>NC_090929.1:972306258-972608148 GCF_040938575.1 Ambystoma mexicanum | reverse complement strand
GGGCAGTTCTATCACAAAAGGACCCGGTAACCAATCAGTTGCATCCCGTGGCATTTTGGTCCTGCAAATTCTCGCCTCCTGAAGTCAATTACACGATTACTGACAAGGAACTTCTGGCTATCAAGTCTGCCTTTAAGGCTTGGCGGCATTATCTGCTGGGGGCCCGACACACCGTACTGTGATTACGGATCACCGAAACCTGCAATATTTGAAAACCGCAAAAGCCCAATCCTCTAGACAACTCCGTTGGGCATTATTCTTTGCCGAGTTTGACTTCATAATTACCTATCGACCTGGTACAAAGAACGGTAAAGCTGATGCCCTTTCTCGGATGGGAGTGGAAGAACACTTGATCAACCCTAAACCTGTACCAATCGTTCCCGAACAAAGAATTCTGGGTGTAATCGCCACAGAATCCATACAGGAAGTTAAGGATAAAGCCAGGCAACTTGTAACTCCAGCAGACATACAGAATTGGCATCTGCAGGGAAAGGACTTTGCAGTAATGGACAACTTATTGTATTTCCAAGAACGATTATACCTACCCAGCACAGATTTACAGAAAAAAGTAATCTCTTGTTATCACGATTCTTTAATGGAAGGACATCCCGGTATGGCCAAGACCTCAGAAAAGATCAAGCGCTACTTCTGGTGGCCGTCTTGGAAAAAAGATATCAGAGACTTTATAATGTCCTGTGGAGTATGCGCCCAAAACAAGAGTCAAAAGGAAAGACCAGCAGGCCTCTTACGCCCTATTGACATCCCACCTCGCCCTTGGCATACGCTTTCTATGGACTTCATCACCGATCTACCTCCATGCTCCGGATACAATACGATTCTAGTAATCGTGGACTTATTCTCCAAGATGGCGCATTTTATTCCGCTCAAAGGCTTGCCAACAGCAGCAACTCTGGCCCGAGAATTTCTCGAAAACATCGTCCGACTGCACGGTTTTCCTTCGGTTCTAATTTCGGATCGAGGTAGTCAATTTATTTCTCATTTTTGGCGAAGTTGCTGTCGGTCGGCTCAAATTGATGTGAGACTATCGACCAGTCACCACCCTCAGACCGACGGACAAACCGAGAGGACCAATCAAACTCTGGAACAGTATTTACGCTGCATGCTGCAACAAACTGAAAAAACTTGGAAAGACATCCTTTGGATAGCCGAATATGCCTACAATAACTGTCCATTCGGGAACTGGGAAAACCCCGTTTTTTCTTTTGTACGGCAGTCACCCTCGAACCTCGGAGTTGGATCCCCTCCAAGATCTTGAAACACCAGCAGTAGACTACCTGCAATCTACAATCACCCAAGCCTTTAAGGAAGCTGTTTCTCACCTTCAAAGAGCTAAAGAACAATACAAGAAAGGAGCAGATCAACATCGGAAGGAAGCCCCTCAATATCAAGTAGGGGATCAAGTCTGGTTATCCACCAAATATCTACCTCTAAAAGGGCCACGCACATTCAACCCAAGATACCTTGGTCCCTATTCCATCACTACCATAGTAAACCCAGTAGCGGTCAAGTTGGACTTGCCCCCGCACATGAAGATACATCCGGTCTTCCACGTCTCTCTATTAAAACCCGTGCAACCTCAAACCCGACTAATTAATCTCCAAAACCTATCCTAGTTGATGGAGAACTCGAGTTTGAAGTCAAAAGCATTCTGGACTCCAAGATCTCCAAATCTAAACTATTTTACCTAATTGACTGGAAAGGCTACGGCCCCCAAGAGAGATCCTGGGAACCTGCTGAATATGTCCACGCTCCTCGCCTAATCAAAAGATTTCACCGAACATTTGCTGACAAGCCAAAACCCCCGGAGAAGCCCGGTTTGGGAGGGGCCTTGAGGGGGGGTACTGTCATGATCTCTGCTTCCAAAAGGTCAGGGTTTTCCCAACTCCCTTGGAAGCAGATCCATAACCCAGGTTCCGAGTGCCAACCAGTCCCAATTGGGACCTTTTGGACCCAGTCCTGGCGCCAGTGGCACCAGGCTCATAAATATGCCCAGTCCCAGCGCTGTAAGCGCCGGGCTCATAATGCTTGGGTGGACTTACCTGCAGCAGACCATGCTGCTTACTTGCCTGCTGTTAGGGAGAATTCTCTGTTTAGGCTGAATTTCCCTACCTAGTGAGTCCCCCAGCAGCTTTGCTGGATTTCTGGGGTTTATTTTTTTCTCCTGCCAAGAGTGAGACTCTTTTACCCTCACTCTTGGACATGTTGAAGTGTGTTTTCTTGGTTAAACCTTGTGTTGAATGGGCTATGGGGTCTTTTACTCCATAGGGCCTCATGTATTTTTGTGATGTGGGTCACACAGCACCCTCTGTGCCGTGACCCAGGGGTGTCCTAGGGACTCCCCAACATAGACTCCATACCCTGGGACTGACTACTGTCTCCCAGGGCATGTAAAGTCACCAAAGACTTTGCTAGTCTTGAATCCTGAACAGAACCAGTACAAACCATCATATTGTGGACGTACTGGCTGGGGCAATTCGATTGCCCCAGGGTCTGTTAGTCGAGGGGGCACGTCTCCGTCCCCCCTGATCGAGTTTTGGCTGGTGGCAGTGGAAACTACTTTTTATATTCGACCGCGAATATTTCCCTATGAGATTTCCCATTGTTTTAGGCTAACACATTTAATTATTTATTTACGGTAGCCTTAAACATACCGCCGGTTTATATATTTATTTTTATAACTCCGGTTGGGACTTTTTGCCAAAACTTGATTCTAAAATGGCGTTGGTGTTCGCCTCTGTAACTCTGACCCAAAGTGGAGCCCTTTGTTCCACTTTTGGCGGGCTTCTCCACAGAAGCCCTCCAAAGTGGTGCCACTCTGTCTGGGATACTTAGGAGGGGTGGAGGGGGATTTAGGCACCCTGGACTGAGTTACCTTGGTAACTCAAGTCGCACTCCGTCCTGATTGGCCCAAGTGGTGAGCCGCCCGGCTCACCACTTAGCATGTTTGAGTGACAGCTAGGCTGGGTGAATGGGGGCTTGCTGCATAAAAGCAGGGCTTTGGGGACTGGGACTTGAGAAGTCGCCACAGGACCAAGAATCCGACGAGGGAAGAGCTGAGCCGACCTGCTTCGACGACACCACCCGGTGGAGCCCTGCTGAACCGTCTCACCACTTTTTCCCGACGACCGAGGAGAACTCTTAACGGAGTGGCTCCTTCCCTTGACTGGTGGGGACAACCAGTTTTCGCCTTCTTTCCGTTCTTTGAGGTATCTCGTGGCCGCCTTGCCTGTGCCAAGCACCCCGGCATCCGGAATACCACACTTTACCCCCATACCGCGAAAGTCGGTACCAACCCTTTAACCGGAGGACTCCGCGGCTGGTTTCTTCCCGGCCAGTGCTACGACCTTTCTCTTCTGCTCTTCAGCGAGATATTCTTCTCCCCTGACCGACGTCGAGCCTTGCTGTCACTGCCTGGAACAACTGCCCCCGCTGGAGGATCCTTTCCGCTTAAGGTACTGTGTTCCGCCTGGCTTCCCTTGCCACCGACTGTACGGGGTAGATTTAGTCCCCGGCTTTCGAACCTGGGAGTGCCTGGGACACTTTGGCTAAACTTTCTGAGCCACTCTAAACTCTTTTTGACTCCTTGCAAGACTTTGAATCTCTAACTAACAGTGTGATCTTGGGCACATTTTCGCTCCGGCTACTCTAAGAGTGGGCCCTGCCTAGTGACTTTTGCTCACCTGTGACCTTGTGCTTCTTTGAGCCTATTGCAAGTGTTCTGGACCTTAGAGTGGTGTGTTTAACCCATTTCTGCTTTTTCTCTCCCTTTCTTGGAAACTACTAGAGTGTCATCTAACGTTAAGCACTCACCTCTGTTTTAATTAAGTGGTGTTAACCTAGAGTTGTCTAGATAGGAGAAAGGATTGAATCTACTTTCATTATAACTGTGTTTGAAGTGTTTATTATATTTTGCTAGAGTGTTTTTAACCTATGTGTAGTTTAAATAAATAACTATATACTTTTGAAACCAAGCTCTGGTCAGTGTTTGCTTGTGCTATTGTGTTTTGGTACATATTGTGTATACTTTGCATACTGCCTAACTCTTCTTGAGAGAAGTCTGACTGCTCAGCCACAGCTACCAGGTAAATCTGGGTGGTACAGACTGCTACCAAAGGGGTTTACTGCTCTACCTGTAGTCTTAAATCTTTTGCAGTGTTCCCCAAGGGAACTGCACAGGTTTCTGCCTAACACCTGCCAGTTGAGCCTCTGATCCTCTTCTGTTTGGAACTACTTTTCCTGTTGGGTGGGGCAGGAGCCACTCCCTAGATTCAGAACACTGGAACTCTTCTGGAAAGCAGGAACTCTTTTCTTACCTAGGCGTGGCTGTGGAAGGAGACACCTAAGCACTACAGGAGGCTATTTAAACCACACCCGATGGATGAATCTTGCTTTGCGTTATTCTGCATCCTCTGCAGCCGAACGCTCATCGTGTCTTCTGCATCTGATCCTGGGCCTAAGGAAAAAGGCTTACCATCCTGAATCCAGTCTTCAGCAACACCTATAAAGACAAGAAAGAACAGGTTAGCATTACGGTCTTCAGTGACAGCTCTTCACTTACCTGGTCCATCGGCTGTCACCAACGCCTCGCGCTGCATTCCGGCATCTGAAAGACAAAGGCTTACCTACTCTTCGTGCGCTCCGGAGGTCTTCACACTGCATTCCGGCATCTGAAAGACAAAAGCTTACCAACTCTTCGCACGCTCCGGAGGCCTTCGGCGCTGCATCCCGCATCTGAAAGACAAAACAAGGTGCGTTTAAAGACATTGGGGAACTTTAATACTCACGTGCCATTACTCCTTTCCACATCTAACCCAGTGGGTATTCCGGCACCCTGCAGCCGCTCCGAACTTGTACCTGTAAAATAAGAAGACAGTTAGAGCGCATCGTGAAGCAGGCAACAAGCGCTTACTTACGTGCTTCCAGGCGCTTCTATTCATCACACGGGCTCCATCTTTAACTCGCTTCAGCCCGTCATCCGCCATCGCCAGAACCCTGCAAAACAAGAAACATCATTACTAAAGACTTTAAAGACATTAGAATTACTCGAAACTTACCGTTCGTGCAGTAAACGACGGACAGCAGTCCTCTGAAGTCAAAAGGCCTGCTCCCCTTATCCAGTGACGAAACTGGTTACAGCACCCTGCCCCGAGGCAGATGGAGAGCACGGCGTTCACTTACCTAAGGTGAGAGCGTTAACCTTTGGGGTTCTACAGGAGAAGAGAAAGGGAAGAAGAGAGAGACGTTCAGTAACCCAGTTCCTTAATCCCATATTTTCTATCTGCAGACATCTTACCCTTCGAGTCAGACATACAGTGCACAGAGGTCCAGCCCAAAGAGCCAGCCGTGTGTTACACATCACCTTTGAAGATACGGTATACGCCCAGTCAAGACCGGCGCCTCTACGGGAATCAGGTGAGCGTTACACTAGGGTAGACTACAGCAGAGGTCAAAGAGAGTGCCCTACTCTTGAAGCACTTCGCCAACAGGCAGTTCCAAGCTAGAAGTGCAAGAGACAGGGAAGCGTAGGCTGTACTGGGAGGATGGCCTTCTTTACAGTGAGGTGGAGGCAAGTGGAGTTGTCTGGAAGAGAGACTGTGCCAGTGTGTCAAGACACGTGGATCGCGTAGAGTATGTGTACCTCCGTCCTTAAGTATCCAACAGCGACATACAAGAAACTTGCTATTCAATCATTAGGGCCACAGGTGGCAGGAACACGAACACCAGGTCCTCCAAGTGGCTGCAAAGGAAGGAGCAGGTTAGGTAATGTATTCAACGACCCACGTGTGGTGCAACAGTAACAGAATAACAATCGGGCCACCTTACAGGAAGTGGAATGCAGGCCGTAGGCGGGGAGGACAAGACAACAGGAAAAGTGTTTTACCAGGGTGGTGTTCCTATTCCCTTAGTGAGCTATGCTGCAGCAGCGGGGAGTAAACACTGAGACAAAGGCAGACAAGCTGTTAGCTGGAAGCACGTGAGGGAGAGGCAGGGTCAAAGAGACTCGACCGGATGGCACTGAGAAAGGAGGTAGTCTCGAAGTCGAGGTTTCAGAGAACAAGAATCCAAAGTTCAAAGCCAGGTCACCAGAACAATAATGGGAAATCCGGAGGCAGTCGGTTATGCAAGTCCGAGGCCAGGATTTGTATAATGCAGGCGATTTCGCAACACTGCAGGAAAGGGCAAGGCAAAAAGGCAGTTCGAGAAAAGGTTTTCCGACGTCAAGAACCAAAAATACATAAATCCAGATTCCAAGCATGAAACGCCAAACTCGGAGTAGACCTACAGCTGAGAAGCATAGGTTTGGCGTGAACAGCCGCTGCTTTATGGCGTTGCTATGGAACGCGGTTCACATGAACTTGATGCGTGTTTCAAGGGATGGGTTCTGCATCTTGACCTCATGGAGACGTGACCAGCAGACGGGCGTGAGCAAGCCAGGGACGTTGTGTCACGTGATTGTAGTCCATGTAAGATCCGCCTCTTTTCGCATTGTGTTGCCATAGAGACACGTGGTGTTGATGATCGTGTGGATAGGCACCACGGTAGCTACCAATGGTGCAGCGGATGATATCACTCTGCGCAGCGTTTTAGTTGCAGTCCTCTTGGCAGGTGTTTATCCTTTTGCCATAATGTCAGTGGAGTTGACCCCTGGTGCTGCAGCAAGGTTACATGGGGCTTAAGCGTGGGGGATTTCAGGGGCCTGGAGTGTAGATCTGAGGGGACCTGAGACTGTGAGTGTATGACAGTGTCTAATGCGGCGATTCTTTTATGTACTACTGACGGCATTTGAAAAGTCAAGCTTTCTACTATAGTGGTGGTGCTGTGCTGTTTCCTTAAAGCTTTGGAAGCCCTGTAAGCCCCTTGTGCCCCACACCCTCCTTCCAGGACTCGGCAACTCCTATCCTTAAAACTGCACTTCCTCCGCAATGTGGAGGCAAGTGGAGTTGTCTGGAGTTTGCTGGGGCGTGGGCGCCTTCGCTACGGCGTGCAGCGGTTGTGGGTAAAAGCAACGCAGAGTTTGTTATGGAAATGAGCTCTAGCTCCAGTCTGCCTAGTGCAAGAACAAGGCTGCAGGTAAGCAGGTAAGAAGGAGGGGGGAGGTGGGGTTGGGCTTGGAAATTCTATCGGAAGGCTGCCGGACCCTTGCTGTGGAGGAGTCGGTTAGCCTGGATGCTCTCCTTGTCCTAGAGGGGGGAGAGCCTCCTAGGGAGGGGAATGGAGGAGGCACCCGACAGGCCAGTGGGGTTTATGGAAGTGGCGAAAAATGCTGAGTGGATCCTGCAGGTGATCAGCATCAGTCAAGTGGAAAATATCTTAAGGAAGGAGGCTCTCTGCCTGCAAATGAAAAATCCTGGCACGGAAACTGAAGAAGTCCAGGTCCCTCAAGCGTTCGCCCTCCAACTGGAGGTCGGGGGCGAATGCCTTCCGCCAAGGAGTATTTCTTCAACTAACTTATCAGTGGCCTATGACTCCGTGAATGACAGCTCGGCTGGTTATGGCCTGCATGAGCCCAAAAGGCCATCCTTGGAATCTGTCCTCTGTAATAGGGGCAATCAAGATCGGTCTCCCTCTGTAGGGGAATTAAACTCCTTATTTACTTTGGGTGTAACCAAGTGATGCTCGGGGGTTAGCGCAAGTGTAAATGAAGGACTAGCCAACCAACTGGCTAATGATTTGGCTGATTTAACCGTGAAAATTGCCTGGCAACAATGGCTGAGCTTGTCAAGGGTAAATGACTGTTTAAGAATGTTAGATCAGTCATTCTCTCAGGCGGACATAGCCGTGGAGAGACAAGAGATGGAAGATAGAAAATCTGTAAACAGTCATGATGAACAGATAGAGGTTACGACCCTATTACGTCAAAGGATGCAGACCCATGTGTCAACAATGGATGTGATGCTGGATGGGGGTTTGTCTAGGAGCCGAAGGCTCTCACCTAGAGGGAATATAGGAAAAGTAAAAGCTTATCCCCGATCCGCCCTTCTGAGCTGGGATTCTGATGATGACGATGAAAGTCCTAAAATGCCAGAGGAGACCGGCTCCCCTGCATCTTCGGTGCACTCCCTCTGACCACCGGAGATCTATGAAAAGAAATAGAAGAGGAGATGGCTTTTTGAATGTAGAGAAGGTGCATCTACAGCAGCTCGTGATGGCGTCATTATCGGCACCGTTGGCTCCTTCACGAAGCTGTATGAGGGGAATCCATAATCAATCTGCTCTAATTACAGGCCTGTCCAGCAAGTTGATAAGAGCTTGAATCCTTAGCCACGAGAGCGGAAAGGAGGTTGGATAAGGAAGCTGAAACCTCAGTGGCCTGGCAAAATCTATTTATATGATCTTGCGAGGAGAGAAACTATAGACAAGTCCTTGATGATGGAGGCCTTGCTTCAAGACTGCCAATGGATGAGCTTGCACTTTAAGGACTCATTTCGAACAAAGAGTCCCCCTCGTGAAGCACTGGGTGAGAAATGAAAACCTACTATCCCGCAAGTGGTAAATGTGGATTCTGAAGTTGGCCTGGCAGCCTCTGGGGGTGACAAACCAAGAAGTGATCTATCAGAAAAGATATCTTCTCAGTATTCAAATCTAAGAAAGGGGGTGGGAATAATTAAAATATCTGATGATGAGAAAAAATCACTTCAATTTAAGAAGAAAACAAAAAATATGCTGTCTAAGAGAAAAGCAAATGGCTCTGAAGGCATATCCGCGGACTTGAGTGATTTGATTGAAGAAATAGAGAGAGTGGAGGACGATGAAAGTTAGAAACAAGTGAGCAATCCTGAATGGGAAAATATGGAGAGCTTGCTGGATAATGCTCCCAAACCTGCTGTAAAGACACGGTTAAATGCAGAGGGAAAAGTGGCTTTGGAAGAGCCCCAAATGTGTTTAAGACATTAGAAGAAAAAAGAAATGGCTGTATTCAATCTCCCTCTATGAAGGTCCCAATCATTATTGAGGAAAAGTAAAGTGAGCTGTATAAATGCGAGTCTGAAGGTTGGTGTAAAAAGGATCCATAATAGAAAAGAACATTCCAATATGAAGGAACGGATGAGTGCAAAAGTCTATGTGGAAAGAATTGAGTCTGGCACAGATATGCCTGTATTAAGAAGGAATGTTTTGAGACTGATGAATTGCATCCTGTTAGCTCATAAATTTGCCTCTAGGGACAACAAGATTGTGGAATTTGTAGAGGATAAAGACCAATTGGGTGATACTTCATTTAATCTCTCAATTCAAGAAAGATCTAGTGCTGACATTTAAAGAGAAGTTCTTGCGGTTGGGATATGAAATAAGTGACTACCATGCCCAAATTGAAGCAAATTGGAGAGAGGTGATGATTCCTAGGGATATTAAGGATGTGCCTACTGTCGGATCTCAAAGAAAGGATGCAAGGGAAAAGATGGAACTGCCAAAGGAAAGGAATGAAGAAGTGACTGTGATGACAAAGAAGGACGTATCCTCAATAAAGTTCACTATAGCCAATCAAGAAAAATCAAAGGAAGGAGCAATGGTGAATCAGGATGGTAGCGTGAGCAATGGGAGCACCTGGTCTTGGTTGGCTGGAGCTCTAAGTCGCACAAGAGCTAGTTAGACTCATGATGAAATGAGACCTGTCCTCTTGAAGATTGGTTGTTGGAGTACTAGAGGGTTTCGATCTCTATTTGGTGAAAAAAGTCCCGGATTTAGATTTGACATTCTGGTCTTTCAAGAGACCTTGTTAAGGGAATCACCCCAATGTGAAGGATACTTGCTCCTATAGAATCCAGCGCCCCAGGGTATAATGAGCTGTCCCTATGCTGGCCTGCTAACCCTAATTAAGATTGAATCTGGCTGGTCTATAGTAGAAGTGAAATGCCCTAATCCATACGTCCAGATTCTTCTTTTGAAACAAAAGGCAGATATTTTCTATCCTTCTCTGATTTTAATGAACATCTATTGGCAAGTTAATATGGGGAAAGAGATGCAATGTATTGAATCCATAACAAGCCATATTGATGAAGTAATGTGTGAATGGGATGAGGTGAAGATTGTGATGTGTGGAGACTTAAATATTAAGCTTCTAGACAAAACTGGCCGGTTTTTAAAGAAGAGTAAATGGAAAGAGAGAGGGAGTGGATGTATAATATGGGGATGAGAGTAATGCACACGTTAAATGCCCAAACGGAGGGAGACCTTCCTGTTCGCCAGACATGGAAATGTGGTGAGCTAGAGTCTTGTATAGACTACTGCTTTGTCTCGGAGAACCTCAGAAAGAAGATCGAGAGATTTCTAATTATGCCACAGAAATTTAGCGACCACGATTTGCTGGCAATATATATCTCGGGGTGGAATATGGGTGAAGCCATGAAAAAGATGGGAGAGGTTGAATTAGGCTGTGGTGGAAATCATTTAAGATTGAAACCGCAGGAGGTTAACAAAGTCAGTGGTCGCTACATGGCTCGATCCCCTCAATATAGATTACTCTGGACTCCTAAGGGAGTTCTGTCGGAAAGGGGATCCTAATATCAAAACAAATTGGGCTCAGAATAATGTGTATGATCCAGAGATTGTGAGAAGGTGAAGACTGATGAGAAAAGAGATAAAAAAGATTGGGAGAGATGAGTTAAAGCAAAAAACAGAAAGGACAAGGAAAATCTGACAAATTTATAGAAATTGGTGTAAGAGCTCTAAGATAATACGTGCGCAGAGCGAGGCTGAATCCATCCTTAGAGCGGTTTGCTCCAAGAATTCTAAAAATGTCTGGGAGCTCATTAATAATGGAGGTGTCTTTTGGCAAGCTAATACATTGGCTATGTTTTGGAGAGTGACTGGATACAGCATACAGCATTATTTCAACTTATTTTCTGACCCAGGATGGATGACTGGTGAGGAAAGGGAACCCTCCTTGTTATCATGGGATTTTGCTTTTGATGAACATGACTCTATCATGATGATGGGTAATCTGAGTGCCTCTAGGGAGGGAAACTGCTAGAAATGGGGGGAAACTGCTAGTAACCATGTTCTCTCACATTATGTAATCCCGGCTTCATGGAGGGAGGCTAATATATATCCCATCTTTCAAAAAGGCAATAGGGCAGAGCCTAGAAACTACCATCCTATTGCCGTACTGGACTCAATTGGGAAGCTTTTTGCAACAGTCCTGTTAAGGGATCTAAGAAACTGGGCTGAGAAAAGTGGGATCTTGGATCCCAGACAATCTGAATTCGTAAAGTGGGTGCGCATGGCCCTGAATCTTTTTATCATAAATCTTCTAAATGAAAGGGCCCTTGAGGAGGACAAAGCCCTCCTTTTTAGCATTCATGGACCTCAAACAGTCCTTTGATGGTGTTAGTAGGAAGAAACTTTGGGCTAACCTACGGGCCTGGGGATGTCCATGGGACTTGATTGAAGCAATGGACACTTCGGTTAGAATCTGACTGTCGGCTAGGGGTTGCTCTCTCAAAAGATCCACACCTTTTGTGGGTTGAAGCAGGGGTGTTCTCTGGCACCCCTGCTATTTTGCCTCTACATAGCAGATTTGGCAGATTCACAAAGAGCGTTTCCCCTTAAAATTAATGGTGTGGAGGTGCCATGGATTCTCTTTGCGGATGACCTGGTCTTTTTAGACCTAACCTCGATAGGGTTGCTGAGGAGATTGGGGGCCTTTGAACTCTATTTAAAAGAGAACGGCATGAAGGTCAATACAGCCAAATTAAAAATTCAGACTATGGTGGGCAGGCAAAAAGAAAGTGGAGGGTTGAGGGGATCCCTTTGGAAACAGTGGGATCTATGGTATATTTAGGAGTGACGATAAATAGGAGCAGGAATGAGGCGGAGCACCACCAGTATTTGCGATCCAGGTTATTAACGTTAACTAATCAAGGAAGAGCCTTCCATCGTAAATTTGGGAAATGTACACTGATCGCAATAATTTCTTTCTACAACTCAAATTTTGCCTCAAATTTTGACATCTGGATCAGAATCCACTCTCCATCTGTCCTGCTTGGTGTGGGAGAAATTAGAGGGCCAGTTTTGGAGGAAGGTGCTGATACTCCCCAATAGCCTGCCATCCTGTGCAATTAGATATGATCTTAGATTACAGCCGTTGGAATCCATTGCACCGTGGAAGACTATGGCACTTTATAGGAAATGTGCCATGGAGACTCTGATGGTGCCTTTTGCAATCTTGGATCTAGGTATAAGAGCTCAGGATAAACATCTAGAACTCTGGAGATTAAAAGTCGAAAACATTTTGAAGGGGAAGGATATAGAGGTGGAAGTGCTAATTCAGAACCCATTAAAGGTACAAAGGAAAATTATGGTATGGGACTGGATTACTACTATAGAGCAATGCGAGTCTCAAATCGAGGAGACCCCAAACTTTAGAGGGAAATGGTTTTAATTCCCTCCCTAGATATCTGCAAAAGGTCCCGTACCCAAGGTACAGAGATGTTTTACTCAGGTGTCGCTTAAACATCTTGGACACAAAGGAGGTGCAATGGTTAAGGAAAACACTGGGGGTTGATAATGCTCAGTGCCGGTATTGTAAAAACAGTGATACAGTAGAAACTCCTATGCATTTGATAACCGCTTGTGAACCCCTTAAGAAAATTAGAAGTGCCTTCTTAGATGGACCTAAATCAGTGGGGAAAACCCTTAGTCTAGCTGAATGGTGGGAATGGGTGTTGATTGGGGAGCAGACCGGATTGGTAATTGCAGTCATAAAAAATGTTGGAATTTGTATCATCTGCAGAACCTGAATAGGAGAAATATTATGGCTCACTTGGGGAGATGATGGAAAAAATGGAATTCCGGGAACGTGTGATGTGAATTTTATCATGGGACGAGTGGGTGTACTAAAGGTAATAAGTTGATGGCTTCAGAGGTATAGATTGGGGCAGGAATTGGAGGGTAAAGGGAGGAATGTTCATCTATGATTTTAGTCTCCTATCTTTTGAACACTTTTTTTTGTTCTATTTTGTTTTAAATATGTGTTGATTGTGTTAGATATGGAGGGATTGTGGGAGGATTGTGCTAAGGTTTTTTTCTTTGTTCTTACTAACAATCATTTGTTTGACTATGAAACCAATAAAAACATTTTTTTTAAAGTGAGCCTATTGAGTCTACCCCAGGGGACTACAGTACACGTGTAGTGACTCCGGTGGTGAGACCCCCGTTTCTACAGTTAGCCCATGAGATTCCTGTGGCTGGTCACTTAAGTTTTAAGAAGACCAAGGAAAGGATTTCTCTGTATTTGTACTGGCCCAAGATGGGGTCTGATGTAGATAAATTCTGTAGAAGCTGTCACACTTGTAAGACTTCTGGCAAGAGTGAAGCCACGATTGTGGCACCCTTGGTGCCCCTCCCAGTAGTGAAAGTTCCTTTTGAGAGGGTAGGGATTGACATTTTTGGTCCCCTAGAACCTCCCACATCTTCAGGCAACCCGAGTTATATTGATTGTGATAGACCATGCTACCAGGTATCATGCTACCAGAGTAGGAGAGTGAACCTCTGCCTGACCTTCTCAGCGGACAGCCTTTAGATGGAAAAAAAAAGGAGTTAATCTCTCTTCTGATCTGACTTTGCACTCCTCCTGTTGCAAAGTTCTGTTGAATCCGTTTGCCTCCCGTTTTTCACTGACACCAGGCTTGACCCCTTGGGACCAGCATCATATACTCACTGATGACTGTCTCCCTGTCAAAAGCAGGGGTTACAGAATTTTGGACCATGTAAGAACCCACATAAAGGAAGAGGTCAAGAAGATGCTTGATCTCGGGGTAATTGAGCCATCTAGAAGTCCATGATTTGAGATTCTATGTGGACTATAGAGCTCTTAATGCAGTCACCACGTCTGATGCCCATCCTTTACCTAGGACAGATGAGCTGGTGGACAAACTTGGTTCAGCCAAGTTCCTCAGACCTAACATCGGGCTATTGGCAAATAGTTCTGACAGACCATGCCAAGGTGAAAACTGCATTTTCACCCCAGGATGCCTCTACTAGTTCAGGGCTATACCTTTTGGACTAAGAAATACACCTGCTACATTCCAGAAGCTGGTGAATCATGTTCTGAATGGGATGGAGGACTTCTGCATGGCATACTTGGATGACATTGCAGTGTTCAGCCCCAATCGTACAGAGTAAAGTGGTCTACCTTGGACATGAGGTAGGAGGAAGTGAAATAAGGCCAATGCCTTGCAAGGTACACACTGTTCAAGGCTGGGCCATCCCTACTACTGAAACACAAGTGTGAGCCTTTCTAGGTCTCACTGGTTACTTTTAGAACTTCATTGAGAACTTTGGGACCATAGATTCTCCCTTGAATGTGATTCCCCAAGAAGGTCAGGTGGAATGGGGAGTGCACCAAGGCATTTGAAGGACTTAAAGCCCTTTGTCAAGGTCCAGTTTTGAGAGCTCCTGAATACAACCAATCCTTTATTGTACAAACAGATGCTTCAAATACAGGAATAGGTGCAGTTCTGAGTCCGCTGGATGAGAAAGGCAGGAAACACCCTATCTGCTTAATCAGTAGGAAACTGAAGGATTGTGAAACAAGGTGGGCAACAATTGAAATTTTGTTTTGCAATTGTGTGGTCTTTGAAGAGGTCTAGACCATACTTGTATGGATATATTTTTGTAATTCAAACAGACCACCAACCCTTGAGATGGTTAATGCAGATGAAGGGGGAGACTCCTAAATTGTTAAAATGGTCAATCCGCCCTCAGGGGTTTGATTTCACCATAGAACACAGGCCAGGGTGTAATCACCAAAATGCTGATGGTCTCTCCAGAAAGTATGACCGACTGGATTAGGAGATTCATCCAGGAGTGGATTAAATGCTCCTGCCCTTAGTCTGGGGGAGGGTGGGATGGGGGGGGGGGTCGAGTGTTAGAGAGAATTCTCAGAAATGCGCTAATTCCCAAATACATTAGTGACCCTCAGCTGATTTTTCAGGACTTTAGGACTTTTAATTTCTATCCTGGGGAGAGAGACCTTTTTCCCACCCTCTCGTATTTTTCTTTAATTTTAACACTGTGTTTCTTTTGGTTTTGGGAGTCTGACAAACTCCATAGGCATCATCTTTTTACATTGTGACACACAGCACCTTCAGTGCAGTGGCACAGGGAAGTCTTTCAAATTCCCAAAGGTTTAAATACCTTCTCTTGGTTAAACTACGGTTTCCAAGAGCAGTAAAGTGAAATTGACTGTATTTAACTTTAGAACTTTGTAGACCCAGCACACGCTTTCTTACATAGTGTTGGAGGTGTTACTTAGTATCCCCTTTTGTCTACCTTCTCATGTAACATTTTTATGTTGCCCGTTCTACAATTAATGGTTGGTGGCAGTGGTTTACTTTTTCCTACCATTGTGTGTTTCTACTGCGAGCTGCAAATGCAGCTGTAGTAAAGCACCCATGGGTGCCCATTTTGTCAAAATGGCCCTGGTCTTCTTTTTTCGCCATTTCTTGTTGGAAGGGTCCTTCTTGAGATTTACTCTGCGCGCCACACCAGGTTTGGTCCCTTTGTTTTGTCTTTGGGAGGGTTCACTGCTGAAGCCCGCCTCTTGTTCCAGCGTGTCTGGCATGGCAGGAAGCGAGAGAGGTGCCCAAAACTCCCTGTGCTTGGTCTCCTTGGTTACAGGAATGCACCCAAAGTGATTGGCTGGCGGGCTCTCCTTGGAGGACAGCCACGCTGCTGTGTGAGTGACAGCTAGGCTACGAATGAATGCGAGAAACCTGAATAAAAGGCAAGAGGCAGAGTCGACCACTGGACGAAGGAATCCGGAGAAGAACTTTGAAGAGACGTTTTCTGCAACTCCTGGACAGTTGGTTTGCCCGGTGAAGCCCTGCTGCAGTGCTGAAGCTCCAAATTCGCCTCGACTAGAGAAGCCCTGCGAAGGACGACTTCTGCCCTTGGGTTGGTGGGACCAAAAGACGAACTCATCTGGAAATCCTCTGAGCTGGCTGTACTTCCATTGCTGCTGCGGGAATCGGTTGCCAGGGAGAGGAATACCAGAATCGAGTTTATCGTTTTTAAGTCCGACCCCAGCTCCAGGAAGATCCTACGGACTCCCTTGAAGCAGGCCTAACGAAGCCTGAGCCACAACAACAGAGTGCTGGACCCCAGAAGCAAATCCCAAGGTTTCTGAGAACCGAAGTGGTGCTATTTGCGACAAGCTGAAACCGCAAAGTGCTGCTGATCTGAAGTTTGGCCATTGCTGCCGCCACCCTTCCAATCTTAGTGCAGGAGTCCCCAGACGTCCTCCCTCTTGTCCCCATGACTGAGGCACAGGAACAACAGAATCTGCCATACTACAACAGGAACAAGAAGCCAGCTGGAACCAATTTCTTCAGACCTAAGGTACTGTAAACTAAGGGGCACTTACCTCTTGTTGCGTAGCATTGCTGGCTCTCAGTTGAGGCTTGTCTTCGTTACCTTTTGCAGAGTTGCTTGCAGCTTTGCCCATCACAAGCCTCCCAGCTTATGGCCCAACAGTGATTTCTTTTTCAACAAAAACTCTCTATAAAATTGTGCAAGACTTTTTACTTACCTTCAAGAAGAACTCCAGCGCCCCTAGACTTTGCTCAATTGACATTGGCTGTCCTGGCTCCCTGAAGACTCTTCTAACCTCTGACTTTGTGTTTTGATCTGTCCCTCCAAAAAGTCACACATTCTTAACTTGTGTAGTTGGGAAGGGGTTAATCTACATCCCATTGGGGGCGGGCGGGTTTAAAAGTGCTTACCTGTTTGAGAAACCTGTTAACCATTGTTTTCTCCACTAACCTTTTCCTTTTGACAACACACTCAGTATTGCTCTAAATGTGCCAGTGATATATACATGTCCACAGTGTGCTAGTTATTTAAGTCACCTCAGGGTGTAGGAAGTGTCTGTGTGCCATCCCAAATGGGTATCTAGTGATTTATTGAAACTGAGTGTGTATTTTTGAAGTATATTTAAGTGTTACATATTTGCTCCCTTTCTTAAGAAGGCTTATTCAAACTGACTGTTAAATTAATAAATAATTGTTTAATCTAGAAACCTTGAGTGTCAGTGTTATTTGGACACTTGTCACTGTGAAACTCTGTTACAACCCTACAGCTCACATTGACCCCTCTTGACATGACCCTGGCTGCTCAGTCACTCTACCAACGTGTATAGTACATGCTTATAATCAAAGGTTCGGTTAACTATTGCCAAGAGGACAGGGCTGGTGCAGTCTTCCACAAGGTACTGCATACAATCTTGCCTAACACTCCCAATATATTTCCCCTACAGAATACTGTACTCCATTTCATGGGCATTTTCAGTTCTCAGATGTCCTCCTTGAAATCTGAAAAAGGTTTACTGGCTTCTGAACACTAACCTGCTGATGGAAAAAATTAGACTTGCGACTCTAGTTGAAGTTAGGTTAGTTTGCTAAACTTTTAATAGCAGGAGCCGTGAAAAGAAAAGCGCACAAAAGCAACACTTCAGTCAATCTTGCTTCTGTGAACAGTATGAGCTGCCGTCTCACTTAGGATGTTGTATGTAGTACTACGTGCCAATAGGTCCCATGCATTTTAAGGCATGCAGCCTTTAATGGTAAAATGAAATGCAACTGTGAATCTGTGTTAAGATGGATTTGTATATTCTTGCTTGGTGGACGGATTTTAGGCCACCCCAGTTCAAAACCCAATCAAGGTAGCGATGGAGAGCAGTCTAGGCCACTCTCAGGAGAGTGTGAGTGGGGCCCTCAATGTGTATGCACAATAATTCAATTTCGAAATGCAAGTTAAAAATATTAGGCCTTCTACACACACTGAAAAATAAAACTAGCAGGTAATATTATCACACAATACTTCTGTTCTAAATATGTATATTCATCATAGGTTTATATATGCATTATCAGCAAGCAGGTAAGTAAATCCGATGCAGTCAATGATGGTACCTGATCACAAGTGAATTTCCTAATGTAAGCAGTTCAAACCCTAAAACGAATGGGGCTTTGTGCTTTAAAGTCACAGGATCCACAATTCTTCTTCCCAGAATGGATTCTTTGAAGGTAAGTTCTATTTTACTTGTATTGGTGATGGTACAAAATACTAACAATTTTACAAAGGTAAGTAAATGTTCTTTTGTATTCCAGAAGTTACTACCCAGGTACGACGACCAAAAGGCAGTGGAATCGAAGGTTAAGCGACTTACTCCCAATGTTGTCCTATGGAGTATGGGAGGACAGATGCACTGCGTTTATTTGCCCCCTCTGACTCTGAATTTCCCAGAAACTTGGCGGATCGTCTGGAGGTTGCTGGAGGTTGGAATTCCCATTGTTAGTTCCAGTGAGACTTGGCCAGGAGCTGCAGGTGCAAGGATTCTTCCTGTCTGGTAAAGATGCGAGATGCAACCCATGGTTATTGAAGAAATGCAAGACCTCTTCACAGGATGTGGAAGGTGAGTTGCAGTGATGGTCTCTGCACACAATTGACGACAGGTGTGCTTTCAGTTACAGCCACAAAAGCTCCTCCAGCCCGGAAAACTTAGGAAAAAAACCGCAGCTAGTGCTTATTTTTTGTAAAAAAAATAAATAGCACTTACCGAGATTCAGCTGCAGCTTTCCTGCTCTGGTCTCCGGTCCGCGTCCTCCGAGTCCCGGCACTAATGAAGCGAAAGCCACCCAGCGGTAGACTTTGTTTACTACAGCTGGCTGGCTTTTCCTTCATTAGTGCCGCAAAAGCAAAAGCCAGCACAGGAGGGCCTCCATTTCACAAAGTGGCTGCGCCCCTGTGCTTGCTTTTTCGAATTTTGAGCTTGAATAGCTCAAAATTTTACATAGGAAGGTTTAAAACGGAGGATGCTAGTATATTTTTTTTTATGTGGCCTATCTATTTTTGAAATAAAATTTTTTACTAGACCATCCCTTTAAGTCACAGAATACAAAATGGAAGCATTTTAGTACTGATGCTGTAAAGGACTGATCAGTTTCCCCATATCAAATGAGCAAAACGCAAAGGAAATGAAGTGGAAGGCTTTATTTTCCTTCAAAAAGTCAGAACAGGTTCAAAAATAGAGCAAAAAGAAAAGGGGTCCATTGAAACTATCGAGGTAAAATTGCAAATGGAGAAATCATTTCCAAGTCTATACTGCAGCACTTGATTCCGACCCTCCTGATGGTCATGGCTTGTTAGCAGCATGACTGTCTCGGCAAGGGGCCTCTGGGAAATTACTGCCTTTACTTTTCATTTATTGTCCCATCGACCGTACAGTAATGGCCTTACAATATAATTTGTCAACAACAGTAAGGAGGAAAGTAGGCTTTTGCTCACTTTTCTGCATCCCATCTAGTTTGTGATTTTTTTTTTGGTGCTCTGACTATTTTTCCCAATACAACCCATCTGTTTCTTAGTGAGGACTGGACTCTTCTATTTCTGTGGCACTTATGGACTCCAGTTGTGGAGGCTACTCCCAACGTCTTTCTTAGTTTCTTTGTTCCAGGACACTGATCCAGACCACTAGACCGATTGTGGTTCATGACAGTGCACTTTACTATAGTGGCTGCACGAGTTGTAGGGTTTTTGGCTCACAGGAATCCTTGTCCTGCTGGAAGCTTCAGAAGTAGAGCCTTTGTTATTCATTGCATGAACTCCTTGCTACCACAATTAAGGGCAACAAAGCAGAGTTCCCGCAGATCCACAGTTATCATGTAGGGTAATTCTTCTAACTAGCTCTGGCCCGAAACTCACAAAGGGATGTGTGGGTGTTACCTGAGGGTGGTTACAAGTGCTGGACGTCTGGTATTACTCTAAAATCCACTTCTGCTCAATTTGACAGAGAGAGAGTGTGAGTGTGAGATCTGGTTTTGCAGAATAGGTGACACTCCGCACCAGGAACTTTGTCAACCTGTGGTTTTCCATCCAGAAGTATCCATGAACGAGATGAAAGAACTGAGGATAATGATGGAAGCTCTGCATCACAATCATTTTGGACTAAGAAAATCCATTGGAGAAGCTCTGCCTCTTTCCTGACCATAAGGACTGTGTCTATCTAGTGTTCCTTTGCTTTTCTGATCTAGTGGGGACATCTGTAGATGTTAAGGAGGCATTTTTGTTATTCAGCCATCAGGACTCACCTGTGCTGTTTGGCCCAAGGAATTGTGCATCACATCATCCTGGCCTGGCTCTCCTCTGCTGGACCCTTTACTCGATGATTGATCTCTATAGTAGAGCATTGGTACTTTCATCCCATATTGAATTTTTTGTTTGAAGCATGACCTGCATTCATTACTAGATCTGCTTTCTTGAGTCACCTGAACTCTTTCAGGTGGTACCCGTGAACTCTGCTGGAGATCCAGGTCTGTTTCTCTGTCCCTCTGGGGTTGGGGTCTTCTGCTGCAGACCTTGGTTCTCTGACTGTGAAACCACTACTGTTCCGGCTGCGGCACCAAGGGCACCACTCCACAGATTCTTCTCGAACAACTCGGAATGCCTTTCTGGATGTCCTTTTGGAGTTCCTGTGACGCTCCTGTGGTGTATGCTTCTTTTGCCTTGTGGGTGTAGGGCTCTTGTACTGAGCTTGCCTATCCAGAACATCTCCCCAACCTTCTCTGGTAGTGAGGTCATCACTCGCCCCCTGCAAGGTCCTGTCATGAAGGTTTTTGAGTGCAACTGTTTGGTCGATTGCCTCTGGTGAGTCCTCTGATTCCCTCCTCTGGACCGCCTTGGTTCTGATCTGCTATCGGGACCCTGTGTGCCGACTCAGTCAGACAGAATAGGTATATTCATATTTTCTATCTATAAAACAGTTATGTATGATTAAAACAAGATACATTAAACAAATCCAAATATTTAAAAAAGGCAATCACATTGAGAGGTTTGCAAGACTCCTTGTATGTTCTAATGTGTTTTTTCTTAAGCACCCAGTAATTACTGCATATAAAAATAGAATGAAAAGTGGATTCAGGTGCATTAATACAAAACTTGCAAAAAGGGTAAAAACGTACTGCACCTTCCTGATGAACAATTGAATGCAAGTCCAATTTATAAGGCTTCTGTCCCTCGGGTAAGGACTACATATCTGAAAGGGCTGTGGGCCAAGATCGATAGATATCGCTCGGTAACCCTGTGAGTAAGGCCAAGCCATTTCCAGGACATTTCTATTTATTTTGCAGTATTTTCACTATATTATCTCAAGATTTCAAATCTCGCCATGCAGCCATCAGTGGTTTGGTAACCCTTTCTTTATCGAAGTAGACTAGAAAATAGTTAAGCCAAGGATTTTTTGCTATGTGCATCCCATCTCTAAAGTTGCTCAACAATTGGTTCAATAGCGAGGACGTTTTGTTCAAGATGACCTTCAAGAAAAGCGAAATAAGAACGAGGGAGTCGAAAAACCCTAAGCCAGTCTCTGAATGCATGGCTGTTGGGTAAGATTTTCATATTTATGATAAATCTTCCTGACCTGTGTCAACTCCAGAACTTTTTGCTTGGACTTCGTAATTATTTTACTTTGTCCCTATGTGAGTGGGAATCTCTTTTCCCCTCGCACCTAGTTTTTTACTCTGGGGGATCTTTTTATGTCTCCCATAGTGTATGATTGAAGTTATTTTCCTATAACGTTGGACTCACTGTAATGTACCAGTTTGAGCACACATTTCATATATACAGAGGAAACGAGAATTCTTCAGAAATGTAAGTACTATTATCATTCATAAACACAATTCTAAAAACCAACACTATACTTAGTATGCAAGCCCAAGTATAAACCTTATTTAGAATAGCAGTAATGAAGTTCAAGGTGAGTAAAACCTAGTGAACCACTTTTAGAATGGCAGGCTATTCATGTGTCGTTGGCACCCTGTTTCAAGGGTTGGAACGGGGGTCGGGCAGGGGGTGTTCGGGGGGAAGAAATGGCCCTGCAGCCTGAATTGTTAGGACAGTTTTTCTGAAGCCCAAGGGCTTAGTAAAACCATTCAAATGAGACCGTACAAGACTCCACTCGTAGTATAAGGCTGTACAATTTGAGGATGTGGTAGTGTAGACAGAGCAACCAGGCTGATTCTAGGAGGCAGAGAAGTATGTGGGAAAGTACATATAACCTGTAGTAGACCAAGGGTTCCATAGAAACACTTACAACCAGAAGTATTATACAAAATAAAGGGTTTATTATAAATACTAGTAGGCCAAGTTAAGTCTTGGGGTAAGTACTGGTCATAGATTCATAAACACATTATAAAAACACTATGCTTGCAGGTACACAGATCAAAGCATAAACCTCCTTCCGAATACCTAACAGTAATTCTAGGGAAGTCGGACCTTATCATACACGCTTAGTATAGGCCACACCTATTCATGGGAGTAAAATCAATAGTTACTTTTTGATTACTTTCAGTAATACAAGGGTAGTAGACCCTGCCAGTCACCAACCCTGTTACCAGGATTCTTTTATGAATAGCGGAACACAGACTCAAGGAACAGTATAGAACTATAACTGCTTTATGATAACCCACAGTTATACTAGGTGAGTAGGACCTTTTGGTGTAATATACGATTACAGCTGCTTTTCATTTCAGTGGAACACAGACTAAGATCAGCAAGAACTCTTTACACTAATTTAGGTTTGCTCCAGGCAGACCAAGGTCCGCTACACCTAAAGAACACTTTTTAAGAATGGCACCCAGCTGATCTAGGCAGGAAAAATCTAATGGTGTAATATACTATTACAGTTGCTTTTCATATCAGTGGAACACAGATTGAGGTAAGCAATAACTCTAACTTATTTTAGAATGGCTCACCGCTAACGCAAGTAAACCCATATACATTTTAAAGGAGCTACCAGCAATGAGTATAACCTAAGGCAGACTTATTCTAAAGAGGCTAACAGCAAGTTAGGGGAAGCAACATCCAATTGGGGCACGCATATATTTATATCCTAATAGAAATGGTAAGGTGAAGCCAACAGCATTACTTTTGGGGAAGAGGCACAGCCAATTCACAGGTGAGTAATTTAACCTTGTATGTACTTTTCAGAATGGCACAACACACATTCAAGGTGAGTAAGAACTTTTGTAACTGTTCACTCTCAGAGTTGGTTACCAACCAATTCTTTCACAAGTAAGAACTTTTTTTTTTCATAACATTTTATTGATCTCACAAGATAGTCTATGTCAATTTAAACATTAATCAGTGCATTTATAGTCTCTTATGAGTTGGAGGGTGGAGGAGATGGTGGGCGGTTCATGGTTGTGGCGGTTGGGCGGGAAAGTTCTGGGTGAATGTTCCCATATGTTCCGGTGTGTTCGGGGTCCAGACGGGGGTCAATAAAGGGGGCTACATTGGAGCCATCTTGTGAGTGGAGGCCTCTTGGTGAGAGTTGGGTATCTGGCCGCATAGTCTAAGAATGGGTTCCATATATTCAGGGTTCTATTTAGGGAGTCTGAGCGAATTGCTGTGATTTCTTTCTGATACTGCGATTTCCCAGCATTTGGCCCACCATAGGGCGATCGAGGGGCCGTTTTTGTCTTTCCATAATCGAGCCATTGCAATCTTCGCGGCTAGTAGTAGGTGGTTGCATAGGCGGGAGATATGACCTGAAATCGGGAATGCTCCATCGCCGGTTTCGCCCAGAAGGACAATTTCTGGGTCCCATGGGATTGAGAGGCCAGAGATTTCTTTAATGTGTTTTAGCACTTCTTTCCAATATATCTCCGCTTTTGGGCAGGTCCATACTAAGTGATAAAGGGATCCGGGGGCTTGGCAGCCTCGCCAACATGTGGCGGGAAAATCCTGGTTGGCTTTATGGATTTGGGTGGGGGTGATGTAGTATCTGTAGCACAGTTTATGGCCTCCTTCCTTATTCGTGACGCATTGTGAGCTTTTATGTAATCTGGACCATACTTGCTCCCAGTTTTCTACTGGTATTTCCCGGCCAATATCCTTTTCCCATTCCGTCATATATCTTTCTTTCTTTGCTGGGTCCGATCTGTCCAGGAGCCGGTATATGGTGGATATGCTGCCTTTGTTGGTTGGGGATGTTAAAGTGAGCTCCAGGGCTGTTGGTTCTCTCGAGCATTTGTCCCGAGTCGTCCTGTGTGACATCCAGTGCCTAATTTGCGAGTATCAGAATCTTTCCCGTTCCCCCACTCCGAATTTTGTTTTGCATCTCTCGAAGGTGATGGGAGAGCCTTCTTCCATGAAATCGCCAGTTTTCGCCAGGCCCCCTGCTATCCAGGCGTGGAAGTCTCGTGGTGGGTTTCCAGGTGTGAATTCCGGGTTGTTCCAGATGGGAGACATGGGTCCCAGGGAGCCGCGGATTCCCCATTTCCTTGCTGCGGTTTTCCAGCATTGGGTTGTGATAGTTGTGGCAGATAGTGGCCCGGAGTTGGCTTGTGGTTTTAGTAGTGGCAGGTGTGGGAGGTCATGTAGTGGGACCGGACACCAGGACTCTTCGATTTGATGCCATAACAGGGGGTCTACTTCCTGCACCCAGGCAAATGCGTGAGATAGTTGAGCCGCTGGCGAGTATCCGGCTAGGTCAGGGACACCCACTCCTCCTAGTGGTTTTCCTTTCATCATGATTAGTTTGTTGATCCTAGGCCTCTTCCCTCCCCAGACAAATTCCATTAATTTCTTCTGCAGTGCTCGTATGGCCGGAGATGGGATTTGTAGTGGCAGAAAAGCACATTGGTTGGATTTCTGGTGATCGGGACTCCGAGGTACTCTATGGCCTCTTTGGCCCAGGGAATTGGTGAGAGTGGTGCGAGCGCGGCCTCGTCCAGGTGGGATAGATTGATGGGTAATGCTGAAGATTTGGTTAAGTTAACTTTGAATCCCGATAGGGCACCGAACGCCTCGATCTCCTTCCATAGTGTCCCCAGGGAGGATGGAAGGTTCGTCATGGTTAATATCACATCATCGGCATAGAGTGCGATTTTGCACTCGTGGTTTCCCACCTGAATTCCTTTTATGACTTCACTTCGTCTGATTCTGGCGGCGAAGGGCTCCATGGACAGAGCAAAGACCAGGGGCGAGAGCGGGCAGCCCTGTCTAGTGCCTCTTGTGATATGGATGTGTATCCCCAGTCCACCCGATCAAAGGCTTTGTGGGCATCTAATGAGATTACTGCCATTTTTGTTTTTGATTTGTGAGCGCATTCAATTAGGTTTAGTACTCGCCGAATGTTGTCGTGGGTCCCTGTGCCAGGGATAAATCCTGTCTGGTCACGGTCGATTAGGCTTAGAAGAGTCGGGCCCAGTCTTCTGGCTAACACTTTGGCAAAGATCTTCCCGTCATTGTATGGGCCGGTAGGAATGTGGCAGGATGGGGTCTTTTCCGGATTTGTGAAGCAGGATCGTGATTGATTCAGCCATGGATTTTGTGACGGCTCTCGTGGATAGGAAAGAGTTGAATAAGGCGGATAGTTGTGGGGGAAGCACTCTGGCGAATCTTTTGTAGAAGATTGCGGTTAGGCCATCTGGGCCTGGAGCGGAGGGTTTGAGGGCTTTGATGTCTTCGATAATTTCTTCCTCTCCAATGGGAACCTCCAGATGTTCCAGTTGGGCGGGGTTGCGGGGCGGCAGTGCGCTCAAGTATTCTGGTAGATGTTCTAGCTTTAACGGATCGCTGGACATTATAGATGTGTGGTGTCTCAATAGTTCGTTTATTTTCTCCGACTGGGAGAACAGCAGTTTTCCATTTCCCCCTCGCAGTTTGAGTATGTTGTTCCGACTACGGAGCGTTCTCAGCTTCTGTACTAATATCCTGTTTGCTTTGTTTCCTTTGGCATAGTAAAACTGCTTTGTATACGCTAAGGACTTGGCTGTCCGGTTGGCGCAGTGCATTTCAAGGGCAGTGTGATTCGTGGAGGGATACTTCTTTTTCTAATTTGGAAGTGGCTATGTTTGAGATCCTTCGCTGTTCCGCCCCGGCCCCTATTAGCACACCCCTAACCACCGCTTTCATTGCGTCCCAGATTATACTGATGGGGTGCTGTTCTCTTCGAAGTAGTTGCTCAATGAGTCCTCCACTTCGGCCCTTATACTAATGTCTAGAAGGAGTGAATCATTCAATTTCCAGTACCTTTGGGGGGGGGGGGGGGGGATTTTCTGGCCTGAGATGGCTAGGTTCACAGAGATCGGAGAGTGGTCGGAGATCATGCGTGTGTGGATTTCCGTGTTATTGACACAAGGGTAAAGGATGCCGGGATCAAAATTAGGTCAATTCTTGAGTATCCCTTATGGACGTTGGAGTAATGTGTGTAGTCTCTTGAGGTGCCATTTTGTGTTCTCCATGCATCTACTGTCTCCGTTTCTCTGAACAGCTTGAGTAAGGCAAGGGCCTGCGTATAATCATTATTCGTGGAGTAAGTACTTTTAAACACTTGTTATACTTTTCAAGACGGATTCCTTTACTTAGCCAGTGCTTTCCTGTTTAATTGCATGAGTTCACTTTGGGGCAGAAGAGGGACCCTAGTGATCTAGGAGCCAGCTGTAGGCTGGGTGAGGTAGGGTTCTGTTGCAGGCAAAAGTTGGAGTTCCTGTGGAAGACTGTTAAAACAAGTAAGTATTTCACTTTAAAGTTAGTTAGGGTCCAGGGACTTCTGAGCAGATACCCAAGGAGGATTCCAACACTGGGCCTGGAGGAACTCTTATCGGAGGACACCCAATCACAAGAACAGCCCAAAGCTTGATAGAAATCACAAAGGCTTAAGCTAAGTAAATACCCCAGCCAACACAGTACCTCACCCCGGAAGAAGAGTTGCAGCAGGGGAGACTTCAGGATCTTCAGCCAAAAACCTAGTCGATGGATTCCTTTGACATGAAGATGAAAGCGAGGACTTTGGAAGGGATTTTGCAGCAGTGATCAACAGAGAAGGCTCCAGGCAAGAGTTTCTTCACAGCTGGACGTGGCTCTATGGTTTTGACACCCTTTTCAGGAGCCAGAAGAAGACTGACTATTGCTGGTCCGATTCTTGTCACTTGCAAGCTCCAGCAGTCTGAGGTAACTTTTCAGACTCGATTCACTGTCTCTAGAGGTCCTGCAGGATGCCACCAAGTTTCAGCTCGATTCGGAAGACCGTGCAACTCTACTACATCCCATTACCAATCACCATAACAGCAGTATGGACCACTCAGCCTTAGCTTGCTTTATAGTTTGGTTATATAATTCAACTATCGACAAAATAGCCCATTTAAAAATGTGCAAAGCCTTGTGCGCACCTAAACTCCTGGTTCACACCAAATCTCAAAGCCTTACATAGTGTAAAAAGAAGTGCTGAATCAATCTGGAAAAATAACCCTACTGCACTGAATAAGAATAACTCAAAAATGTCTAAAAGCTACAAAACTATGATTTACCAAACAAAAAGACATTTATGACAGACTCAATAAAGCCAATTCACATACTAAAGAGCTATTCACTATCCTTGGAGTGTAAGAATCCCACATTCCTCCCACTGAAACTTGCACCAAAGATAAGACTTGGTGCACCAATATACAAAATGCACCGTTTGTCGATTTTCGCTTGTAGGAGTGAAATTCTGTCAGATATCTCAAGCTCCATCAGCAACTGCTTGCAACCTCTTCCAATTCACCCCTGTCACCATCCGCGAAGCAGAGGACATAATAACCAGTCTCAAACCATCAGGGGGAGACCTGCCCAGCAACAACTATCAAGGAGGCAGCTAAGGACATAGAGCCTTTCATGACCACTCTAATAAATGCATCTTTTGAAACCAGCATTTTCCCTGCCAACCTGAAGGATGCCTGAGTTCTCCCATTATTAAAAAAAAAGCTAGCCTTGATCCTAACATTCCCACTAACTCTAGACCAATTGCAACACTTCCTTTTTTACTGAAAATTCTAGATAGGGCAGCCTACTTACAAATCCAGGCCCATCTGGAATCTAACAATCTCCTTGGCCTGAGGCAATCAGGCTTTAGACCGAAACATGGTACAGAATTAGCCTTGATAGATCTAAAAATGGAGATGAACGAACTAAAAGATGAAGGCAATTTAGTGCTCCTTCTACTAGACCTATTGGCCGCATTTGATTTAGTCAATCATATTGCAATCACCTCTCAACAGCAGCCCAGTTCTCACCCAAAGCTACCGCCTGGATAAAATCCTTTTTGGACAACAGAACCACTGGGGTATTTGCACCGACAGCGGCAGCTCAGCCTACCCCGGTCACCTGTGGAGTACCCCAGGGTTCGTGTCTCTCCTAGGCTCTATAATATTTTTACCAAGCCCCTGATGATCTCTACAATTTGGGTGTCCCCTACACAAATTATGCAGATGACACCCACACCACAGGCGACTATGCCACTGACTCGTCTTTGCTCAACAAAATCTACCTTGTTATCCAAACATGGATATCTACACATGGTCTTTGTCTTAAAGATGACAAGCCAGAGCTACTCCTTATTGGCTCCCAGACAAGACTGAACAAATTAGGCAACCAGTTCAAATCCTTAAATATAGATGGGATCAACATAAAAGTTTCTAAGGAAGTGAAAACTCTGGGAATCTATTTAGACTCTGCCTTAACCCCAACTAGTCAAGTTAATGCAATAGCCTCTGCCACGGCTTACACGTGCAAAATCATCAATGCGTGCAAACCATTCTTGTCAACAGCAAGCTGTACTACCTTGGGAAGAGCTCTCATTTTGTCTAAAATAGACTATTGTAACGCCTTGTACCTAGGGACGAGCAAGTGCAATATACATTTTTTTTGCAAATAATACAAAATAACGTGTTAAAAACGGCGTTCTACATCCCAAGAACCCAGCACATATCCCCAGCGAGACGCAACACCCAATGGCGCTCAAAGACAGAATTGCATTTAAAACCTTAACTACAACGCACAAATGCCTTTCCAACTCAGCTCCTAAATACCTAGCTTGTAAATTCTACAGGAACGCATCAGGCCGACCCACAAGATCCCAACACCTACATTGTCTCAAAATAACCAGATTCAAGTTACAGAAAGCTGGGGATAGCAGCTTCCCTGTTTTATCAGCCAAACTCTGGAACTCCTTGCCTACTGACCTAAGAGCTGAATCATCCTACCACAGATTCAGGAAAAACTTAAAAACCTAGCTCTTTTCTAATGAGGCATGACAAACGCATTAACTTGCTAATATGTATATATCTGAACTGCACTTGTAATTAACGCCTATTAACCTTGTAAATGTTTTTATTTCTGCTATTGTAACTGTATTTACTATGCTGTACTGTGCCTAGATACCTAAGGGTTTGGTGCGCAATATACATAAACTAAACTAATTGGCTTGAGGTTGCAGTTTATTGGGGTATTGCAGCCCTGCAAGAACGCAACACGATGTGGGATGGCTCAAAATGCAGGTATTCTTAAGTCTAGTGGATCTCACCAGGCTCTGGGTCGGGGTTGTCCTTTTTGAGATCCCCAGATCCATTGGAAGGAAGGGTTACAACAAGCTCCGGTAACACAGCAGGCTCTCCGGGTGCTGGAAGCTGCTACCGCCGTTGTTTAATTTTGCTCTTCGATTTCAGCTCCAGTGGTTGACTACCTCTTCAGCTTCCAGGATCAGACTTTTATGCAGGAACCCAGCCAATCAAACAGACGTGCAACATTCAAACTTAAGGTGCGGGGGGAAGTTGGCGGTCCTTTCAGGATAGGCAGCATCCCAGTTTCAACTGGATTCTTGCATTCTGGCTGGGAGACCAAGGGCTGTGGAGTTTTGGACTCCTCCCTTGCTTCCTGCCTTCAGACATTCTGGTGCCTGGGCGGGCTTGACCGAGGTATCCCGCTAAATCACACAAAGGACTTTCCCGCCCTGGAGGTCAGGGGAGAAGGAACAAGAAAGGACAAGGAACACTAAAATAGTGAAAAAAGGAGATGGGGGACATCTTGCTAAAATGGGTGCCTTTTCCGGGACTGTGGAAACCGCCTGTGGTGAAGGTGCACCACATTTGTTAAAA
The DNA here is from genome assembly GCF_040938575.1 of Ambystoma mexicanum. Lineage (NCBI taxonomy): Eukaryota > Metazoa > Chordata > Amphibia > Caudata > Ambystomatidae > Ambystoma > Ambystoma mexicanum. The sequence goes on along the minus strand of NC_090929.1, from coordinate 972,578,218 downwards.
TGGTTCACTGCCACCAGCCATTTAAGGTAAGTTTGGCCCTGTAACAGAATTATGAGAAAGTCTCCCCAGCATTCCACATAAGGTGTGGTGTGCTGGTTTCCCTTAACACCATGTAGAACGGATACTAGAAATATCCTTTCTACCCTTGGGAACTGTAGTTCTCACAAGGTTAGCCAGAGAAAGTAAAAGGGGAGCCCAGAAGGCAACCCTTTAACAATAAAAAGGTATATACCTAAAGTTATCAAAGAGGATAAAATTAAAAGGATACTATGGATAGTCTTAAAAATGACAACCATAAAAAGAGTAAAAGGATCTGCGAGTGTGGAAAAAGTTTGCCACTCACTGAGGTATAGGGAAAAATAATCCTCCAGTAAAGCAAAAAGTTCTGGGGTTGACACAGGTCAGGAAGATCTATCATTGTTATGAAAATTGTACCTAACCCTAACATGAGTTAACAGCCAGAGCGAAGCAAGGGTAATTAACGAGGGCTCTGGGCTGTTACCCCCCATTTTCAGCTCTTGCAACGGGTTGCTAACGCCATTAGCCCCCGGGTTACCAAAGCGGTAATTCTGTGTGCTAAAAAAAAGAATTTTGATTCATTAAATGGGATGCCACGCGTGACCTGTTAAATGAATGAAAATACTTATCCAAAATGGCTGCCTTGGTTGTAGAAGGTGGGGCGGCAGCCTGCGAATTCCATGGAACGCTGGCTGAGTTTAGCGGTTTCAGCCTGCATTTCATGGAACCTGGTTGGCTGTAAAACCATATTAGTAGACTTTTAGAATGACAGTATGCAATTCAAGGTAAGCAGACCCTATAAAGCTATGTTAGTTATTCTGTTTCAGGAATACTATAGTTATACCAACACTGTTACAAGTAGACACCTTGCTACATATGTAACTTGTTCTTCTCGCACGAATGATACTTGCACAAATATTCCTTTTCAGACTAGTGGAACCCAATGCTAAGATAAGCAAGAACTTTTGAATGACTTTCCAGAGGGGCAGTATGAACTTCATGGGTAAGACCTCTGGAAACACATTTAGAATGGCAATACACTGAGCAAGGGGATTAACACCTTATTGGTCATAAACCTACACTATTTCTATAACAAATATGTAGTTCTACCAATGCTACTTTTCAGAAGAGTTGAACACAATTCTAAGGTAAGCAAAACTCTGTCTTCTTCAGAAAGGCAGTAAGCAGTTCAAGGTAAGCAACTCCTAATGTTACACATTTAGATTGACAGTATGCTATTCAAGGTGAGTAAAACCATATTGGTAATACACTGATAAACATATTATATTTCAGGAATAATACAGTAATACCAATGGTTACTTTCTAGAAAAGTGAAACACAATTCAGAGGGTCTATAAGCAACTCATAGGGAAGTAAGAACTTTGTATAGTTTTCAGAATGGCAATAAGCAATTCACAGGTAAGAACTTTCTAACACTTTGTAACTTATTATATTTCAGAGAAAGTTACAACACTAATGCAACACTTGTTATCATTTCTAGCAGAGGCCTTAGAAGATCTCAGACACAAGGGGGACAGTGATGGTCCAGTGGCCAACAGTAGGCAGGTCAGGATAGGAACAGATGTCGGATAAGTCAGAGTTCGAGGATTTCTAGTCCAATTAAGTACAGACCTTCGAGTTTGTGGAACGTGTTCTGGGTCTTCATAGAAGGCTCCCTACATACATTCCAATGTTAGACCTGGGCGACCTCCCAAACAAATCACCACCCTAGCAACAGAGGAGTGACACAAGACTTTAGGTATGTATTACCCAAAGTTGCACAGTTCATCAGCAGTGAAGAGCTTGCAGACGAGACGCCTTTACCCTGCAGCAGCAGAGGACCCGGTCCCTGGATTCTTGGTTGTGGTGACGAAAGAACGGTCACTGGAAGGGAACTTGCAGCAGCAGTCGACAGAAAATGATTCTTTGTTGCTTCTTGCGGCTCTGTGGGTTTGGCACCCAATATAAAATAACTAGCACTATATAGATTTAATTCCCAGGCTATATTCTGTACCCAATTACTCTACAACAATATATTCTTTCTAATTGTTTGTATCTCCTTTATAGATATTAAACAGCCACGATAATGAAAGATTTGATTCCCACTCAGCATTCTGTACCTGAAGGAATGCTACCCTAAATCCTCAGCTTTACATGAAATATTTCAACCTCAATTCACACAAATGTGTGCATCCATATAGAAATCATACAATTTTTTTTATTTTTTTATTGGACTAGATAAAGTTCCATAGGCGTGTTTTTGTAAGGTGTTGGAAGTTTGGCACCTAATCTATCAAAACAATTAAGGACATAACCCCCTTCTTCGATGAGCTGTTTAGCGATCTTATTTTATCGTGCACATTTTCCTTTAAGAACTTGGGTAAACCCAGCATAATCCATTAGTGTCACATAATTCCGCTCTATCCCAAAGGATCGCTTTTTCATAACCAGGCCTATCTTCTCATAATAGCCCATTAATTTTATCAATATCCCGATCTGAGGTTCAGAAAATGTTGACAACCAGAAATAATGTCCAACATAAGAGTTTCTAGTCTTCTGTACCATTTTCAAAGCATACAATAAACTGCTCTGCGTAGTTCTTTTTTCATGCACATTAGGCATAGACCAACTTTCCTAATCAAAGCTATGGTGTTAAAGTTGTTGGGTACAATTCTAAAAGTATAGCAAATGGAGGGATTGAATTGAGAAGATGTAAACTATTCTAAAGTATCCCCTACATCGTAAGGTATCTAACCGGTGCTCTCCCATTAAGTATTATATAATAAAGTAAGATGGGTGTCATAAAGGATACCTCGCCAATGTTTCTTATAAAAAAACTTGTAAACTGGAAATGACTGGCATAATTGTCTTACAAATTCTGCTTTTTAATGTTATATGGTGGTTTTATTGAACACACAATCGCCTTGCACAATTTCTGTGATGCAAGGCCTTGAACTAGAGTTGAAACCAGAGGAGTTGCTGTGACAGGATACGAGTGTGTTACTGATTAAAAAGTTGTGCTTAATTTTTATTCAGAAGAGTAGAAGATTGGGTTCTCTGCGTAGCTCTATGGTGGAGATGTTCCAGTGTCCAATTGTATGGACTAAGAAGTAGCGCTCACCTAATCTATTCTTCTAGCCAGCTACGGCTAATCCTCTGTCAGATCTTATTCTGGAAGAGTGTGTTTGCATATATGTATTAACTTTCGGAGGGCGGGTTTACCAACAGGTGTTGGAGGCTGTTCAAAACAATGCACAAGCTTTTGAAAATAAATGTGGCCCCTCACCGTTGGCCAATGGCAAGAACGCAAATCTGGAGTGACATGGTTAAATTCTTATATTTAAGTAAGAATGTTGCTGCAGTGTTCTGCAATCTTTGCAGTCTGTAGATCATATAGTGTGGCATCCGTAGGTAGATGGCATTGCTAAAGTCAAGATAAGAGATGAGCAGAGATTTCAACCAGTACCTGGTGTGGAAAGGACAAGTACAGAGGTGAGTTTTATTTTCTTCAAGTGAAGTAACATGATCCTGTTACAGCTGAAATCTGCAAATTCAATGTGAGCTTACTATTCAACTTAATGCCCAGGTTCTTTACTTTGGCACTTAGCCTGGGACAGTAGCCAAAAGATTCCAGCCAACATGAAGAGGTCCATGTATTATGACCAGAATTTCTGTTTTGCTGGATTCATTTTTAAGCAGTTTTATCCATTCAGACCTTTAGAGTCCGTAGGCAGTTTTTAATTCTGTCTGATGGGGCATCATTTTCTGTAAGATCTACTAGAATCTGGATGTTGTCGTCATAATTATAGACTGTCGCACCTGCTTCCTGGAGCATGTCCATCAGGGGGCTGACGCATTTTAAAAAGGAGGAGAAGGCAGATCCCTGGGGAACACCACCTGCCAGGGTGTGCGGGGGGAGGAAAAAATGGGCCCAACTGGATTTGGTGGTTAAAATCCTGCAGGAAGGAGTCAATCCATTTGAGCACTGTCCCCCGATTCCTCAATTTAGGTAGCTGTCATGATTCCTGCCCCTCATGTCCCCATCCCTCCAAGATGTCAGGCTGGAGCCAGGCCACGATCACCTGCATGGCCCTCAAGGGCCTCTCCATCCCTCCAAAGACCCACTTGGAGTCCGACTTGGCGCTTGTGGCACCAGACTCGCTCACTCCCATAGGATAACATTGGGGATTGGACTTGTAGTGCATTGATGGGGACAAGATGGATGCCCCCACATATTTCGGTTCCCAGAACTGCATGTGCAGTCTAGCCTTTTGGGTGTGGTTCAGCCCAGAGACACCTGGGATACCCAGAGACTATTTAAGCCACGCCCAGGCTGAGAAACCTGCTTTGTGTTTTCTGCATCTGCAGCGTGACACTCACTGTGTTCGGATCGGTCTCCAGTAGGCCTGCATCTTTCTTCTGCGCTCAGCTCCTGCAAGAACAAGAACACCGTTAGGAACAGCCTTACCTTTCGGCGCTTCTGCCCATCATTCATCGCTTCTTCTGTTCTGCGGGCATCTTTGGCGGTGTCATTCCCATCCCGCACGCCGCTTCCCAAGGAAAAGGGAAAAGAACAGAAAAATGGCATTAGTAAGCATTCAGCAAATCTTCGCTTATTTTTAAAGACTGTATGAGCTTCAAACGCTTACCTGAATCCCAGCCGCTCTGGGGGAACTCTGTCTCCTGAACTTCTCATCCATATGCAAGAGGGAAAAGACACTCCAGGTTAGCGTGGAAACATCTAGAGGCGGCGCATACCGCGCTTACTCACCGCATTTCTTCTTCATGACCGGCATCCACGCTGAAAACGTCGCGGCACCTAAAAGACACAGAAAAAGAACTCAGTTCAATACAAATGAAAAAGGGTCGCATCGCGCTCTCACTCACCTTCAGCGCTACTCATATCAGCAGCACGCCGCCATCCCCGGATGCCGGCTATCATCTAAGGAAGGAAAGGAATGAAGTTAGAGAACTGTTCAAAAGACTCATTATACTTACCTGTCGGACTCTTGTCAGTGAAGTAACTAGGCAGCAACGAGCCTGCATCAATCAACGCGCCCCTGTGCTAAAAGCAGGACGGAGAGCACACTTTCCAAGAAAACGAGGCCCAGTCTCCAGTCGAGTAGACTCCAGAGAAGGGTTTGAGGTCGTAAGAGGTCAGAACAGGCTGAGTGACGTCCCCGTGGATACCAGGTGAGCGTTACAGTAGCCTCTGCACCGATAGGGGATGATCGGTATCAAATGGTGCCAATAGATTTAATAAAATAAAGGCTCCTGTTTCATTATCTGCCTTACTTCGTAGGTGGTATAGAATTGAAATAGACACCAGTAACGTAACGTGATGTGTATTGACCTAAAGCTCAGCTTGGCTGTGCAGTAGATTTGTTGATTGGACACACTTTTGTAGTTGGGGGAAACGGCCCTCTCTAGCTGTTTAAAGAGAAAAGGCAGTTGGGTAGTAGGTCTATAATTCGAAGTCCATGGGGTCTTCTGACCACTTTTTCAATAAAGATTTGATGACTGGTCTTTTCCATATAAGAGGAACAGGGAGGAATTAAAAATAGTACCAATATTATTTGCAAATATTGGGCCTATCTCCTTCGTGATGTTCCAATTTTCAAACTGTGAAGGATGTCCGGTGGGGGGTGGGGGAGTGTGCAAAGCTCTTCGAAAAGGGAGATTGGTGTTTGCTTTCAATAGAAAGTATAAGCAGATGTGCATCTAGGGAGCCCAGCAACACTATTTTTACTCAAGGGGGGGTGCTCAGCACAAAGGCGGAACGAAGTCCAAGGGGGGGAACCAGATTCTTTCTCTGTAGTGTCACCAAAGCCCCCTATGCACGCCCTGCATGCACACATAACCATCATGTAGCCCCTTGGGTTCACGGTACCCCAAAGACACATGATGCACACAGATGGACAACTATAGTGTGTGGATGGAGATGGATGCAGTATTCAAGATGGCTGCCAGCAAAGAATCATCAGTAAAGGGCGATATAAATACACACTTCCAAAATCACGTGCTCCATCTTGGATGGGCAGGGTTATATAACCCCTGGGCCCGTCCTCCAGTAAGTGTTCAGCGTTTAATGTCCATTGCTGCACCAGCTACTGTGAGCCTCCTGGCTCTCTTTAGCCACTTACCTGAAGAGACAATTATTTTCTTGATCGTCGCCTTTACAACGGACCTGGAACTCACGCCAACACCGGTAAGGAAGAAGCGGTCATCAACTTGCAGCTCACACTAAGAGCATCACACCCTTATCAAGTTGATCTTGCGTGCATTTCGTGTTCAATCCCCCATCATGGTCTTGGGCCTCACACCATCGCCTTCATTACAGGGACCTGCAATAGAAAGAACAGCATATTAAAGATGTTTCTACTGAGCAACTTATTGGTACACAGCGAAAACAGAACGCAAGTAAGACATTTGGAGTTCATTCTCTTAAGACATTGTCGATATCGTCCGGGAACCTTAAACTAAAAAGGCAGAAGAAAGCAGCTTTTGGACATACTTTTTGAAATAGTAACAGGAAGGAAGAATGAATGGGTAACGGGCTACGGTGGGTGGTGGGTAACGCCACAGGTGATGGCTGACATGTGTACATTCCTACGACCACACCAACACCAGAAGTACCTTGCCAATGGAGTGCATTATTCACACCATCAGTCTTCTTGTATTCTCTCGATCTCTTTCGTCCTGACTATGCTGGTGCACCCTTGAGTGCTAACTGTGGTTGGTGGAGGAAGTGTTGTGGGGTGGGTCATCGAGGTACTCCACCATGCCCATGCAAGAATAAGACAGGTGAGCGTTGGATGTAGTCCGTAGATGATTGATTTCCACAGGACCAAGTTTGGTAAAAGACTTGATAATCGGCATCCAAGCTCATTCTGCCACTGATGTGCAACCATTGGATGCTGACCGGAATGAATCGAGATAAGAGAAAGCTGTCCTTATTTTATCAATCTTTTCAGTAAAATATAAAGCCAGTTGGTCTGCCATGTTCTGCAGTGGCTGGGGCATTCGGAGCATTACAGAGCTCATTCACCACTGTGGATATCTGTTTCCAAGTGTTGGGGGCAGTATCGATTTTGTGCCTATAAAAGTTATTTTCTGTAGGCTAGTTGATCTTTAAGAGCTGTAAGAGTTTCTCACTTTCCAATGCTGAGAATTGAGCTCAGGAGTCAACCATTTTTGTTTCTACATCTTAGCCAATCATGGTCTCAGTGGGACAGGGGCACAGGCATGCATGGGTCGCATGCACAGGAGACCTGGGTGGACACTGTCCTGGTGCCTTTGGCGCCAGGCTCATGAACAAAAGTAAAAAAGAACATCCATTTAACACCAAAATACTTTTATTGTGGACATAGCACTTCAGATGCATTAGCCTTGAACATTCCATCCATTAAGCAGCCCCAAGTGTATTCTTGGGTGTGGCTGCTAATGGATTGCCTTTGCACAAGCTCACTCTCTAGGTGTGGCTGGTAAGCCGGCCCTAATGGGCATGCCCACAATCTCAGCTATATAAGCTGCCCCGATCCTCAAGACAGATAGATGCTTCGGGTTATTCTGCACTTGCAAGCAGCGTAACGCTCACCGTCCCCTGAGGTCAGACTTACCTTTGAAGATCTGCTTCCATTCACACACACTTATCTTCACGCAGGAGCAGTATCACCACGTACCACCGCTCATAGCTTTTCTACTGGGGCAGAGGCCTGAAGGGGGTGATTCAAGTTCTGGGAGGGCTGCAACCGTGCCCCAACGCCACTGCAGAGACCAGGTGAGCGTAACAGAGCCAACTTGGCGATTCTATCTGTAATGTGGCCATCAAGTTTCTCCAGTAGGGTGTTTGGGTCTGTTTGCTCCCTTGAATTTATCATGTGCACCTTAACGTCCAGCATATCTAAGACCGATTTAAAGAATTTGGTCCAACATCGACACAATGTCTGAGGGTTACATGAGGCAGGTTTACTTTATGTCCACTTCCTGGGTACTTGGAATCATACCAAAATGATCTGTCCAAGAGAGTGCTAAAGATGAAATGGTCTGTACATTGGAAGGACGTGCAAATATGTAGTTAAATGTATGCCCTTTATCATGTCATAAATGTGACCACGAAGGTAAGGTCAAAATCCTGTAATTCGTCAAATGGGTGAGTTACATCTCTATCTGAGCTTAATTCTGTCCAAAAATTAAAATCTCCTAACTGTAGTTATATGACATATTTCATAAAGAGATCTATTAAGATTGCAAAATATCAACAAATTCCGTCTAGGTCCGGGGGGGAGAGGGGCTGGATATCGATAGAAAGTTCAGCTGATAATCTTATTCAAGTTTCAGTTGGAGTAGTAATTATGTGGCGCAACCTGATCATCTCACTTCGGGTTATATTTGACCCATGGGCCCTTTGACATACTTCGTGTTGTAAACCAAGATATAGTGATATGTTTGGGTTCACTTATAATTATGTGACTCATTCTCAGCCTGTATACAAGGCTGGGCAGAGCGGCTCAATTAGTAGTACGTGACTTGAATTGAGTAGCTAGATGCGGGGAAGGCCTTCATCCTATGGTATGTATAAAATGGCCAGTTGTCACTACCATATGTTCTATACTAGTGTAATGGATGGAAAATGATAGTCTCGTTAGTCTCTATTTTTTTTATAGCAAAACCGTATTTAACTGTCAATGGTAAATGTGGCCTTTTTAGCTCATCCTATGCGTATATTTTGTCAGCAGTTCCACCAGCTACAAATTGGAGAAATCTTCATTAAAAGAGGAAATCGTTTCTTTACTATAAAATAGTCTGTGACCAATCTCCTGAAGAATGTCGAGAACAGAAACATGTTGAGTCTAAACTTCTAGTATTTGTTTAACTAGAACCCTACCTGAACAAAACAAAGCTTGTTACTAGCGTAAAGAAGACATGTAATCTGATGTTTTGTAATTGATTTTATTTATAACTCATATTCTTACTAAGGATAAACTGTCAAGACACTATTGTTTTAGAACAGTTTTTAACATGTATGCACTCTTCATCTCAACATTACGTTGTGTTTTTTATTTACTAAAACTTAATCGAATTTGATATATTTTGATAATCACTGTTTCACTAGTCGAACTGTTGCTAAATCCGACTACATTTCTTATATATTGATGGCTTCATTGGATGACACGCAGTATCCCCCATTTTCCCATGGAAAAGACCTCCTGATACCCAATTCTCTAATTGCCATACATCTGGTCCCCACACCCCGCCCCCCTTAGGGAAAATAGGAAAACATTTTCCCCCAACACCCTTTAAGCCAAACTCCCATCCATGTTCTGAAAAGTAAAAGCTCCAAGAAAACCTTGTCATTTCTAATTCCCCTTCATATAGAGCTGATCTTTCATCTAGAATCATTGAGAGAGATTCTCCAAGTAGTGTGCATCAGTTGATATCCGTGGGCTACAATTGCCACAACCACCCAAGTACTGACACGAGCAGGATGAAGGAAATGATGCAGAGTAGCAGGAGCCTAAAGCTCAATGAGCCTGCTAGTTGTTTTGATAAAGCACCTGTGCGCAGGGATATTTAAAAATGGAACCCAAATTGAGAAGTTGCTCAGGAGAAGACGTTGCATCTCCCGTGGAAACTGGAGGCACGAGCCGGTGTGGCGGAGTCAAGGGGCTTGCCAGCAAAGAGTAATTGCTGCAGAAATGCCAGGAACCACAAGATGATTCCTGGGTGTTCTGCAGCGAGATGAAGCAGCGCAGGCGTGCAGGAGCGGAGCCGCAGGAGAAGGTGGATGGATGTGAAAACGGTCCAGAGTGGAAGGCAAGTGGCATAGCTGTGCTAGGTAAATGCGAACGGGACCGAAGACGGCACACTGAGCCCCGGTGAGTTAGCCCAAGCGAAGTGGGGACCCCGGGCAGTTTCGGTGACCGCAGCAAACACAATTTGAACTTTGTAAAGCCACAGAGACAGAAACAATAAGATTGTGAGTCAAAAAGGCAAAATGCATAATGCAACGTGTTACAGAGAATTCTCATTTCTGTGCTAATTCCCTTCAACCTTGGAGATCCCTAGCTGTTTTGCTGGACTTTAGGACTTTTGAAAATTTTAACCCTGGAGTGAGTGAGCCCTTTTTCTCTCCCCCTTTATGTATTTTGATCTGATTTGGATTATGTGTTTCCTTTGTTTTTGGAGTCTGACAAACTCCATCAGCATCTAATTTTTGTATGGTGACAACCCAGTACCTTCATTGCAGTGTCGCAGAGAAATCCTTTTCGATTTGTGTTTTTTTTCCCCTAAGGTTTAAATACCTCTTCTTGTGAGAACTATTGTTCCCAAGAATAGTAAAGTGAAATTGACTTTACTTACCTTTTCTCTTTTTATGTGGAGCACACCCCATTTTATGAGGAGTGCTGGGGAGTTACTGAGTAGCCCCTTTCCTACCTACTCATGTAAAACATGTTATGTTCCCTCTCGCTGCTTTAAATGGCTGGTGGCAGTGGTTTAATTCTACCGCAGGCTGAATCCTCAGCTGCAATATAGCACACATGGGTGACCATTTTGTCAAAATGGCCCTGTCTTCTTGGGTTTTTCTCTGCGCACCAAGCCAGGGTTGAGACCTTTGTACGTTTTGCCTTTGGCAGGCTTCGGTACTGAAAATCAGCTCTGGCTCCAGTGTGTCCGGAAGGGTAGGAAGTGAGGGAGGTGCCTGAAACTCCCCTGTCCATCGTCTCTAGGGATCCTGAATGCACTCAGTCCTGATTGGCTGGCTGTCCTTGCAGGACAACCACCCTGCTGTTCAAGTGACAGCTAGGCTGTGTATGAATGGGAGAAACCTGCTTAAAAGGCAAGCGTTTTGGGACTAGAGGCAGAATCGACCACTGGGAAGAACAACCCGATGAAGATACCGTGAACGAAGCTTGCTGAATCCTCCTGGACCCTTGAACTGCCCGGAGAAGCCCTGCTCCTGGACTGAAACTCCTTTTTCTAATCGACAAGAGACGCTCCAGAAGGGACAAGTTCTTCTCTTGGGTTAGTGGGACCAACTAACCCCGAGACGAACTCTGCAGGATCACCTTCCCCAACTGGCTGTACTTCTTTGCTGCTGCTGCAGGAACCGAGTGCCAGGGATAGAGAAATCCATAGTCCAGTGCAACGTCTGTAAGCCAGCCAAACGCTCCAGGTGTACCCCGAGGACCCTCCAGAAGCAGGATGACCAGAGCTCGAGTCCCCTCACCAGAGTGCAGGTCTCAAGAAGTGAAGGATGCCCAACCGGTGTCCAAGATCCGCGGTGGTGCTGTTTGCAGAGCGCTGAAACCTCGAAGTGCCGCTCATCTTAAGAGCCCATAGCTGCCGCCGACCATCGGCTTGCTACTGCAGGAGTCCCCAGACGTCCTCCCTCTTGTCCCCACGACTGAGGACCAGGAACACAGGATCTGCATCGCTGCAACCAGACGGGAGCCAGCTGGACCCTCCTTCGCCCCAAAGGTACTGTTTTGACTTGTAGTACTTACCTCTCTGTCTGTAGCTTGCTCCTCTCAGTTGAGACTTGCAGTAGCTGCTTTTCTAGAGTTGATCTCAGCTCTAACCTTCACAAGTGTAACCACTTGTGACCCTATGTTACTCACCACTCTGGCCGGGGCATTGAGTAAAGGAACACAAAGTGGTTGAAGGAGTAATGAAAGAAGGCAATCCCGTGGGCTTCCAAAGCCAAGGTTTGTCCTGAACCTGGGCCTCCTCAACTTGAGGGAACTCTTTACTATGATACACCCCTCTGCTGGATGATATGGACAGACAGAGGAGCTGATCAAATTAAAGAACAGGGAACAGGGGCACCGCAAAACCACAATGCTGTAGGAAGAAAGTCAACAGGTTAACGTTGGTGGAAAGGATTGGAGACCGCAACTAAGACTAATTCTTCCCTGACTGTACCTGATGCGTAAGACTTTCATGGCTTGGATGACGTATGGCCCTATAAGAGTACAACTATAATCAATACTAACTTATCAGGGGCAAAAGATTAATGCAAATTCTCACCACAACAGGGAAATAGCAGTTCCTTGAATCCAGGAAGTCTACGACAACAACAGGACAAAATAGTAAAAAGGGAGTTAGTAGAGGTAAATTAATCCTGAGCGGCACAAGGCTTGCACTAGGTCTGGGATGGTGCACTAACTGCAGAACGTCCTTAAGTGCACTGTAGGAAGTTAGGCTCTCGGAGAAAATCCCTGTGAGGGCTGGTGGAGCAGATGAGTCTTGTGGCAAAGCAATAGAGAAGTGAGGGCTGGACGGTGAGTTGTGCAGATAGTCAATGAGGAAACAGAGTATGCCTTCCTTTTTGGAAGTAAAGGATATATCCCCCACTTGTAAGGAAACAAATGGAGAAGGTAGCAAAGGCTTACCAGTGGTATGCAGGTTGCAGCACAAACTCGATATGGTGTTCCGTGCACAGGCGATAATGTGTGTTGAATGAGAACAACGCGGAAGTCCGGGAACAGGTGAGGTTCAGCAACATGTAGACCAGAGGAAATGGCAGAATGTGAAGCGGAGGCAGTCCAATAACAGTTTGGTTCAAATTGCAAGAGTTTCAAGAGGCCGAGATGTAAGGCAGGAGGATGTCAGTTTAGAAAGCAGAGGTTACGTTCAGGAATCAGAAAAGGTACTCGACACGTACTGCAGGAATAACGCTACAAACAGTGTTCTGAAGGGAGATGCCGACTCTAAACCTTGTTAAGGAGGCGGGTCCTTCTCAATCCCGTAGTGAAACTAGTCAGCTGACTTGTCATGTGACATACACTTCGTTTCTTCGCAGCGCAATGAGCCGCTGTAGTGCTTTGCCATGGCAAGTGCCAACGCTGCCAGAGAGTCGCAGCAATGCGCCGCAATGACAGATAGTGATGCCGTGTAGGCCGTTTAGCATGAACAACATTGGGGGACTGTGATGCTGGAAATGCATCGGAGGGACAGGGCCTCCGTATCCTTGTTCTTTATTGCTTTATCATATGTGTGTGCTGTCTTGTTTTCTGCGCAGGAGTTCATGTGGGACTCGTAGCGGTGCGGCTCTTCCTCGTTTTGGTTTGTTGAACAGACCCATGGGATACCCTTATGGCACCCATGAGTGGGAGTACGACCCTGTACCCCTAGTGTATGTTTTTGGGCACCTGTGTGTGGCCCACAGAGCAGAGCAGGGTATGGTCTGGTGGCAGCTCCATGCTGAATTTGATAGGTGCTCAGAGTATCCTCAATTTTGGGGATACCCAGGTCCTGTCACTGGAATTTGTTGATTCCTGATAGGAAACAAGATGGCCCCTGTGGCCTCTTGCTTTCTATTGCCTATTACCTTGTATTCCCAAAGTCCCGGGAAGCCCTGACTCTGTCCCTTACCCCTGACTGGCTGTTGGGTGGAAGTTCCATATATGGTGTTGTGTTGAAATCCAGGCCAGACTTGCTGGAGCCTTCCCAATGACTGTATGTTGTGGCTACGCCCGTGGGGTGGGACGTGGGTGAATGGAGTGTGTGACAAATACGCATTTCCTGTTATGGGTGTCTAGCATCTGATGTTTGACACAATGACTGAGACCGAAACGGGTATGAATGCAGTGTGGAGTGCTGAATGGCAGAGTGCTTGTCCGAATCGACATTCCGTGGTGAGTGTCTGGATGGAGTAGAATGGCCTGACTGCAGTGTCAGCCTGATTGGCTGCCTGCCTGCATGCATTGCCTTCTGAATGATTGGTTGCCTGAATGTGACCCAACAGAGTGAATGGGAGATCAACAGTATATCTGGGGGCCTCTCACTGATGGAAATCGTTCAGAAGCTGAAGTTGATACTTGATGCTTAAACTTGAATCCCTCTAGAAGAAGAAGAATTGCTGCTGTTGTCCTTCACCAATCTGAAAGCTGCTGGGCCTTCAAGGAACTGATCCAAGAGAGGATCTGGCTATGAGATCTCTCCCCAAGCTACGAGGGACCATTGTGCACCAGCTAACCTTCGCCGAAGTGCCGTGGAAGTCAGTCCTCGAAAGGCTGCCGACCGGAGACTGGTACCGCTGCGGAATCACGAATCGGAGCGCCCGGACATTGAAGTCCATCACCGTCGCCGACCGCCATCGCTGACCGGAGCAGCAGTGCTCCTTTGCCTAAGACATTTGATCCCAAGACTCCCTTGCTCATCCTAGTCGACTGCTTTCGTCCTGCCGGAGAAAGTCAAGGCTGCTGACGACCAAGGAGAATCCGCTGGTGGGTTTCCTGCCACCCGAAGACCACAGACGCCGATGACCTGACGACCTTGCTGGGCCAAAGTTCGTCATCAACTCTTTGCGGCAACAGACTCTTGTCGTCAAGGTGCACCGCACGCCTCAGCTTGCAGGACGTTTTGGTCCGATCGTCAATGAGCACCACCAGAACCAAAGCGACAGTGTTCACCTTTTTTCTTCAACTCTCGACCACCCGTGTCTCCTGCCTTTTAAAGGGAGTGCACTCAAGAAGGGCCCATCAACGACTTGCCGAAGAACTCTACAAAACCAGGGGTCGTGGCACCTTTAGAAGGAATCGAGACTATATTTAGCATAATTGGACTGGGCTTGTCAAATATGCTTTATTTACAGGTTGCCCAGGTGGGGGGGAATCTTTGCCCAGAACTCTCTAGGTATACGGGGGATTGTCTGCCTTTGCTTGATTGAACTTGCTTTCTTTCTGTGTCTATCGTTGATTCATCTTACAATCTGATTCGTATGCTATTTGCGGCTGTTAACTGTGGTCTCATTTTAAATGAATCAATACAAATAGTGGTACCACATAGACCTGTATATATTTGCATTTATAGTATTGCCAAAGTACAAAGTGTGTTTTGTATATAACGTGAATCTTATTTATATAAAGACTGTGTTTTCACTAACCTAGTGTGTGGACATTCCTTTGTGGGTGCTTGGGGACTACACTGTACTTAAGAACCAGCCCGCATCACCTCCTGAGAGCTAAGCCTTGATTGCTCGTCCATTGCTACCAACAATAGAGAATCTTGGGTGGGGTGCTCTGTGCCTCAACTCCGCCATATAGGGAGGTGGAGTACAGATACACCCGGCAGCGGTCCCTGCAAAGACTGGAGGGAGTAACACCTACAGTGATTTTTCTTCAACAAACTCTCTAACTTTGCAAGACTTTTACTATCTAAGAAGTGCCTCAGCTGCATAGACTTTGTCCAATTGACTTTGGCTGTCCTTGTTCCCTGCAGCCTCTTCTATTCCATTTGACTTTGATACTTACTGTCCCTCATAAATGATACATTGCTTTTAAACTAATATTGCTGGGAAAGGTTTTTATCTAGACTTTATTGGAAGATTTAAAGTGCTTTCATGCTTTGAGAACCTGTTTAACCTTTTTCCTTCCTTTAACCTTTCCTTTCTACCAACCTCAGAATTTACAAAGTATATTAGTGATCTATAAATGCCATTACTGTCCTCGTTAGTGAAGTCACCTCAGGGTGTAGGAATGGTGTAAGAAGCATCTGTAAAGAGCATCTACTAGCTTTGAGTTAATTCTCTGAAAGTACTTAACTTATAGTTGATTGGTGCATACATTGCCCTTTTTAAAGAATTCTTATTTTTAAAACAACCATTCAATAAATGATTCTAACTATAAACCTTGAGTGTGTTATTTTGATACTTGTTTTGGTGGATTTCATTGTTACAGCTGTACAGCTCACATTTACCCTTCTTGAGCCAAGTCTGGCTGCTCAGTCGCGCTACCAATTTGTGTATTACAGACCTATACCAATAGGTGGGTTTCCAAATACCAAGAGGAAAAGGGTTGCGTAGTTTCTCACAGGGTTACTACATCAATTCTTGCCTAACACAACCCCTAACAAAATATGAGTGCATGGAATGCCAACATGGGTAAAAGTGAACATTGAAAGAACTAGAAATACCGAATTGAGAAAATCATATACAATTGGGAATGCCCTGGGATTTCTAATGCATTTTTAAAGTCATATTCCCACGTCGAGGCCCTCATTCACTGTGATATGTGCATTTGCTAGTTTTGGCATTTGGTTCATGTAATTCCTTTTTAGTTGCATTTAATTGCTGATTTCCCTTCTCCTCCCAACCAATGTCTTTACACAGATTGGGTCTACCACTAGAATGTGGACCTACTATTGGAGTGGGAAGTGACGTTGACATTTACTGTTTTGATAATTCACTAGGTTTACTTTGCGTTTTGTTTGCTAAAGTACTTATTTTACAGTAAACTTGTGTGGTGTCCTTTCTATTAGACTAATAGTACCTTTTGTGTCAGCCTTCTACTTCTCCCCAGTTTTGACCTTGACTGCTCTACTCTTTTTTTTTTTTTTTTTTTTTTTTGTATTTTTTTTTTAAAAGGTTGGACTTCCCTTTTGGGATGGGTGTTCTGCCTCACCTTTAGGTTAGTGGTTCTACAGACCTTGTCAGAGGACTGTGCTGAATTGCCTTAAAATGTAAGAACCAACTTTTTAGCTGTAGATGTCCCTTGGCTTCTTTAGGTATTTAGCCCACAATCCAGAGTACCTGACTTAATAAAACATTGAAATTGGATCTGTCAAAAGTATTCTGTAAGTTTGCCACAAGAGGTAATAATGGGAAAAGTGGTACCGTGGATTAGACGTTGGGTGCATAAGAGAGCAGAATAAGCGTACAGTGTCTGTACACAGCTTCCATTATTTCTGTGCTTTGCATGAACTATTTGGGCCAAGGAAATGATGGAGCCTCTGTTTGTTTGCAAGCGGGGATAAGGGCTACATAATTAACCAGAGTCAATAACTTTTTTCCCCCCTTTTTCTGATAGGTAATTTTAGACTGTTGCGAAGGCAAATCTCCGAAGGAGGCAATGGAAAGCCTAATTAAGAAAGTGACTGATGAAAAGGTTCTGAGAGCTGAAAGTTTGGTAAAGCTTCTCTGGACTGTGAAGGGAGCTTTTCCTGACCTAGGTCTTCTACTGAATTCTTTGGAGTATCACTGGAAAGTAACAGGTATGCATGGGTTGTGTAAAAAACAATAATTAACATGACATTCCCGTTTTCTTTTTAGCAGGTAGTGTTTTGTTAGTTATAGAGAGCTGTATAGCTGCAACTCAAGATATAATTTGATATAGCTTTGCAATGCACAGTTTTGACTTCTTTCGTTCCTTTTTTTTGTCACTTTTCTTATAGGATGTCAGGGAAACAGGAATTTTAGCCAGCTCCTAAAAGCATTTTTGCATTTGCCCATGACCATTTGTATGTAGAACGGAACTCCAATCCTGTGTGCCTGTTCATGTTGCTTAGAAGTTTGCCTCTTACTGGAGGAAGTTCTAATGTTAGAGAATGCTTAAATATTTTCAATTGGCCTTTAATTATGGGGGTTTGGTCCAAGTCATGTATATTTCAGGTGTTGCCACTTTGTGGTGGATGCATCTATGTTCTTGAAATTTCTACATATTCCTTTCCATTTGCTCATTCTTCGCCCCACTCCCTTCTCACACTCTGTAGAAGGGAGGGGAAATGATTGGACCTGGATCTAATATTTCTTTTCTCCCTTTCCTGGCTAGATATTGCTTACCTTTAGATCATGCTATTGCCTCCCGAACACTTTCTCTAGATGTGCCTTGAAGCAATAAAGTTAAAAGTGCCCAACGTTTCTTAATTCTTATATAACACCACAAAGCGTTTAATAAAAAAACATTGTGTAAGCAATTGTTAACTGATCTATACAACTTCCCCCTTCCCAAATTTGAAACTTTGTCAATTTCTAAGACTGTGCAGCTTTCTGAATTCCCCAGTTGGCTTCCTACCCTTCATAATTTAGTGGAAGAAGGTATAATTCAGAAAAATAAACATTGATCTTCAGTTGAAAGAAAAACAGATATTTAATGAAATACGAATTTACGCATTCAATTTATAGTGTTTGGAAAGCTCTGAAGATGCCAGGTTTCGAACTCCAAACCTTTGGTTAAATGCAAGTATATTCAATCCTACTCTTTTGAGCAATATTTCATTGGACTTTATTTTTTTTTTTGAAATGCCCATAATATTGTATGTCACTTCAAAAATAGGTCCTGGTTTCGCATGTCATTAAAATCACCATCTTATGAGGGAAAAGGTCTCAGAATGAGAAAACTCAGACACTCTCTCACACTCGCACTATTCACTTTCTCATTTTGCAATTCCCTGTCACCATGTTGAAAGGCAATCATTCTGTTAACTCCTTGTCAACAAGTTAAAGATTTGATCTCCACCTTACCTAACTTTACCATTTCTTGGTCCCATTGAGGATTCCTGCTCAATTCTTTTTTTTTCAGTTATTTTTTGTTGTTGAAACTATGTTTTTATTAAAGTTTAAACCAGCGGTCTACAACTTGTAGCAGGAACAATTACATCACTGTCGATAGGGAAATTATTTGGATCTCTCCTCCTGCAACATTTTCTCAGATGGGCCACCAACGCCCCCTGTCAAGACCACTTTCAAACAGGATTTAAAAAAAATCTGGGTACGAACGCGAACATTATGATACTGAACATCCTGAAAAGCAAGATATTCGAAGGTAAACCAGATTTATACATCACGTTTATTGACTTAACACAGGCCTTCGATAAAGTGAACCGTGCCAGATTATGCCAGAAACTTACCAACTGGAAATGCCCACCAGAGATCCTGAACCCGATCAAAGCCCTATACTCTGATACAACTATGAGAGTAAGACTAAACCAACAAGGACTCCTGTCGGAGGAAATAAAAACTTTGAGAGGCGTTAAACAGGGTTGTCCCCTCGCCCCTGCGCTCTTCTGGACTTATCTGGGGGACTTTCAAACCTCCGAAACACGAATCCGATCCTTCCCACCTAAACTGGGTGGAACCTTGATTAGCCGTTTACTCTACGCCGACGATTTGATCCTACTAGACCAGACTCCTATAGGTCTCCAACGGCAGTTAAACAACTTGCAAAGGTACATGGAAGAAAACAATTTGGAAATCAACGTGTCTAAAACTAAAACAATGAAGCTTCAAAAAAACTCCAAAAAAACAGAAAAGTCCAACTTCTGCCTCGGTTCCATCCGAATCGAAAAGGTGCACAGTTTCAAGTACCTAGGAGTCATACTAGACAGCTCGGCGCAAGACAAATCAATGCAAGAAACCCTCATTGATAAAGTCAAGAACCTATCGAACCAGGGAAAGGCAATTGACCTTAAATTTGGTCGTTATTCCATAATTCCAGTAAGGGACTTCTACAAAAAGAAAGTTATCCCTACAGTAACTTATGGTACAGACGCGATGCCTAATCTACCGGCAGAACTGTGGCCCAAATTGGAAGCGCTATTCTGGAGGAAAATACTGGGTCTCCCGAAATCGACACCGATAGCTCCGCTCAGGCGTGAACTTAGTCTGATATCCTTAAGTACCTCGGTGGCGTTGAATAGTGTCCTATTATACAGAAAATGCATTATGCCAGAGAGCCCATACGTTTATCGCCTGATAAACCAGGAATTGGAAATGAAAACATGTAATTCACTGTTGAGATGGGAATCTAACATGCTGGCCCTCCTTCAATCAGCTGACAGTTGTAAAGAAGAGCTGATTATCAACCCAGTAAAAACCTCTAAAAAAATCAAAGAGTGGGACTGGATTCAAACAATAGAATCAGCAAACAAATACAAACTTACCAGCCATCTGCCATCGTTCTTCAAAAAACAGGATACACTGCAAAGATACCTTAAACTTTTTCCTAGCAGAGCAGCTCGGCTCTACTTTCTGAGAATCCGTTTAAATCTCTTGGAAACAAACGAGATCCTGGCAATAAGAGGCAGATCAAACACAAGTCAATGTCGTTACTGCAAATCGCCAACAGCAAAGGAAACAATTCGTCATCTGCTGTTGAATTGCCCTAAGACCCGAGAGATCCGGGGTATCTACTTGAAGAACTGCATCTCCGATTTCACAGCAACCGACGAGGAGAATTGTTGGAACAAGTTGATTGCAGGCGACAAACAGGGTTGGGCCCTGGCCACGCTAAACATCATGCAACACATCATGACCCAAAAATGTGCCGGGGAAGCTTAGCCTCGAAATTTCGCCAGTATATCGCACAAACAACCACAAACTAGAGCCCCCTTCACGCATGTTCTCGCCGACGCAACAAGACACCTGACGATCGATTTAATCAGCTGTTCGCCTAATTTCTCCTTGAGATCCGAGACCTTCCTGAAACCAGATATCAAAAAAAAGGGAAAAAAAAAAAAAAAAAAAAAAAAAAAAAAAAATATTGAAGGGGAACTTCAGACATTTATCTTTCGTTTTGTAAAAATCCAAAGGGATTAAATACAAATAAAAAAAAAAAAAAAAAAAAAAATTACATCACTGTTCGGGTCCTACACCCCGATCCAGCTTGTGCGTACTGGTCCAAATAAACAAAACAATGGTGAGTACAAAGCACAACATTTCTATTATACAATCTCTTGTCAATCTATCCCTCTCCCTCCCCTCCCCCCTGCCCCCTCCACACCCACTAGGACAACGTATAATGAATCGGGGGAACCTTGGACAAGGGACTTCAACAGTTAACACTGGTGGGCCTTCGTTTTTTACTCTGTAACAATGAAATGTTTCCACGGTCGGGCATCATTATAATGAGTGGTGGGCCTTATTTAAACCTATTTGAGTTACATAGTTGGTCTCACTCATGGTTTGTCATTATTCTTGTGTGACCTATAGTATTCAATGAACGGTAGCCATTCCATGTCAATGTGCGTGTTCGCCTCCACATCAAAACTGCAGTTAAGCGTTCCATGTCCTACAGCTCATGTGCTTTTTGCAGCTATTCTGTAATGGTCGGGAGCTGGCCCCTCTTCCAATAGAGAGCAAAGCACACCCCTGCCGCCAAAAGCAGATTCCTCTGCATATGGGGCAGTATTGAGCATCCCTCGCCTTTTCAAGGCTGAACAAAATCGGAAGCGTTGTTGGTACTCTCTATGAAGTTGATGTCCCTGATCCATCTTAATACCGCCTTCCAATGACACTGAAACAAGAGACATTCCCACCACGTGTGCCAGTTTGTAGATGTTGCGCCACAGTTTCTCAAGCAGAGGGGCTAACATTAGGGTACATTTTGAACAGTGTATGAGGTGTTAGACTCCCATCTAGATGGCATTTATCATTGTGCATCTTATATTGGACCGCTTTGGAGGAAGACCAGACCGCCTTACAAATCGCTGCGACAAAGAAGAGGCGAGCAGGAGCAATCTGGAGTACCGATAGCAACACAGTACTACAAAGTGAGACCTGCCATCTAACATCTTTGAATTGTCCCACTAATAGTCAGTCAAGGTCAGGCACTTTTCCCCAATTGTGCACCCTGACTCCACCTCACTCCACCTCACTCCACCTCACTCCACCTCACTCCACCTCACTCCACCTCACTCCACCTCACTCCACCTCACTCCACCTCACTCCACCTCACTCCACCTGACTCCACTGAGGACTATAAAAGTTGTGGTTCTGCACAGGTGAAAGGACAAGCTGGACATGCAGTGTGGAGCACGGGAGCCAAGCAGCAGAAGGAAGCATTGATGAAGACCGGGAGAACCTAGAAAAGAACGGAGTGCCAAGGCGCTGACCCTGTATGACAGAGGGGGTACAGCATGGCTAGGGAGTCGGTCTACAAGGAACTGGAGTGAGGTACTCGACTGCAAAATGCTGGCCGTGTTTAAAGAACTGCTTCTTCCCTTGGGATGTTGGCTGTCCCAAGGGTGGCAGAGGGGCAGGTGGTGAGACCCTGACCTCGACCAAAGCAACAGGAGTAAAACGGCTTGCTAGTACCTCACTTAACAGTGAGCTTCACAAGAAAGGAAGAGAGAAGCTTGGTAGCATGAAGGTGGCTGGACGGAACTAGAACATTGTTGCAAGCTGCATGAAAGTAAAGAAAGTTTAAAGGAAAGCGTATTGCAAGTTTTGCGACAGAAAAGAAGACGGAAAGGAAGAAAGGTTTAATACGCTAGATGCACAGAGTTAAAAGGAGAAATTAACTTTAAAAGTGAAAGGTGCTAGAGACACGGAGACAAGAAAAGCAAAAAACAGAGGGTGTGAGTAACCCGAAAGCAAGAAAAGGATGCGAGTATGCACGATAAAAAGGAAAGGGTGTCCAAGAGGCACAGTAAAGCGAAAAGGAGCAGGAAACAGGTGCAAGTATGCACAGTTGCCCAGTAAGCAGGAAGAAAGTATGAAAGGCATGGAAAGTGTGAAAAGGGGGGCAGGAAACCCCAACACAGGAAAGTTAAGAGACTTATGAAAGTAGAAGAAAAGGAGCAGAGTGGTCGTGCTAAGAAGGAGCAAAGAGCCGGGCGTTCTCAAAAGCCTCTGATTCAGCCCCTGAAAGAACTGTAATTAACGAAGAACCAATCCCAACAAGCTGAACTTGTTACATTAGCACCCCGGGCCGGAGAGTCGGCCAATCATGTGGCTAGGAACGTGGGCTTTAACTGCCAGTACAAGCCTGCGTTCCAAGACACCCGACGGCTAGCTCTCCCCGCCTCCATTACCCCCCCCCCTACCCTCCGTCCCTGTTTTTTTAAAAAAATTTAATTCTTTAATAACCCCCTGCCCCTCCATTTACCTTATTTCGGCTGCGGCGGCAAGGGGCCGCCTGCAGCCGCACCTTCCTCTCAGCTTCACATGGCCGGCATGGAAAGGGAAGAGAGGCTCCGTACAGAGCCTCGCCTTACCTCTCCATGGTGGCCATGTTGGTAAAGGATTTCCCTTCCTACAACGGGACACTCGCCCCGGGTTGCCGCTTTCATAACCTGGGGTGCTAATTGCCTCATGTACCAGTTCCATGGGCAACACCGGGGGCGGGGGGAGAGTAATGGCCCTGGAACCACGATAATGGCCCTCAAGGGTGTTGCTAGCTCTGGAAAGGATCAGGGACTAGGCTAATGTTGGGACTGTCGGGACTCTGGGCTAGCTAGTCTTTCGGTTGTATCCCCTGAGCTTCTACCTGGGGTTGCAACCTAAAGACCCAGGGCTATAGCCCCTTAGCCCCCGCCCCCCCACCAAGCAACGCCTCTGATGGCCCTCGCTTCGCTCTGGCCGTTAACGTGGGCGTGGCCCGTTACCCCCGGTGTTGCCTGTGGAACGGGTACATAACTCCACCTAAAAAGGCCTAAGCTTGGGGAAGGGAACCCTGAGAAGCCTACGCAGAACTGTGTTGTATTCTGTTTGAAACTTGAATTAATTGAAGCTTGCAGAAGTGAATCCCAAGGAACCAGAGACCTTGAAAGTTGTTTGAAAATATTGCAAGAATCCTGTGGAGAAGGTTCCATGAACAATCCTTTTTGATTGCGCTAATTTTTATGACATTGGCAGAACTTCACCTGGTGGGAAACGCACCTAAAACCAGCCTTGGTTAAGATTTCTTTTTGGAACCACTATTTTCTTTTAACAATTGTCTATTTTGTAGCCCACTACCCTCCTTATTGGTGCTTTTGACCCCCTCCAATGGGACGTCGAGTATGTAGCTCCTTCCCTGCATCCTCCCATCAGTTTCTACCCAGTATATGCTGGTTTACGATTTATCCGGGGGTGGCTTTTTACCTGAAGGGATGGCTGGAGGGTGCATGTGAATCTATGAAAGATGTCTGTTAGGGAGATTTATCATTTGCATGCTTCATCCCCTCTCCTAGTTGGAACCCCAGCACTTTTTGCTGGACTTCTGGACCTTTTTCTTTAAATCCTTAATGAATGGGGACTTTTTCCACTCATTCATTCTTTTGGGGTCTGTCTTGTGGAACTTTGTTTTCTACATGTACTATGGAGGCTGTGTACTCCATAGCTCTTAAAGGCATCTGTATTCTTCTAATGCAGCACACTGCTCCTTATGGGCAGTGTGGCTGGGGACCCTCGGGGTCCTCCTTTTTTAAGATTATTTTTTAACACGTGGACGTGTTCTACCAACTATTGTTTCTTTTTTGGTACCACAGGCTATGTCCATATCCACGGTGGTACGCAATAAGGGCATCCAAGTACCAACTTGGAACCCTTCTTTTTTCGCCATTACTAGCATGGCTGTTCTTTGTCAGCTTTTCTTCTACCATTCTGGGAGTGGGAGGTGTGTCCGTGTGTGTGTGTCAGTCCGTCCTTTTGCAGGAACCCCTTCGGTATCCCCGCCTAGGCTCCAGAGTGTCTGGGCAAGCAGGAAGTAGGGGAGGTGTTTTCTACCCCCCTGTCCTTTGTCTGCCAGAGTGCCTGAATAGGTCCAGCTCCCACAGGGGGCTCTGGCTGTTCTGATTGGACAGCCAAATGCCCCTTTCTGTAAAATGCTGTGAGAGATTGGAGAGGAGTGTGCTGGAACTGTATAAAAGGCGAGACTTCTGGAGTGAAAAGCAAGTCTACCGCCGGAAGCTGAAGTAACAGAAGAAGAAGACGACCAGAGACGCCTTGTCATGATCTCTGCTTCCAAAAGATCAGGACTTGCCGACTCCCTTGGAAGCAGACCCATAACCCCGGTTCCGAGTGCCAGCCAGTCCCAATTGGGACCTTTTGGACCCTGTCCTGGCGCCAGTGGCACCAGGCTCAAAAGATGCCCAGTCCCAGCGCTGGAAGCGCCGGGCTCATAATGCTTGGGTGGACTTGCCTGCAGCAGACCATGCTGCTTACTTACCTGCCAGTTGAGCCCCTGCTCCTCTTCTGTTTGGGACTATTTTTCCTGTTGGGTGGGGCAGGAGCCACTCCCTAGGTTCAGAACACTGGAACTCTTCTAGAAAGCAGGAACTCTTTTCTTACCTAGGCGAGGCTGTGGAAGGAGACACCTAAGCACTACAGGAGGCTATTTAAACCACACCCGATGGATGAATCTTGCTTTGTGTTATTCTGCATTCTCTGCAGCAGAACGCTCATCGTGTCTTCTGCTTCTGATCCTGGGCCTAAGGGAACAAAGGCTTACCATCCTGGAATCCAGTCTTCAGCAACACCTGTAAAGACAAAGAAAGAACAGGTTAGCACTACGGTCTTCAGTGGCAGCGCATCTCTTACCTGGTCCATCGGCTGTCACCAACGCTTTGCGCTGCATTCCGGCATCTGAAAGACAAAGGCTTACCTAATCTTCGCATGCTCCGGAGGTCTTCGCACTGCATTCCGGCATCTGAAAGACAAAAGCTTACCAGCTGTTTACACGCTCCAGAGGCCTTCGGCGCTGCATCCCGCATCTGAAAGGCAAAAGAAGGTGCGTTTAAAGACATTGGGCAACTTTATTACTCACGTGCCATTACGCCTTCCACACCGAATCCAGTGGGTACTCCAGCACCCTTCAGCTTCTCTAAAGCTCCGAACTGGTACCTGCAAGATAAAAGGGAGAGTTAGTGCGCATCGTGAAGCCGGCTACAAGCGCTTACTTACGTGCTTCCAGGCGCTTCTATTCCTCACGCGGGTTCGATCCGCAACTCTCATCAGCCATCGCCGGAACCCTGCAAAACAAGAGATATCATTACAAAAGACTTTTAAGACATTTGAAGTGCCCAGAACTTACCGGTCGTGCAGTTAACGACGGACAGCAGTCCTCTGAGGTCAAGAGGCCTGCACCCTTATCCAGTGAAGAAACTGGTGACGGCACCCTGCCCCGAGGCAGATGGAGAGCTCAGCGTTCACTTACCTAAGGTGAGGGCGTTAACATTTGGGGTTCTACAGGAGAAGAGAAAGGGAAGAGGAGAGAGGCACCCAATAACCCCAGTTCATTAATCCCATATTTTCTATCTGCAGACATCTTACTCTTCGAGTCAGACATACAGTGCACCGAGGTCCAGCCCAAAGAGCCAACCGTGTGTTACACATCACCTTTGAAGATACGGCATTCACCCAGTCAAGACCGGCGCCTCTGCGGGAATCAGGGGAGCGTTATACGCCTGCAGTCACTTTGCAACACTGGGAAGCGACCATTGCTGTCCTGACCCCATCGGTATCCCCGCCTAGGCTCCAGAGTGTCTGGGCAGGCAGGAAGTAGGGGAGGTGTTTTCTACCCCCCTGTCCTTTGTCTGCCAGAGTGCCTGAATAGGTCCAGCTCCCACAGGGGGCTCTGGCTGTTGTGATTGGACAGCCAAATGCCCCTTTCTGTAAAATGCTGTGAGAGATTGGAGAGGAGTGTGCTGGAACTGTATAAAAGGCAAGACTTCTGGAGTGAAAAGCAAGTCTACCGCCGGAAGCTGAAGTAACAGAAGAACATGACCAGAGCCGCCTGCAGTCACTTTGCAACACTGGGAAGCGACCATTGCTGTCCTGACCCCATTTTCTGTGCGAGAGAGGAGCACCAAAGATGACGACTCCTTCCCTTTGGCTAGTGGGAACACCCAGTCCCAAGACCAACTTTTAATTTAGCCATCTCCCGAGGTCCTGTGACTTTCCAGAGCTGTAGAACCCGAATATCTGGAGACCGGCGACCCATTTAAGGTACATTGTCGTGGAAAGGCCACATTTGTCCATATCTTTGCTGAGCCCTCAAGGACAATCCGGAGACACAAACCAACTCGTACAAGTCACCCTCAACAGAGTGCAGGACTGCAGAAACCAAAGAAGATTGATCGGGCGAATCGTGTCGTCTGTTGGTGCTGCCGAAAAGGTGCCAAAACCGCAGAGTGACCAAAGAAGTTGATGAAAGCCATGCCAGAGGTCCTGCCTAAGAGACTGATGCCGAGAGATCCCGTCCATTGTCCTGCTTTTCGTCATCAGACCAAGCAATTAAGAGATCTCGTCCGCAGCTACAACATTGAGGAGCATCTACCACAAATGTTTTCTTCCAACCTAAGGTACTGTGGGGGAGAAAAAGGTATTGCTTTTCTTATTCCAGAAAGTCGCTCCAGAGCGTTGGAATGCACATGGGTGTCCAGGGCAAACCCCTCTTACCTCCGACCCAAGCTGCTGCTTGTGTCCCTTTTAGCAAGTCCTTTAACGGGGGTCTCAAGCGTTGGTTGTATCTTCTTGCATCTTTTATCCTAGAGACTATCCACCGGACCTTTTTGTCTTCTGCTGTTTTTCAAGACTTTAACCTTCTCGAACAGCTTTTTAGCTTCGGTTTCGTTTTGGAATGCCTATAGAACCATAAGCTCTGCTGGTATTACACTAACCAACTATTTTCCTTCCTAAAAATAATTATCTTGTATGTCTTTGCTAACTTAATTTAATTACTGTTACTTTGTGGGTGCGCGTTATTATTGATAATACGGTAGACCTGTCAAACTCCTGTAACAATTGTAAGCGTTCAGCAACTACCAACCAAGTTGTGCCCTTTTGAAGTACCTGAAAGTATACCTATGTATGTTGGTTTATTGTGGAAGTATGTAACAGTGACTCTGGTGTAAATATAATCTATATTTTAATATTAATGTCTGTGTAAGTGCTTCTTTGGTGTGAGTTACTAACTGGCTTCAGTGTATGTAACTGCAGCTCACATCTTCCTCTTATGATAAGCCTGACTGCTGTGCCACTCTACCAAGGTTCCTGAGTAGTACAGACTGATACCAAGAGTTGGTGATCTACAAACCACCGGGATAGCTTACCTCCAAGTGGGACTTTAGGAAAACTCCCCTAACAGTGTTTCACTTCTGGGCAAGCCCTTCACGCAAGAGAGCTAATCCCCAGCGTCCAGGCAGATTGCGTCTAGAGTGTTTGTCCGAGCCCAGGCCTAGGCAATCACTTCTGAAGTAAGTGTCATGTAGTGAAAGGGGCTTGCCAGGGAGATTACGTACGACAACCACCCTGAATTCAAGTGTGTTCGGGGACTTCACATGCAGGCTGTATGTCCTTTTGAGTGGGGGGTCAGTTGGTATGAGTCAAGTTGGTCAGCCTCTCCGGCATCCGTTTGGATTGGTGGCGCAGAGACAAACTCTAGAAGGACCTTTCCAAAAAGAAACAGCAAAAAAAGACCGGGACCCGTTCAAAACAAAGGGCGATTTTGAAAAACATGGCTCCCATGATATTTAGCTACTGGTGTTTGCGGTCGGGAAAAATCATGGTAGTTTGTTGTAAAACCACTGCCACCAGCCTTTTCAATAGGAAAGGGTAGCATTTGACTGCTACATGAGTATTTGGACACAGGGGATACTATGTAACCCCTCCAGCACTCCATTGTAAGACGGTGTATCCCGGGCCTAGGAATTTTGGAAAGACTAGTAAAGTCAATTTCACTTTACATTCTCTGGGAAACTAGTTTATCCCAGAGCAGGTATTTAAACCTTTGCAAAGTCTAAAAAGACATCCCTGTGTCACTGCGCTGAGGCTGCTGTGTAACACACATGAAAAGATGCCTATGGAGTTATCTTAAAACTCCAAAGTCGAAGAACACAAACACACATCAAAATACGAGAGTGGGAAAAAAGGCTCACACTCTTTCCAGGTAAAAAATCAAGTCCTCAAAATCCAGCAAAGTTGGTGGGGGTCTCTAAGGTGAAGGGAATTGGCGCATTTATGAAAATTCTCCCTAACAGCGACATAGCCGCTACTATTTTCACTTGTACGGTTGGGTGGCAACTACTGGCTGTGTCACCTTGTTTAGTGCTCAATCTCATTAGGGTAGCGCAAAGGAGGAAGTCGGCTCGCGTGGTATGTGCTACCTGTAGTACACGGTGCTTTGGGCTGACAGCTAATTTCTCTGCATTCCGTTCACTGAAGAAGTTGGTTTTTGCTATGGGTGCCTCCCACATATCCTGTATCACTTATAAGACAGAATATCCATTTTAAACACAATTATTTCTCCATTTCTCGCTGAGGTGCAAGGGAGACGGAATGTGAAGGTTCCATTCTGTCGGCATCCCCTGGTGGTCTTCCATTAAATAATTGTTATTAACATGTTTGATCTATAATTAATTTATACTTTAATTATATCATAAAACCAAGCAGGAATTATGTAACGCGGTAAATGAAAATGAACTATAAACTTTATCCATAAATCAATAGTTAGCATTATACTTATTGAACTGAATTGATATGCAATATGATAAAAGCTAGTAAGACTCTTTTGCTGGGGGGGTAGGGAGGACAAACAAGACAAACTAAAAGAAACAGTAGGCAAGGAGAGGGTAAGCATAGGGTAGGAAAGACCAATTATTACTTTTGATCCAGGTAATTTGTAAACACTTCAACATTTGCTATACAATTTAGAAAGGATTCCATTAGAGAAAGCATACATTTTTTTCGATTCTATGGAAAGAACAAATGGAATTCCATCACAATTTGTAGGATAGATTTTTTTGCAGATTTCCAATTCGAGGCAATAGGATAAAATCTTATATAAAGTTAAATGAGCTTGGTGAAGGCAATGAAATCATACATGGATTAACTGAAATAAGTCATTACATTGCCTAAACTTAATGGTTCTTAAACAAATGTTGGCTGTAGACAGTTCCATATTTTCGCCCAAAAGGAAAAAAAACATTCACATTTAAATATAGAATGTACAAAATCAGTCCATTGGGATTGACATGTCCAAGTATAAGAGATTTTAAAAATCCTTACAGGAGTTAAGATGGGCTCTGTGCAAAATGAAAAAATGTGATTGTGTCAAATTAGCAGCTATCAAAGTTGTGAAACATTGTTTCAAAGTTTTAGCCAGGAAGTCTAGGGAGGGTTGAAAATTCCAATCTAGTGCCCAATAGTATTTGAGTTAAGAAGATTTCTATCATTAGATTGATAAAGAATTGAATATAATTGGGCTGCTTTGCTTAATGGGTGAGTGCATTAAAAGATGGAACACAGCAGATGTCCATACTTTTGTGGAACTCTCCCGTCCCCCGCACACCCAATTTGTACAACAAAATATTAATTATATGTTATAACTACTGCAATAATGCCACTATAAACATAGTTTGTAATGAGAAATGTTAATTTTACTGTTCCTGTGTATTTAGTTTCATACAAACACTTTTGGATCATAATTTATGCGTACAGTTAATTTACTTTAACAAACTGTATTCAATTCCAAAGTTCAATTCCAAAAGATTATTAGATCTGGGTGTACTGTACACTCTGGAGAAAGAGTAACTAAAGCAATTGTATATCTATCAAATGTATTTTCTTTTGAAATTTTACTTTGGGATTGAATACAGTATAATAACTTGGCTACACAGTATTCATGTGCCAATCTTCTAAAATACAAATAAAAAATGCATCAGTTATCTAATAAATCTAGCAAAACACTAGCTTCTTATCGCAAACTGAAAAGGGATAAAGCCAAGATTGCAGTGATTAAAGATAATGATGGTAACAGAGTCCTTACTGACAAAGGAATTTTACAAGCCTTTTCAAATGTCTATCAAAAACTATATTACTCTGAAGTATCACCCAATAGTACCCATGCTCCAGACTTCCTTAACCATATACATCATGTACATCATGACTCGTATGTAAACACTAACTTCCAAACATTAAATGTTCCCATATTTGTGAGTGAAATATATAAGGCTATTAAAGACCTCAAAAAAGGTAAAACCTCCGGTCCAGATGGCTTTCCAATTGACTACTTTGCTCACTTTAATGATCTATTGGTACCTAAGCTTAATGAACTTAATACTTACTTTATTTCTAATGAAGGAGCCATAGGGTCCTTCTCGGAAGCAATCCTAATTGTATTCCCTAAACCCATCAAAGATCCTGAATTGACCCAAAACTATAGACCCATATCCCTAATTATTACCGATTTTAAAATCTTTGCTAAAATTCTGGCTAATAGACTTAATGGTTTTCTTCGGCTATGTCAGAGAGCGGTTATCATCAGCTAATATTCGACTCTTCACTAATATCCTTAATATCTTTCGGAAATCTACTAATACATATGCGGCTATAGCACTTGATGCAGAAAAGGCCTTTGATAGGGTTGAGTGGAATTACATGTTTAAGGCTCTTAAATGGCATGGCATTCCTGATCCTTTTTAGATCTATGGTTAAAGTACTGTACTCCAATCCTAAAACGACAGTTTTTATAAATGGTCATATGTCCTCCTTTTTTTTTCCTCTTCTCTCCGCAGAGGTAGTCGCCAAGACTGTTTCCTTCCCCCCGCTTCTCTTTATTCTTGCACTGGAACCTTTGCTTGAGGCGATCAGACAAGAAGAGAATGTAACCGGTATTCAATATGGGGTTATTCAGATTAACACCACTGCGTATGCAGATGAATTTTTACTGTTACTGAACATAACAGACTTATGTTTACATCACTCATTTCACATTATCGCACAATTTTCTGTAGCTTCTGGGTACAAACTTAAAACGGATACATCAGAAATCCTTCCATTAGACATACATTGTACCAAGCATCACTGCTGAAGTTCTGGAATTACATGGTGTCCCGCAGGTATTAAGTATCTAGGTATCCATGGGAGGCGTGGCTTGGCAGCCATGGTATAGGCTGCTCTTTTCGGGTGCTCCCGCGGATCCGGAAATGATCCTGGCACCAACTGCCTTGAAAACATTCCAAACGAAGAAATAAAAGTAAGGAAGGCTGTCGGAATGCAGAGAGCACGAGATGTGCTAATCTAGCAGCACATTAAAAGTGAGAGACAGCGGCGAGGGAGAATACGGCGTGAGTCCTGCACCAAAGATGGCAGACGGCACCAAACAAAGAACAGTGCCGAAATGCAGCTGGCCACTCGGAGGCACTGAAACAGGACAGGGCTAAGGAGGGCAGCAGGAGTGCAAGTGCTTTCTTTGCAGCGCTTAGACGCTTGATTGCAGCGGGCCGTGAAGACGGAGAAATGTAATGCTGACAGAAGCGGGCAGATGCAAAGTGGCAACAAAGTAGCAGAGCGCTTATGACACCGGTTGGTCACCAAATGGCCCGAGAGTAGCTGATGAGGAAGGAACACGGCTCCCTAAGGCACAGCGTGCACATCAGGACTCGAGATCCCCCCATGAACAGTGGCAAGAGCGGCGAGACATGTTGCCATTGGCCGAACCCACATAGAATGGAGCTGCAGGCCGGGCGCACTTGGAGGTTGAGTCCCAAACTGAAAGTGAACAGCTGGGGTTAAGACGGAGACCCGCGGCACACTAATAAGAAGCAAGCCTAGAGTTGACAGGCAGACGGCGGTCCCCAGACGACTGGATGGGAAGTGAATAAGCACATCGCACTAACGCCCTGAGTATCACATTGGGACCCTAACGGAGCCTTCCACTAAACCCACATTTGCAGAGATGCAGTAACAACTTCAATCACAAACGGATGCACGGACCCCCATGGGGCACTGGCAGACCAGGACGAAAGGGGCGCAGATAAACTTGTGGGGACACTGCACTGCATAGTGGTACCACAGGAACAGGCACCTGCTGGGGGGAAAAGGCATCTGACCCGGGTTTGTGCACCCGAGGAACAACCCATGGAGTCGTGTAGGAGAGAGGTGGTCTGGAGTGCACAGAAGTTAAGAATAAGTCACCACCACAGTAGACACAGGGGAGTCTAGCACATATGACTGTGGCCCGATGGGAACAAATAATCACTGCAGTGAGCCACCACATTGGCTAAGAGACACAGTGTTATACAAAGGGCCTCAACACAGAGATAAGAGAGAGGAGGAAACTTGACCCACCCGACACCCATCCGGTGGCGGGAGGAAACGGTAATACAACTCAGACTACCTAGCAGACACGCTACCAGGCAAGAAGGCCCCGACCAGAGAGGAGGAAGCACCAGAGGAGAGACACCACTACATAACGCAGAGAAGGCAAGCGGAAGAGCAGGGACATGGCGGCCAAAAATAATAAAGCCAAAGGGAAGCAACCAATAATAGACATTTTTACCACACAGGCACAATAACCAGAGGCATCAGCACCAGCTAAAGGAGCTACTCAAGATAGGATTGCACCGCCACGAGACGACCATCACATCCTAGAAGCCATAGCAGAGTTGAAAGCTGCACTCGAAACCAAAATTGATGCGGTTAGTGTGGATGCGAACTTGTTGAGACAAGATGTAAGGGCGCTAGCCGAACGCACAAGCGGCCTAGAAAAGAAAGTACAGACCAATGCGGAGACCAGCGCATCCAACGCCGAGGAGGTGCATATATTGCAGCAACAGGTGCGAAACCTGGAAAACTGAGCTGAGGAAGCAGAAGGGCGAGCACGCCGCAACAAGATACGAGTGGTAGGCCTGCCGGAAGGGGAAGAAGGTACGGACCCCACAAACTACATGGAGAACATGCTGATACAGGAGATTGGCGCAGGGGAGCTCACACAAGGATTCACGGTAGAGGGGAGCGCACAGGGCTCTGACCAGGAGGCCCCAACCAGGAGCTCCTCCCCGAGCAATTATAGCCAAGATTCTGAACTACAAAGACAGAGAGAAGATCCTTGAATATTTCCGCAAAGGCGGAACGATATACAGAGCATTGGCGACCGTCACAGCGTATCCGGATTATACCATGCAGGTACAAAGACAAAGACTACATTACGTGGCGGTCAAGAAGCGGCTGCGGGAATCTGGATTTAAATACATGCTGCTGTACCCGGCGTAACTAAAAGTTTTGCATAAAGGAAAAGCGCTCTTCTTTGAGTCGCCCGAAGAGACAGTGAACTGGCTAGACGCACGGGGCTGCCCAGCGAAAGCAGGAGATCGAGACCAGAACAGACAAGATAAGTCAAGCGACCGCATGGGGGAAGCAGAATCTGTCTGAGGCTAAACTAGTAGACAAAATGAAAACACAGCCATATAGAAGGTGGAAGCTATTGACAGTGGGTGACAAGGGAGTAGTTTAAATATTAGAATTGAGATAGTAATTGGTAGAGAGCGTCACAAATAGATGAATGGCACATTGCTGTTAATGCGGGAGCAACGGAGACCGTGCGTTCTAACCCCTAGTAGTTAGTAGAGTCAGGAAATCATTAGGGTGGACCCCCCTGATGGGTTATATTGGTAGGACTAGATGCGGGATAGCCTGAGATCCAGAGATGGAACTAGGCACCAGTTGGAAGGGCGTGAGGGGGGAGTTGGGGTAGTTGGAAGGCTGTTAATCGCGGGAGGGAGGGGAGTTGGGGGCTTGGTAGAGTTATTAGTAAAGGGAATGAGCTTACATACATGTGCGTCTGAGCCGAAGCAACTGTCCAAGAAGGGAAACCGAGGGGACAAGGCAGAGAAGATAAAAATGGGGGACCTTAGGATAATCACCTGGAATGTGAGGGAGCTTAACAGTTACCTGAAAAGGAACAAGATTATGATGTATTTAAGGAGACAGAAAATAGACATAGCCCTAATACAGGAAACGCACCTCACGAAAGAGAAACTAGAGGTGATAAAAAGGAAATGGAAAGGGACCACCATAGGCGCAACTTACTCAACCTATGCTAGAGGGGTGATTACCTGGGTGGCACCACATGTCCCCTTTCAACTGCTACAAACCACAGTGGGTGGAGAAGGGAGAATGGTGGCAATAAGGGGAATAGTAGAAAACAGAGAAATATGCATTATACATATGCCCCGAATCAAGACACAGTAGCTTATTTCAAGACCCTATACGGGAAGATGAGCCCGTACCTGGGAGGAGCGGTGATATGGGGGGGAGGGGCGATTTTAATTGTACATTAGACCCAAGCATAGACAGGTCAGACAAGAAAACAACCAAGCCCACCCAGGCTGCCAAGACCCTAAAGACCCTGCTAAGAGAATTCCGACTAGAAGACGTGGAGATTGCACCACCCACAAGAAAGACAATACTCCCATTATTCAGCTCCACAAAACCTGTACACACGATTAGATTATATGTTCGCTTCACAGGAGATATTAGCTGAAATGGTGCAATCGGAGTACAAAGCAAGGGACCATTCACCTCTAGTCACAACACGGCAATACTTGTCTCCAAGAGCAAGGATCCCAACGTGGCGACTAAGAGCAGAAGCACTGAAAGACATGGCATTTAGGGAGGACCTGAGAGAGGAAATCCTAGAATACTTTGAAAAGAACACGGGGAGTGTGAGATCAGCTTGGACTTTATGGGAAGCGTTCAAGTTGGTGATAAGAGGCGCAGCCATAGCCAAATCCAAAGGTTTGCAAAGAGGTATACAAAGGGAACTGCAGAAGCAGAACTGGAAGCAGTGATGGAGGGCAGTGACCCCAGGGAGGACGCAGAAGCAATAAACCAATTGCAGCAAAAATGCATAGGACTCTGGGGGAGATTGTGTAACCTAAACTATAAGAAGTATATAGAGAGACAACATGCGGAGGGAGACGAGCCAGGTAGACTGCTAAAGTGGCTATATAAAAGTGAGACCCCCAGGTCAACAATAAGAACAGTTACGGGAGAGAGCGGGCAAATAGTGGGTGTGAACAGAGAGTTCCTTGAATTCTATAAAAGACTATACCGAGATGGAGGGTATGACAATGGTGAAATAAGGGAAACACTAGAAGATATTGGGCTACCGAAAATAGGTACTGAAGAGAGAGAAGAGCTAGACGCCGCAATCACATTAGAAGAACTGGAAGTGGTGGTGGTGTAGCTACCCACTGGCAAGACCCCGGGGACAGATGGTGAATTCTACAAAAGATATAAGATAGAAGTGATCACCCCGCTGCTCGCAATGTTCGAGGCATATGAATCTGGAACACTGCCAGAATTTCTGAGCAAGGCGATTATCATCCCCCTCCCCAAACCTAATAAGCCAAGCACAGACTGTGGGTCATACAGACCATTGTCGATGATAAACCAAGACCGCAAAATACTCACGGCTGTGTTGGCAAATAGAATGAAGCAGGTTATAAGCAGATGAATACACCCAGACCAGTCAGGATATGTCCCGTGCAGGAACATATCGGGTAACCTCAGACGACTGAGTCATAGAACATACAGCCGGAGACTCGAGCGAGATTGCAATCATATCATTGGATGCAGTAAAGGCCTTTCACTCGGCCAAGTGGCCCTGGCTGATGGCATCTCTGAGAGAGTATGGGATGGGCACTGGGTACCTCAAGTGGGTGAGACTGCTTTACAGTTCACCTCTATCCAGGGTTAAGACAGGAGCGGTAATCTCAGAGAGATGGCAATTTAGTAGAGGCACTAGACAAGGTTGCCCTTGGTTCCCGATGCTGTATATCCTAGCGTTGGAACCCCTAGCGATATACCTGTGACAACAATATGAGGAAATCGGGATCCACACGAAAGGGGGATCGCACCTTATTTCATTATACGCAGATGACATGTTGTTGTACTTGAGATACTCTGAGGAGAATCTCCAATATATTCTGGAGGCAATGGAGCGATTTGCAGAGCTTTCTGGCATTGCAGTCAATCACCAAAAATCGTGCATATTCCCTCTGGGGAGGTACATAGGGATGCAGGAGGAACAGCTGCCAGTTTTGCAAATACTGTGGATGACTAGCACGTTCACATACTTGGGGATTGAAGTTTACCACACTGTAGTACACAATACAAGCATAACATTGAGAAAGCAGTTGGGAATATAGAAAGCAGCATAAAGTTTTGGGCTAAGCTTCCCCTGGCCATGATGGGAAGGGGGGAGTTTTTGAAGATGGTGGTATTGCCCAGACTATTGCATTTCTTTGGGAATCTACCATATATGATACCGAAGCGCCTCTTTGTTAAACTCCAAAGCATATGTAGAGGCTTCCCCTGGCACAGAACTAGGAATAGAATTGCCTTCTGGAAATTACAAAACACGCATGAAAAGGGGGCATAAACTTACCCAATTTTGAGATTTATCACTTGGCTAGTCAGCTGCAATACATGGCCAAATGGTTAACAGAAGACTCGACATCAGAGTCCAGGCTACTGAGAGCAGAATGTGCCCCGGTTTTCCTAAAAGAAATTATATGGTTGCCCCATCCTGAGATAGCAGGGTGCCCCGGGATGCTTGAGTTGGGATGGAAGATGTGGCGTAAGGCCTGCCGGGTTATGGAGAAACCCGAGCCGTGCTCCTCGCAGGTGCCGCTAGTGGCATTGACCGGAGGAGACGAGCAACTGAGGACTATCTGCAAGCACTGGGAACCAGTGGGGGTGGCAACAATGGGAGACATGTGGCAAGATGGAGTGGTTCGGGATTTTGGGGAGCTGGCAGAGGAGACAGGCTTGCATGTGGGGCAGTACATTACCTATGCTAGACTAGTCCGGAAAATCAGGAATACATGGTCTTGTGCAGAGCTGGAAGATCAACCTGATATGGTTATAGACACAATATATTATATAGCGGAGGGAGGTCATGAAGTCTCTCGACTCTACGAGATGTTGATGTCCAGGGTGGCTCAACTAAGACGAGATTGGGAAGAGGAAACTGGGGAACTCATGAGTGATGGACTATGAGGGCGGGTTCAACGGTACCACAAAAAAGTATCTAGGAACACCAGGCTACAACAAATACAACTATGTCACCCATAGGTCATACATGACCCCACAGAGGATAGCACGGGTTAAGGAGGCAGGACGACAAACGTGCCCCAAATGTGGAGAGGAAAACGCAGGGATGACCCACATGTTTTGGGCGTGTCCGGAAATTGGGACGTTCTGGGGAGAAGTTGCCCACAGACTAAACGAAAAGGGGGCTGAGTTGAAGGTTGACTCGGTGTGGGCATGTATGGTAGGAGGGTTTCTTAGACAGCGCCAACTGAAACATATCAGTAAGCTTAAGGACTTGGCCTACATACTAGCCAAGTGCAGGATTGCCATGGGGTGGGAAGCAGGCCGTAGGCCAAGTGTAGAAGTTTGGTGGAGAGATCTCCAGAAATGGACTGAAGCGGAAACTGCAACATGGCTGGAGGCAGTACATAGGGAGAAGAGGAGGAAACAGAAACTCTGATGGCCTGGAGGCACTTAGTAGCCACATTGTATGGGACTGCCCAGGAGGGCACAAGTGAGCATGGATCTTCTGAGATTGCAGAAGGAGAAGTTCCCTCAGATGAAAGACTAATGGAAGGCAAAATGGAGTAGGCTCGAGTTGGGGTTAGGGGAAGGGTGGAAAACATGATGATGTGCATATGATGCTAATGGATCACACACACATTGTTGGAGGTTTTGTTTAAAGTTGATCGACTGTTGTAAAAACCAATCAAAATTGTTTAAGAAAAAAAGTATCTAGGTATCCATATAGCTTCCTCTATTAAGGATATTATTAAACAAAATATTTCAAATGTCTTGGCTAGAGTAAAGGAGCTCACTAGTTCATGTCCCCTCCACCCCCTTTATCATGGTGGGGTAGGCTTGAATCTGTCAAAATTATGATTGCTCCAATTGTACATTATACTTTTATATATGCTCCCTATTTCCTTACTTACATAGTTCTTTAAATCTCTGGACTCCTGCATTTCTATGGGGGAATACAAATTTATAATTTCATTATGCAAACCTAAAACTCTTAGAAGGAATAGTGGAGTTGGCCCTCCAGACTTCAAAACATACCATATGGCGTTTGTATTACGTCAAGTCCAATTGTGGTTTACGCCCCCTAATCGGAAACCCCCTAATTGGTTTCTTCTTTTACAGAGGGCAATGGTTTTCCCCCCCCATATCCTTATGGACTACCCATATATTAAAGTTAACAGATTTTTTACCAGTAATGGTATTCATATTTCTGTTGTATATCTAAGATCCTATTTATTCCCATCTATTTCTAAAATTTCCCAGTTTGTATCTTAATATAATTGGATGAATCCCCTGATAAAGGTCAACAAAAGAATCCTGTGTTCCAAACCATGGCTCTCTTGGTGTTAAATATGTTGGAATATATCTAAAGCCATTGTTTCGGCAAGTTTACTTCAAACCTTGTATTTCTTCCATCACAGGGCCTTTATCACTCCACTAATTCTCTTCAAAGGCGGAATTTCGCAAAAGGAAAACTGTTGCCGTTGTCTTTGTACTCTAGGCTCTTTCAAACATATGGTTGTTGATTATAGCCATGTCAAAATGTTCTGGGAAATGGTTTGGAGGAGGCTCAAGTCTATTTTTCATATACAACATGACTTCTGCCTTTCCTTTCTATACCTTGGCAGTACAGCTGTTTGCCTGCAATCGATAGAAATGCATGCAATCTGTTTGACCTTTTAATTGCAATAGCAATCCAAACTATCACCTTCAACTGGAAAGATCTCAAGCGTCTACATTTTAAAACATGGTGGAACTCTGTGTGTAACATCCACAGAATGCAAAAAAATAATGCTACGTCCCCATTTTCACAGTTTAAGCACAAATTGAAATGTCATTTATGTCTAGCATTATCCCCTCCCCTCCTTCTGTTCATGTTAGTCCTGTGTGTCTCTGTTAAGTCTACGATACATGTCGTATACATCTATAAGTTCATTTTGAATTGCATTTTATGCATTAGGATATAGCTTGTATGTAACATCATATAAGGCTTTTATGCCATATGAATTACTTATCCTATTATATGTATGCTTTCTACTTGTTCTCGTATTTGTTGTATAAGCCGTATATGCTTACGAACCTTAACACATTGTTTTGCACCTGCTTAAATTATTTTCTTACCATGACTTCATCTCGTTATTCTTTGAAATCTGGTATGCCACCATAGAAACAAGTAATTGAAACCATTGAAACCGCTTTGGCTAACAAGCCGCTGCACAATGAATGCTATTTGCAGCGACTGACAACATACTTTCTTTGAATACGCACTTGCTGCAGTGTTGGCGGCACTCGAAACTCACTTGCAGGCGTAAATTCCAATTCAAGCAGACCTCATAATTCACTTATGCAAATCATAAGTTTACATCTTTGAAATAATCCATACCCGAGGCCACAATTTCATTGGACATCGGGTCGGGAATTTCAGACACAATAATTGAGGCAGCCTATTTGCACTGTGACTCCTTTCCTACTGGCGGGAGCAGAGCAGAATCGAGTCATGGGAATAATAGGCCAGAACTATGTACAGTGGCTGCTCAGCATAAATTACGAGAAGCCTATAACGCCTTGACGATAACAGTACAGGTTGACGATGAAGCACCAGAGTTTATGAACTCTAATAATAGTACTTGTGCGGACTCTGAAGAAGTAATGTTTGTCCATTCTAATACAGGTGACCTAATACAATTACATGACGAAATGGACAATGACATGTTGCCAAATCAGGGAATCCCTGAAACGGCGCCCTCACTGCAACCAAACTAGTTGATTCCCGTGGATAATACACCGGGTGATCATACCATACTCCAATCACCGACCAATTGGCCACTCTGTACATCAGTCATCTGCTCACTCATCATTTATTGCTCGGACTCCACGTCGTTTCAACCTTGCCTCGAGATCTACTAGTGCAAAATAAATAACTGATCAATGTAACTCCCAGTTTCCACAAACAGACTTACCTGCAGTAAATAACACACTTGTTGCAATGAAAACAGCCTTTTTGGACATTACGAGGCTTTGGATCCAAAAGTTAACCATCAAACGATTATCCTCGCACAATTAGCTAGTTACAAAGAGTCCATTGTAGCCCATGATAACGCAAATGTGCCTGCTAAATCATAGGAAATCTTTAGACACTGCAGCCAAATTACTACATGCACTCAAACTGAATGTGATGTACAAGAAATCATCACACAAAATAACGGTATGAATCACATGAAAACACTTACAATATTGCATAGTCCCATAAAGCAAACCCTCCCTATAGCCGCTTTAAAATCTACGGTTGATGAGAGACGACATGGAGGCACTTTATTTTCTCATCCTCCCCCATGCATAATGAATGGACAGGAAAAAATATTGTTGCAATCTGCATTTAACATGTTTGTTAAAACTAAATCTGCATTGGAGGAGAAAAAAAAACAAATGTAGTGAAAATACTAAAAATAAAAAGAATGGGAAAAGCCCAAAAGATAACGAAAATAAAAACAAAGAGGAGGCGTTTTATTAAAGCCTTAACTACTCCATGTAAAACAGTAGAAACCAGGAAGTCCCAGGCTGCCCAAAGAAATGCAGCTGTAGACCATTTAGGCACAAGTGATGCCACCTCCGTCCATTTTGAATTATAAACCGTTGGACGACTTGATTGCATTATCTGCACAGACCCGCTTATCCGACTGCATTTCATGGCCTTTAGCGAGTTTTCAACACTTAAAGTATAGTACCTGAGGAAGTGACATCAATCGCACCATCAAAACCTGTTACTATGACAACTGAACAAATGCGCCAAGAGGAAATCGGTAGCCCAGTATAACGTACAATCAAGGAATGGCGAACAATAACCTGTATCATAGTGTGCGACATCTGCCAGTCCCTCCTTATGATCCCATACTGAAAGGGCCTTCCTCATCATTAGTCGGCCAACAAAAATTACAGACCCAGCTAACTTCATTTTTGGATATTAAAGTGATGACTCAGAAAATTCAAACACCCTCATGGAATTTAGCGAACAGGAATAGCTTGTTGCCCTTACCAGACAAACAAAAGTACAGGAATTGTCATGTCTATTAATTGAATGCAGAGATCTTCCTTACTTAAAATATGATTTTAATCGCTCAAGTATACTAAACATATGCACGGAAATCTGAAGCTTGAAAGACATGGCATCATCAGAAATTGATGCTGTTGAATTCTTGGATGACCTTGATCTCACAAAGGCTCGACTGTTTATTCGATCAGGCTTAGTATTAAACACCTTGGGGGGAGCGAGAACGTCTTTAGATGAGCTAGGTTTCATCTTGACTCAAGACCATGCCATTTAAACATTAGCAATGAACAGTGTAAATTATGAGTTTATGGTGTGGACCGGAAAAATGGCACATGTAAATACCAATTTTGCACCGAATGGCCAGAACCGGCTCCAAGATGTTCAGCCGTGGGCATAACCACTCCCAGCTCAAGAAGTAGTACAACTAGTCTCCTGGAACACGCAAGGCTTCAGACACTCCATCAACTCAAATGATAGTGACTGGGATAGGAATGACATTATTATTCTCCAGGATACTTGGCTAGTAGATAAGCCTGTATGTGATGCCTTCAACGTAATAACAATTTCAGCTATATCACGCCCTAGAGGTTGTCCTATGGCTGGTGTATTGGTAGCCACGAAAAGATCCAAGAATTTTAATGCTTACTAATGTAAGTCGCCTACTCCATACATACAAGTTGTCAAAATTGAGAAAGACATCTATACAAATGCTGTAATAAATATCTATTGGGGCAGCGCTCATCTGCTGCCTTTTTTAATTATATTGAAACAATCTTCGACAACTTGGCTCTGGAGAGGAATATAAATTGCACCTTATTTGGAGATTTAATCCCCACATGTTGCCCAATTCCGGAAACCAGAAAAATGCTGAAGTCTGATGGAGCAATCTAATGTCCAAGAGGCAATATGTGATGCTCAACGGTGCCATTCAGGGGGACATACCATCACAACACATATGGCGACAAGGGCCCCTACAGGTTACGATTGATTACATATACACTGACCAGAGTTTTATGGACATAGTAAAATTGCTAGTCATAACTCCGAGTGAGTTGAGTGATCAGTCAGTTGTGTTTAATATCATCATGGTTGTTACAGCAAGATTGAAAACCAGATGCGTCATATAGGGAGTCATTTTCTACTAACAATGGGAGAAACTGTCTAAGATGGACGGAAGCAGTTCTTGTAGAGTTTGAAAGATCTCTAGCAGCTCAGACTTCCTGCTTGTGCATTTATCAAGATAAATGCTATGTGACATACATGCAGAAATATGTACAAGTAAGAATGAGTGATCTACAGTGTGGCTATAAACATCTCCATGCATTTGATCGAACTCTAAAAGAAAGGAAAGCTGTCCTGAGGCGAAACATACGTGACTTGAAACATCTCCCCCAACCAGAAATATCATATCAATCAAAACATCTGAGATTGGTTTGTAAAAATTGGCTACGAGGAAAAGGCCTTGCAATATCAATGGGATGGAGAACAAATGTTAAAATAGATGGCAGCGAAGACATCTGCAGGAATATGGTCCTTGCTAAATGAAGTAACATATAAATCTCAACCCTCTGTTCAAATAAATGCCATCACGGAAATATCTTGGGTTGAATATTATCAGCGGGTTTATCAAACACCCCTGCCGGAATGTCAGTTAAACATCAGTGCAAGCAATCAGGATCATATAATAGCATTTAATCGAGCCGATATATTGTTTTATATATCAAAACTGAGCGCCTCCCGAGCCCCCGGACCAGATGGTCTTGATCACACCGTGATAAAGAGGAATCCACAAGCTTGGGCAACGATTCTTGACCTTATTTTCACTCAAGTTATGCGAAAGGGGTCGATCACTTCCTCATGGAGAAGATCGATAATAATCCCACT
Organism: Ambystoma mexicanum; assembly: GCF_040938575.1. Classification (NCBI taxonomy): domain Eukaryota; kingdom Metazoa; phylum Chordata; class Amphibia; order Caudata; family Ambystomatidae; genus Ambystoma; species Ambystoma mexicanum. Next base: position 972,534,947 of record NC_090929.1, on the reverse strand, counting down.
TTTCAGAAAGGGAAAGAGAACAGATCCAATTTCTTATAGACCTATAGCTTTGCTTGATTGCCCCGGTAAAATCTTTGCCCGCCTGGTGTTGCGACAATTTAACTTATGGTTAACGAATGAAAAACTGCAGAATCCATACCAAACAGGTTTTATTTCAGGGCTTGGGACTAGTGTCAATTTTTGTTAACTTTGAACATGATTATAGCCCATGAACATCAGAGAAAGCAGCCGCTATTTCTGATGCTTGTTAATCTGCTTAGAATCACATTCTGTGCATATGGTCCGACATCAAGTGGTAACCGCAGAGTATTGCATCTTGTCTTTCGAGGATCGAAAGGGGACGTCGGCATAGGCGTGTCTGTAACACTATCCCTACCGTGACGTGTAGTGTACCGAAAATCCCTCACGCGCCGAGGTCCCTTAGATTGTTTTTTTCCGCCCAGATTACTGGTCGCCCTAATGCAGAGCTCTTACATAGAGATAGCGTTATTGTCATTATCGACTTTGTCGTTATTCCTGTTAAGTCACTTCGACTGTTGAATCCTGTGAAACAACGCAGAAGACTGCTGCAGGCTTTCAACGCCTGTTGATCCTGGCGGCGCTGCCATCCACGTGGCTGGGCCTTCTGGCCGGCCTACACAGTAGGGATAGGGGTCGGGGTGGACATATCCTTTACAAGTATGCCTTTCCTCTTTCACCCTCTCTGCTCCCTGGGTTTTGTCATCGCTCGAATTGTCTTTCGCTATGGAAAAGACACAATTTAGATTTTGTCCCTCGTGCAGGGCCAAATATCCTTGGAAGGACGAGCACGCTCGGTGCAACAATTGTCTGCCCCTCGACCACAACAAAGCGAGTTGCGCGGCCTGTAGACTCCTGCGCCCTAAGACGCTTAAGGAGCGCCGCTTAAAGTGGTGGGTGGCCTACGATATGTCGCAGACCAAATGTTCTCCCCCCCCCCCCCCCCCCCCCCCCGGAACTAGCGATGACCAGGCCTCCATGTCAGAAGCCATTGACTTAACTGCGGACTGCTCTTGGTCCGCGATGCCCGTCCCCGACACCACCAGGCCTGACGCGAGTCACGCTATTGGGAAAACACCCGGCGACAGCGGCGCACACGATCATAACACTAAACACACAACCCAAGGTTCTGCTTCTGCGGCACTGTTGAAGCTTTCCAAAGCGCCAACGGAACCGTCAATCTTCGACGGGACCCTCTGATCGGCAGCCTTCCCGCAACCGCAGTAGCGGCCGGCGACTGGGCAATGCAAAGTAAAGGGCGCTAACACTAAAAGACACACAGATGTCGAGGCGCTCCAGGAGGACGCGCAGACGCTGCTTGGCCCGGGTGGCGGTAAAATTGACCGCTCAGCCCCCGGTTCATCCGATGGCGTTGAAAACAACCGCTCAGCCTGCGGTTGGCCCGGTGGTGTCGAAATCCACTGCTCAGCCTCTGGTTCAGCCGGTAGACCGCCCGGATTCTCCGACCATTGCTGATAGCATTGCATGGATTACTTCGGCAGTTAGACTGAGGTAGCGGTAGAAGGAGGCGGCGAAGCACAAAGAACGGCCGAGAGACGTGTCGAGGGACACACCACAGTGCCCCGAACCCTGCCAGGACTACGTTGAGAGCCCTGTACCTTTGTCAGGCACATTAGGGGAAAAATCTCGACCTCGCATGGAAGAAGGTCAACCCTTTCCTCCCTTGCACCCCTCTGGGTCATCCTCATGGACCAGGGAGAAATTTGAGAGATGTATGGACACATTAAGAAAATGTTGCTTTTCGGTCCGTGCCTTGCATTTCATTATTACATGAAAGAGGGATTCTATAGTTTCTGATCTCTTACAAAATCTGCAAAAGGTCTGTGGTTGCTATTTGCTTGGTTTTTGATAAAAGTTCCTGCGTCGGAAGCAGATTGAGGCGCAGTCGCAGAAATAAATCTCGAATGTCCCTATCCGGAAAAATCCTCAGATATTTCGGGAGCTGGTTGATCGGCCTCATCTCTGATCCACAATTTAGGTTCATTTGATATTGGCTCTTCAAATGCAACGTAAATATCCAATTGTTAAGCATTATTCTCTTTTTTGGCATACTGTCGGCATAAGATCAACATTTCCATCGCAATCTCTGACTTCTTAAATTGGTCTTCCATTTTACTTTTCCATTCGTTCAAAGCGTACTTGTTAATCGCTGCAGAACTCGTGCGAAGGATCTCAATGGCTGGAATTTAATCCTCACGCTGGATTTTCTGTACAAATCAAGATGTTTCCATGTTATTATGGATTGCAGTGACTGCGTTGCGATTTCATACCGAATCCGTGCCATGGGGAAGGAAGGAGGCAGCGCTAGTACTTTGCGCCAAAAGATAGCTTCCAGCTGTTGCCATATTGCCGGGTCGGGTTTCGTCATTGCCTCACCTCCATATGCTAGAATTGCTACCACTTTTTGTGTAAAAAGAAAAAAAAAACGTTACTACTGGTTTCAGCAAAAATTGCCCATATTGCTTATGGATGTAAGCACCTTGTCTGGAAAGGGCATGTGCTTTGGATTTCAGATGTTGGGCCCATTCTGCCTCAGACTCTGGTTGATCCATACGCCAAGGTATTTTACTGTTTTAACTTGCAGTAGTTTGTTGTTTTCTAGAAACCAGGTAAATTGAGCCTTTATCCGTTTCTTGGTTAGCAACATGATTTTCGTTTTTTGTGTACTGATTTTTAGTTTGTTCAACCTCATATAGCTTTAGAGTTGGTCAAGGCATATCTGCAAAACTCGTTGAGTTTTATCAAAAAACAATATCATCTGCAGCAACAGAATGGCATTTTCAGAGGGTTACGAGTTGGAATGTTCATGTAGTCGTCAAAATCTGAGGTAAAAAGGTTGAAAAGGGTAGCCGCCAAGGGGCACCCTTGTTTCAGCCCATTCCAGGTTTTGATCAGCGCAGTCACTACGCCATCTGTCGTCATGCGAATTTTAATACTGGTGTTATTGTATAATAGTCTGATGAGTTGCACAATTACACAAGGTCATTCTCAGGGTTTGAGTTTGTCCCAGAGTGCTTGTCTATTAACCATATCGCTCGCCTGAGCTGCAGAGCAGGTGAGAATACTCCGCCTGACCCCCCAGCCTAGGTGAGCCTCCATCTGGCACCAGTAGCCCCCCCCCTGCGCTCCTCACTGCCCCGGACCCTCTTCCCTGCATCCACTTCCCTGCTCCACCCTCCTCCCGCCTCCCAACCCGCCCCATCAGCCTGATTGGACCCAAGCCTCCTGGTGCCTCCAGCCCACGGCCCGCAACGCTCGCCGCCTGCACTCAGTATCCTGAGCTGCAGAGCAGGTGAGAGTACTACGCCAACCCCCAGCCTAGGTGAGCCTCCATCTTGCGCCAGAAGCCCCCCTGCGCTCCTTGTTGCCCCGGACCCCCCCTTCCCTGCATCCAGCCTCCCCCTCCCGTGACTGGTTGCCTCCGTGGCCTAACCTGTCCCCCCCCCCCCCCCCCCCCCCCCCTCCCCGGGCAGCCCACTGCCCGGCAGCCCCTGCGGCTAAGGGCCCAAAGACAAGGGCGGCTCCCACATTGGCGGTCCCAAGATGTGTCTGCAGGTGTCAGCAGGGAAGCCAATGAAGCCACCAGACACTGACAAAACTAAGTGCTGGCATGGGTGGGGGTTAGAGCAATTACTCCAGAAAGCCCCTGCCACTCGAACTTGCCTCTCAATGGCCTAGATTGCTACCGACTTACACCATGCATTACTAGAGAGATGTGTGACCACCAACCTAGACCTATTCATGGCTGGACAGCAAACGCTGCCTGCAGTATAATGTCAGACAGTACCATACCCGAGAGAACCACAAAGATTAGTCTGCGTCGCATCTAGATAGAAATGTGATTGATTGTTAGCATATGCCACACTTAGAGGGAATTCTCAAGTTTAGTTTGCGTCGCATCTAGACAGAAATGTGATTGTTAGCATATGCCACACTTAGAGGGAATTCTCAAGTTTAGTCAGCGTCGCATCTAGACAGAAATGTGATTGTTGGCATATGCCACACTTGGAGGGAATTCTCAAGTTTAGTCTCCGCCAAACCTAGACAAAAATGGGATTGTTGGCATATGCCACACTTGGATGGAATTTCAGAAATGTGATTGTTAGCATATGTGATTGTTAGCATGCGCCACACTAGAATTCTGAACCTAGCTTGCATCGCATCCAGATAGAAATGTGACTGTTAGCATGTACTGCACCTAGATGGAATCCCACAATTGCAAGGACAGGAATGCCAACTAACCAACCAACCAACTAACAGTTCTATCCCTCTGCATACACCTTCCAACCTATAACCAAACACAACCACAAGCCTAAAACACAGCAATCCGCACAAACTTCACAACAATGCAACAACAAACAAACCACACATAGACTTGCACAACAGCACATGACGACTACGGACCATAAAACACCCCAAGCACAGCCAACGGACCCACCGGGCTGAGGCTGCCAACAGCACATCACTGCTCTCTTGCACTTTTCCAGCTTCTTCCCACTAACCCACCCTCCCCACCCCTCCCCTTTTTCAGAGCCGCCAGAGCGCCAGGGGACCACTTCGGTGGTGATAATGCGCGGTACAAATGTCCTTTAACATTAACATATCAAATGCGAGTTTCAGGTATACAAAAACTGCTTATATCTGAATTTTATCTCTTATTGCCTTTTGTTTTAGCAAATGTAATAAGAATAGGTTGATGTTAGTGGGACTTTTTTGATGAATCCTGTTTCTTTTTGCCTGCCGATTATTCTTCATCTCCCAAATAGTTAGCTTTTACAAGAGGAATGGGGCAAAGATTTTCCCTAAAGGGTCTAGCAGGGCTATAGGACGATAGTTATTCGGATTCTTTCCATCACCCTGCTTAAAAATGAGCACAAGTATTGCTGTTTGTCATGTTCAAGGTATGGCATTTAATTCCACAATCAGGTCAAACAGTTGCATGCACAATTTTACCCACTTTTGGGAATTCAGTTTTGTAACCGCATTGGATATCCCTTCTGGTCCTGGTGCGCGGAACATATTAAAATTGGTAATAAGTGTCAGTGTATCCTCTTGATTGTAATCGAGTGTCCATTTGGTTGATTGTTTCTCAGATACGATATTCGATTTAGTACCTCGTGCTTTATATAGCTCCGTGAAGTAACTAATCCATGTTGATTCTGGCACATCCGGAATTAGTCTATCGCTGTTGTTGGGGCGTTGGTTAAGAATATTCCATAGATATCAGGAATTTCTATTCATTAGTGCCTCGAGCAGGTTTTCTGCATCATGTCGAAATGCCAGGGATCTATTAGATTTAGTCCAATTTTGTATATCGCTGCTTTTCATTCCTGATGAGCTCATGCTTATTTTCTTCAGGGCCCTTTATAATGGCTCTAATCTTCCTACGCAGTTCGGTTTTCTTCTATTTAATCTGCAAATTAAATCAGTGAGTATGTTTCGGTCTGCCTTTGGTCTTGAGATTTGTTTTCTGTTGAAACGGACTTAAAAGCCATTCATAATTTAGTTTGTCCCTTGCTGCGTCGGTTTCAGGAAGGCTTCCTGTTTGGTTTTTAGTCATTTGCAGTATAGTTAGTCTTGCATCGAGTTCGACTTGGGGGAGAATCAGTTTTGATCTGACTGGATTTGCCGTGGACCAAACTATGTTTAACATCCAATGATCACTCTTATTGGAGTAAATAGTGTCTGTTTTAACAAGTTTCTCCTTGATCCCTTGAGAAATATTTATGTAATGAATGATCGCTATGGACCTACACCGCGACCAAGTAGGCTGTATTTCCCCTTTCCCGTTTAGGGGGTTGGTCGTGAGAAAGTTACGGTCGTCCATTTCATTGGTCCATTGTTGAGCACTAGGAGTCGGCTTTGATTCGTCAAATTTTACACATAGTTGATCAAAGAGATGCAAATTCAGGTCGACGTATATGATGAATTCAGTCTGGTGAAATCAACCAGTGGCATTGTCGATAGCCGTAAAGACGACGTCCTATAAAGACCTGGTCATTTATTGCCACTGGATTCCAATACAAGTTCACAATTATCAGCGTCTTTTTTGCAATGGGGGCGAATTCCTGTTATCTTTCTTCGAGATCAGGGAGTGATGTCTGAAGCAGGTAATTTTGATACATGTTGATGATGCAAATTTGGAAATTATTGACACTAACTTTTATTAAGGTCAAGAGTCCTGCCGACGGACGTCCTTACGGACCTTGTATCGCTGGGTTTGAGAAGTTGAGGAAGCCTTCAAAGACTGGTTGTTGGACCAGCCATGTCTCCTAAAGACACACAATCTGGAAATGATTGAGGTTCTGGTTATTCTGCTGAAAAAGATGAATAATACCTCACAAATTCCATGAACATAAAGACTTCTCGCATGTTCGTTCAGTAGTTGATGGTTAATATTGAGAAGTATTCATCTGGGATCTCACGTCTTCTATGTATTCTGTGTCTCTACATATAAAATGCTTCATGCAATTCGGTCTTGATCTATTATCGATCTGGTGATTGCTGTACCATCCCGCACCTAAATTTCTTTTAATCATCACTAAATGATGCTGAGGCCTTTATTCCATCAGTTCTTGTGCATTGCATTGCATTCACGTTCTTGTTTCACTCTTCTAGTGAACTCGATATCTTCTGTCTGGTGTTCCTTGTACTTACTACAAAGTAATCCCAGTTGATACAGTAGATGTGTGTATCAGAATTTCTCCATTACTGATTTATCATGCAGATCAACCCATACAATATCTAAAGAGCGTTCCTCCAGAAACTAGACTAGTTTTAGATCTCGAACAATTATGAAGCTGGGGGATGGTGTGTAACAAACATATGTTGGTTCTATTTAATATCAATCCCTCATCGAATTCTGATATTTTTTTCTACCTGTAGTCTATTCCTAGCTTTCTTACTTCTTGGGTCTATACAATTGGGTAGTGTCAATTGCCTGGTATTTGATTTCTTCTCCTGTCTTTGTTGACTTGAGGTTGTAACAGGTGTATTCTCCGTTATTAAGATCTTGTTGTCGGTGGTTAAATCAATAACTTCAGATTGGTCTCTGCCTGAGCCTTCTAAATTACCATTTGACACATCTTCACAAGAGATTTCTAGATTGGCATTACCAAAGTCATCATCTGTTATGTCTTCGCAAGAAAGGTTCCTCCCGGCCGAATCTTCCGACCCATCATACTGGTCGATGATTATCAGCGAACTCACATTTGAATCGTTTCCACTCATTGCTGGTTGAGACACCTCTCTAGGTATTGGCATATTACTGAGTGGTTCCTGTTGAGCTTGAGCTTCTTGTATAGTTGCGCCTGCTCTTTGCGATATGAGGTCTACTTCTGTGTTCGCTGAAGATCTGTGTAGTCAGGATGGACTTCGACTATTCTAGGATGGCAAGTGAAGAATGTTCCACATACAACGTACCCCATTACGATAGTAGATCTCTTTTCTATTGCAAATGCAGCAGCTGCTAAAGTCAACCCTGCAGTCATGAGCTGGCCGTATGAATGTGAGAACAAGTAAAATTCCTGTGTGTAGTCTGGGGTGGACAGTACGGGTGCCGAACTAATGACTTCCTTTAAGTCATCTAACTGTTTGATCATATCCGCAGTCCACTGTAAATTAAGATCCTTTTGTTTTTTGTGCGTCCCCAAGGGCCTGCAGAAGCGGTCTCATGTATGCCGCGTAATCTCAGATCCGTGCTCGACAGTAGTTACACAGCCCCAGAAACTTATGCATTTCTTTAACTGACGCGTGTCTGGGGGGGGTGCGTACTGACTCTGCTCTATCTGGTAGTATCCTTTTACCATTTACTGATATAAACTGTCCCAGATAGAGCACCTCCTGTTGGCAGTATTGCAACTTAGCCTTGTCAACTTTGTACGCCTTGTAGGCCAGCAAATGTAAGAGTGTAATGGAATCCCTTCGGCAGTGCTGCTCACTGTCCCTGTACACTAACGGATCGTCCACGTACTGAATATTCCCTAAATCAGTGTGCAGTATTCTGTTAAATATGCTCAAGTTTTCCCTTAGGTAATCTAGTATGTTCAAACCGCATCTGGCCCTGTGTACATGCTGTGAGGTCCTGTGGAATCGAGAAGAATTCATTTTTCAAGTCCACTACAGTGAAGTGTGACTTCTTTAGGACTACTGCATAAAATTGTTGCAGGATTGGTGACGACTGGAAATTCTTTTTGTACCACGTCATTTAGGGGCCGCAGGTCCCCTGGATCATTCTCTAGTTGCCCCCTGTTCATTTTTTGACCGGGTATATCACTGTTACACTAAGACGTCGATGGCACAATGATCCCCATGTCCAGTAGAGCCTGTATTGTATTTCTGATACCCATCTCCGCTTCTCTTGATAATGGATATTTGTTACGCTCACCTGGTCTCTGCGGAGGCGTTGGGGCACGGTTGCAGCCCTGCCGGGGGTGAGGTCGTTCGGGTCCGACTTCGCCCTCTGCGCTTATGTGGTGACTGGTGGTAATAGGTCATGCTGCTCGGGACTGCTCCTGCGTGGAGAATAGGGGGCGTGAGTATGCCAGCTTGTGCGCCTGATCCCCTTCCAGACCCCTTCTCCCAAACCGTGGTACCCGTGGGACGCGCTGTCCCTGGAAAGCTCACCTGTTGTTTCATTTTGGTGAGCACTCCGTCCTGCTTCTAGCAGGGGCGCTTGTATGATCTGGACCGAGTTCCTTCACTGGTCCCTTGCACGTGGTAGTCCAGTCCTGCTGCGACTAAGCCATTATACTTCAGGTAAGTGTTCCTGTTTGCCTTTGTCTTTCCTTGTCTGTTTTTGTTGTATTGTAATGTTCGTTGTTTTGTATTGCTGTCCGTTCCACTTTTGATGTTTGCTCTTTTGCTTTCTTCCCTTGCAGGTGATGTTGCCGGCCCGGCAGAAGCTGTGGAGCTCGAGGTCACAGCCGGAGGGAATGAGGAACGAAGCTGCAATGGTACAGTAGCTGGTAAATTGTTAACTAGGGGGCTTGCGGGGTTCAAATGCGGCGCGGCCCTTGGACGGATGTTCTAACCTTGTCTTTCTTCTTCACAGGGTCCGAGTTGTGGATGCAGAGTTTGTTGCTGCGGCGTCGGGATCAAGATCACTGGATGTCAGGAGATGAGTCTGCAGATGAAGCGATGAAGCACTGGTTTCCTAGAGGTGAGTATGCAGGAGAACACCTGGTTTCCAATGGTAAGTAAACTGGTCCAACAGGCGGTGAGTGTGATGTTGCACGCGATTGCACAGTAACGCAAACCACCGGCCTTAAGGATGGAGCAGCTTATATATCTGAGCTTCTGAAGCCACGGCCACTAGGTTCAGCCTGCCTGCAACACCCGATGAGTCAGCACATGAGGATTTTCTCTGGAATAAAAGCTTTCAGCTCCTGGAAAGTTCTTGTAAAATAAAAGCATTCCTGCACTCAAAGTGAAAGCACTCCTGCACTGAAATAAAGTGTTACTGATCGCATCTCTATATGAGCCTGGCACCAGGACTGATGAGTCCAGCCAGGGCCCCTGTGTTTATAGGTCACAAAGGGACATATGTGAGGCAAGTGACCCATTGCCCCCATCACTAGATGGTGTGGTTTTTGTGTTCTGGGGCCTGTGGCCATGACAATATTGTTTTACCCTTGGGCAGTACTACACCTGGCTTCAGTGTTATACGCACAAGGGTCACACCTTTCAGTAGTCCTACATCGTGTGGATTTGTAGTCCACAACTGCGAAGGCACATGATGCAAGTTTGCGTTAAGAAATGGAGTTAGTTATTACTGCCATCAGGGGGCACTGCACCCTTCTATACTGTACCTTTATGTCACAGGAGACACTAATCTCTAATATTCTCTCCCCATTTTTTGTCATTGTTCTTGTTGGGGAGAGTTATCAGTTAGTGCTAAATTCCTCCCAATTTAGAGACCCCGAGCTCTTTTGCTGAACTTTGGGACTTGGTACTTTTAATTCTATGTGTTTTCTGTGTTTCTTTTGCTTTGGAGTCTGACAAACTCTGTAGGCATCATCTTTACATTGTGACCCACAGCACTTTCAGTGCAGTGGCACAGGGAAGTCTCTTAGATTTCCCAAAGGTTTAAATACCTTCTCTTGGTGAAACTACTGTTTCCAATATCAGTGAAGTGAAATTGACTTTACTTACATTTTGTTACTTTCTAGACCCAGCACACACTATCTTACCATAAGGTGCTGGAGGGGTTACTTAGTATCCCCTTTGGCTAGTTTCTCATGTAACATTTTTTATGGTACCCTTTCTACAATTAATGGCTGGTAGCAGTGGTTTACCATTGTGTGTTTTTACCGCAGGCTGCGTTCCCAGCTGTAGTAAGGCACCCATGGGTGCCCATTTTGTCAATATGGCCTCAGTCTTTTCACCATTTTTTGTTGGTCCCTTTGTTCATTTTGTCTTTGGCAGGATTTACGAGTGAAGCCCACCTCTGGCTCCAGTATGTCTTGGAGGAGAAGGAAGTGAGGGAGGTGCCGAAACTCCCTGTGCTTAATCCCCTTGGTTACAGGCATGCACCCAGAGGTGATTGGCAGGCTGGCTGTCCGACAAAGACAGACACCCTGCTGTGTGATTGACATTTAGGCTGGAATGAATGGGAGAAACTGGCATAAAAGGTGAGGTTTTTTGGCTTGGAAAGCCAAGTCAACGACTGGACAAAGGAATCCGAACTTGGAAGAGACGCCTGCTGCAACTCCTGGATCGTTGGTTTGCCTGGTGAAGCTCTGCTGCTGTGCTGAAGCACCAAATTTGTTTCAACGAGAGATGCCCTGCAAGGACGACTTCTCCACTTGGGTTGGTGGGACCAATCGACCCCAAAGTGAACTCGTTGGGACATCCTTTTGAAGCTGGATGTACTTCTGCTGCTGGAACCGAAGTGCCAGGGAGAGGAACACCAGATCGAGTGCATCACTTTTAAGTCGGACCCGAGAGCCAGGATGATCCTCTGGACTTACCTGAAGCAGGACTGACCAAGCTTGAGCCACCTCAAGAGTGCTGGACCCCAGATGCGAGGAAAGTTAGAATAACCGCGGTGTTGCTATTTGCTGTAGATGCGAGGAGCTGAAACCGCAAAGTGCTTGCTGAATTGAAGTTTGACCTTTGCTGCTGCCAAACTTCCCATTGTGTTGCAGGAGTCCCCAGACGTCCTCCCCCCTTGTCCCTATGACTGAGGCCCAGGAACAGGATATGCCTAGCCACACAGGAACAGAAGCTAGCTGGAACCATTTCTTCTAAGCACAGGTACTGTAAACCTAAGAGGAGACTTGTTTTGGTTGCCATTGCAGAGTTCCTTGCAGCTTTGTCCCTCACAAGCCTCCCAGCTTGTGGCTGTTCAAGTGAATCTAATTTCTACCAACATTTCTAAAAACATTGTGTAAAATTTCTACTCGCCTGCAAAGAAGATTTTGAGCTCCCCTAGACTTTGTTCAACTAACATTGACTGTCCTAGGTCCCTGAGAGACTCTTCTACCTCTGACCGTGTGCTTTTGCATTTCCCCCAGAAAAGGGTTCTTTTACTTTGCATTGGAGGGTTTTAAAAGTACTTACCAGTTTATGAATTATTTGTTAACCTTTGTTTTGTTCCCCTCACTTAGCCTTTACACTAAACTCAATATTGCTCTAAATGTACCTGTGATATATCAATATCCACTGTCCTAGCTATTTAAGTCACCTGAGTGTGTAGGAGGTGTCTGTGTGCCATCCCCAATGGGTATTATCTGATTTTGAGAAACAGAGTGTGTTTTAAAGTGTACTTTAAGTGTTACATGTTTTTGCTCACTTCTGAAGAAGGCTTATATAACTGACTGTTAAATTAATAATTGTTTAATCAAGAAACCTTGAGTGTAAGTGTATTTTTGAATAACTGTTACTGTGAAACTCTGTGTTACAACCCTACTGCTCACATTGACCCCGCTTGAGATAAGCCTGACTTCTCAGCCACACTACCAACCTGTGTAGTACAGACTTATACCAAAGGTTTGGTTCCTATTGCCAGGAAGTCAAGGGTGCTGTAGTCTTCCAAAGGATACTTCACACAATCTTGCCTAACCGTTCTCAAACAGCTTGTCATCCGTCACTTCCATTAACTGTACAGTTGGATCTTTACAGAGCACTGTGCGCCATTCACACACGTCCTCGTCTATTCCTGTTACGACAACCCTTTTATCAGAGACCAACATTCCCTGTAAATCCAATATTGTTCCCACCACCACCACGTCAGATGACGCAACTGGACGAAAGATTAAATCTGTGGGCACTCATCAACATTACTTAGCAATCTGAGGCACTACCTCCAAGAGCAGAGTTATACCATAAATGACCATATCAGGGTCCACGGGGATCCCGCGTACCACCTCTTCCCTTGTCATTGTATGTATTACCAGCCTTACCCTCACTGCGCATATCCCAGGGGTGGAGCAAACTATACCACGATCTGTCAATGCTATTTGTTTAAAAATAATTTTATTCAAACCACAAATAACATACCAAACTCAACTTACAGTGGGTACATAACTTCCTCATAAATACACATACATTGTTACATTTTCGCCCACTGTATTTCCCGTACCTCCACCCTCCCGAGCCTACTTTCTCCCATTGTTAGTCTCCACCTCTTGTGGTGGGGAGTCCTCTTCCGCCACACTTATTGAGTCATCATCGCTTGTTCCCCTCTACACGCTTCCTGCCATGCCACTGTTTCTGCCTCCGCCCACTTCTGCAAGTCCTCCACCACGTCTCCACTTTGGGCTTGTGACACACTTTCCATCCCATCGCAATCCTTCTCTTCGCCAGAACATACGCCAGATCTTTCAATTTGCTTACATTTTAAGCTTCCGTGATCTGGGGAACCCTCCCAACAAATAAGCCCACAAAGTATCCACCTTCATACAGATTCCCTTGTCTTCCATTTTCTGTGCTGTCTCTCCAATATTTCTCAGTGGGCATGCCCAGAACGTATGTACCATTCCTGCATTTTCCTCATTACATTTGGGGGACACTTGGCTTCCGGCGTTCTTAAATTTGGCTATCTTTAGTGGCGTCAGGTATGCTCTGTGAATTATATACAACTGTATCTGTTGCAGCCTAGCATTTCTCAATACTTTTTTACGATACCCTTGAGCCCTTTCCCACATCCCGTCACGCATCAGGTCCCCTACTTCTTCCTCCCAGTCCAGTCTAAGTTGCACCACTTCCTTGCCCACTTGAGTCATCATCATCTCATATACTCTAGACGTTTCATGCCCCCCTTCCGCTATAGCATATATCGTATCTAGTGCGGTGTCCGGTTCCTCTGCTAGTTCCACCTCGGACCAGGTATCTTTGATTCATTGTACCATCCCATGATACGCAATATATTGCCAAGCACTCAACCCAGTTTGTTCCACCAGCTGCTCAAATTCCAATATTTTCCCTTCTTACCACACATCCCCCAACGTTGCTATTCCTACCGGTTCCCAATACTTCCTAATCATTAACCTTAGTTGCTTCTCTGTTCCCATCATTGTAACCAATGGGATTTGCGAAGAGCACCAGGCCAGCTTGTCCATCAACCGGCACGCCCTCTGCCACATCCCCCACCCAATGCCCAGCATCCCCGGACGACCTCTCAGCTCCCGCTTGGGTAACCATATCATTTCTCTTAGAAAATATGGGGTGCAATCTCTTTGATGCAGCCTATGCTCTAAGGTAGGCTGCGCAGAGAGCCATTTGGCTACATGTTGCAATTGGCTCGCTACATAATATACTTCCCAGTTCGGTAATTTAATGCCCCCTTTCTCATGCGGATTTTGGAGTTTCCACAGGGCTACCCTGTTCCTCATCCCGTGCCATAGGAATTCCCTGCATATGCTGTCCAACCTAATAAAGAATTGCCAGGGTATGGAGTATGGGATGTTCGCAAAGCAATGCAACAGTCCACCATCTTAAGCATCGCCCCTCGCCCCATCATTGCCAAGGGGAGTTTCGCCCAGAACTTCATGCTGTTTTCCAGTTTCTGAACCGTTCTTTCTGTACTAAGCTTATGTTTGGCTTCTACTGTATGGTATATGTCTATCCCAAGATATCTAAAGGTTGTGGCCTCCCACGGCATCTGTAGTACCGGCAAATTCTCCACCAAGAGCCCCCTATATCTGCCCAGCGGGAACACACAGGATTTACTGGGGTTCACAGCAATACTTGAAAGTTCTGCAAACCTCTCCACCACTTCTAACTCATTGTAACGCTCACCTGATTCCCGTAGAGGCGCCGGTCTTGACTGGGCGTATACCGTATCTTCACAGGTGATGTGTAACACACGGCTGGCTCTTTGGGCTGGACCTCTGTGCACTGTATGTCTGACTCGAAGGGTAAGATGTCTGCAGATAGAAAATAATGGGATTAAGGAACTGGGTTATTGAATGTCTCTCTTCTTCTCTTTCTCTTCTCCTGTAGAACCCCAAAGGTTAACGCTCTCACCTTAGGTAAGTGAACGCCGTGCTCTCCATCTGCCTCGGGGCAGGGTGCTGTAACCAGTTTCTTCACTGGATAAGGGGAGCAGGCCTCTTGACTTCAGAGGACTTCTGTCCGGCGTTTACTGCACGAACGGTAAGTTTCAAGTAATTCTAATGTCTTTAAAGTCTTTAGTAATGATGTTTCTTGTTTTGCAGGGTTCCGGCGATGGCGGATGACGGGCTGAAGTGAGTTGAAGATGGAGCCCGTGTGATGAATAGAAGCGCCTAGAAGATCGTAAGTAAGCGCTTGTTGCCTGCTTCACGATGCGCTCTAACTGTCTTTTTATTTTGCAGGTACAAGTTCGGAGCGGCTGCAGGGTGCCGGAATACCCACTGGGTTAGATGTGGAAAGGGGTAATGGCACGTGAGTATTAAAGTTCCCCAATGTCTTTAAACGCACCTTGTTTTGTCTTTCAGATGCGGGATGCAGCGCCGAAGACCTCCGGAGCGCAGGAAGAGTAGGTAAGCCTTTGTCTTTCAGATGCCGGAATGCAGCGCGAGGCGTTGGTGACAGCCGATGGACCAGGTAAGTGAAGAGCTGTCACTGAAGACCGTAATGCTAACCTGTTCTTTCTTGTCTTTATAGGTGTTGCTGAAGACTGGATTCAGGATGGTAAGCCTTTTTCCTTAGGCCCAGGATCAGATGCAGAAGACACGATGAGCGTTCTGCTGCAGAGGATGCAGAATAACGCAAAGCAAGATTCATCCATCGGGTGTGGTTTAAATAGCCTCCTGTAGTGCTTAGGTGTCTCCTTCCACAGCCACGCCTAGGTAAGAAAAGAGTTCCTGCTTTCCAGAAGAGTTCCAGTGTTCTGAATCTAGGGAGTGGCTCCTGCCCCACCCAACAGGAAAAGTAGTTCCAAACAGAAGAGGATCAGAGGCTCAACTGGCAGGCAAGTAAGCAGCATGGTCTGCTGCAGGTAAGTCCACCCAAGCATTATGAGCCCGGCGCTTCCAGCGCTGGGACTGGGCATATTTATGAGCCTGGTGCCACTGGCGCCAGGACTGGGTCCAAAAGGTCCCAATTGGGACTGGTTGGCACTCGGAACCTGGGTTATGGATCTGCTTCCAAGGGAGTTGGGAAAACCCTGACCTTTTGGAAGCAGAGATCATGACACTCATACTGCAGATTCTCCTGTGGGTAGCGCAAATACAATAACATATCGTCTGCGTATAGTGAAATTAAATGTGATGTTTCCCCGACGACAATGCCTATTGCGTCATATTGCTGCCTTAAATTAATCGCCAGCGGCTCCAAAGCCAGAATATACAACATGGGGGACCAGGGGCATCCCTGTTTGGTTCCTCTACCAAGTTGCCACCTTTCAGAGATCACAGTTCCTGTCTTCACTCTCGCTAATGGCGCACTATATAGAAGTTCTACCCAGTGAAGATATCCTGGCCCCATACCGTAATTAGCTAAGGCCGCCTTCAGCCAGGGCCACTTGACCGAGTCAAATGCCTTGATCGCATCCAGTGATACTATCACCATTTCGCTAGTATCTCCTCCTGTATGTTCGACCACTCGATGGAGTCGCCTCAAATTGTTTGAGATATTCCTGTTTGGGACATATCCTGTTTGATCAGGGTGTATTAATTTATTGATTACCTTCTTTTGTCTGTTTGCTAGAACCGCTCTTAAAATCTTACTATCTTGGTTCAACATCGATAGGGGCCTATAGGATCCGCAGTCACTACCAGGCCTATTGGGCTTGGGGAGTGGAATAATAACGGCTTCGCGCAGTGATTCCGGTAGTCTCCCAACTTCATATGCTTCATTAAGCATTTCCAGCAGTGGGGGGAGAATCTCTGCTTTATATTATAAAATTCGCTTGGGAGTCCGTCAGTTCCCGGGGTTTTACGCGTGGGCAGCTGTCTCATCACTTCTTCTAGTTCCTCTAGGGTGATCGGGGCATCTAGCTCCTCCCTCTCCTCTACACTAATTTGGGGTAGTCTAATATCTTCCAGTATGTCTCCTATTTCCCCCCTGTAGCTCCCCGTCTCATCCCCATACAAGCGTCTATAATATTCTGCAAATTCATGATTAACCCCTCCTGCGTATCCACTATGTCGCCATTGTCTTTCACTATTCTGATTGGGGGCCTAGGAGTCTCGTTTTTGTAGAGCCACGCAAGGAGTCTTCCTGGTTTGTCACCTCCAGCATGTTGTCTTTCTATGTATTTTTTATAGTTAAGATTACATAATCGCTCCCAATATCCTGCACATTTCTGCTGCAGGCCCAGTGCCATTTCTGTATCTGCCTTAGTGTTGCTGCCCCGTTCCAATACCCTCTCCAGTTCCATTTCAGAGTCCTGCAATTCGGTCAGAATCCCATTCTGCAGTCCTTTAGACTTTGCTATGGCAATTCCCATCACTACTACTTTAAAGGCTTCCCAGAGTGTGCCCGCTGTCTTAACACTGCCAAGAATTTATCTCGAAATAACTTATTATTTCCTCTCGCATATCCTCCCTGAATACGCTATCTTTAAGCGCTTCTGCACGCAATCGCCATGTGGGTATCCTCCCCCTTGGGGGTCGGTATTGCCACACTAGCAGCAGTGGCGAGTGGTCTGAGAGGACTCTAGCTTTATATTCCGCCTGCGGTATTTCGGTCAGTAACTCCTGTGTGACAAATACATAGCCCAGTCTTGTATATAGGCCCTTTGGGGCTGCCTAGGTTGAATATTGTCTATCCTGCAGATGACGTGTTCTCCACACATCTGTCAGCCCAAAATCCGCCAGTAGTGCATGCAGTGCCTTTGCAGCCGGGGTGGGTCTAACTATTTTAGTGTCTGATCTATCTATGTTGGAGTTCAACACACAATTGAAATCTCCCCCCCCCCCCCCCCCAATATAGCTCCCCCCACGCTGCCACTGAGTTTACTATACAGGGTCCTAAAATACGCAGCTGTATCTTGGTTTGGGGCATAAGTATTAACAATGCAGATCTCTCTATTTTCCACCATCCCTTTCATGATCACCATCCTACCATCCGCCTCTACCAGCGAGCTCAGCAACTGGAACGGAACATGTGGGGCCACCCATGTGATTACCCCTTTTGCATAGGCAGAATATGTTGCTCCCACCATTGTCCCTCTCCACTTTTTTCGTATCACTTCCAGTTTATCTTGCGTTAAATGAGTTTCTTGTAACAGGGCTATATCCACTTTCTGTCTGCGCAGGTACATCATTACCTTGTTCCATTCAAGATAACTATTGAGCCCCCTGACGTTCCAAGTGACTATCTTAAGGTCTTCCATGGTTCGTCTCGTGTTCCGTGAGGTGTAGGCTCAACCCATAACACTTCCCCCCCCCCCCCCACCCACCCCCACCCCCCACCCCCCCACCCCCCACCCCAACAATTGCCCAGCTCCATCCCTGGATCTCAGGCTCCCCCGCGTTTGGGCCTACCCTGGTACCCCGGGCAAGACCCCAGCAGGGTGTCACCGCACTATCGGCGACCTAACTAAACTCTAAATGGTGGATGTAAAGGTTGGTCCTGCAAAGCTCCTTGACAAAGTCATGATCGGAATATTCGCGGATCATGTGTTTTCCCCAGCCTGATCACACCATTTAGCAAGCTGCTTCAGTGATTATAATCAAGTCCCATAGTCTTAAGTTCTGACACCCCCCGGTGCCCCTCTCGCTCATTACTTATCCGCATCACCTCCTTCTCCCGTCCGAAAGTCCGACTCCTGGAGGCAACCCTGTGTGTCGAGTCATCCCATAGCTTCTTCCGGAGTTTCAAAAAACAAAGTTCTGTGCTTGTGAAAAACTTTTAGCTTGGCCGGGTACAGCAACATGTACTTATGCCCCGCTTCTCGCAATCTTCTCTTGACTGCCCCAAAGTTCATTATGCTCTGCTGCACCATCAGGGTATAATCCGAGTAAGCCGTTATGTTTGCCGACCCTCTTTGTATTGTCCCACCTTTGCGAAAGTGTTCCAGGATCCTTTCTCGATCCCTGTAGTTAAGTATCTTGGCGATCACTGGACTAGGTGGGCTCCCTGGCGGTGGTTTTCTCGTTAGGGCCCTATGCGCCTTTTCCACCACAAACCCCTGAGATAGCACTCCTCCAGTGATTCCCTGTAACAACATTGTTTCAATGAACTCCGTGGGGTTATGGCCTTCTGTTCCTTCCGGCAGTCCAACAATACGGATATTATTCCTCCGGGCTCTTCCTTCCGCCTCCTCCGCTCTACTCTCCAGATTACCCACTCGCTGTACCAGAGCGTGAAGCTCCGACCGGTGGGAAGCACAGTCCGCCGTGTTCGGACCCATCTCCTTCTCGAGGTTCTCCGTGCGCTCCGCCAGAGACCTAACGTATTGCCGTAGTAGATTCACGTCCTCTTGCACTGCCCCAACCTGGAGCTCCATCGCTGTTTTTAGTTCTGTCACCACCAGTTCAAGCTTGGTCTCCCAAGCCACCTTCAGATCGGCGATCGCATCAAGGACCTCCTGGTTCGTGCCCATGGTGGCACTGCTCCCAACTTGGGCTCTGTCTTTGCTCCTGGCTCCCTCTGGGCTGGGCGGCGTCTTGGTGTATTCGTCTAATGTGGGTTGCTTACCCTTCAGTCTTGGGGGTTTATTAGACATAGCGCTGTGTCTGTGAGTCATAGGTCAGCCCCTTCACCCGTGGTCTTAAGTCCCAGCAAGGGTGGGTTCTTGCTATCCCCCAAGGGCCGATGGTACCTGCTTGATCCCTTGACCATCCGCGCTCCGCTCCCAGGGCACTTCACCAGCGTCTCTCCCCTATGCCTCACTGGGAGTATTGTCACTGCTGTACCTAGCCGTTGGGGAGCCGCTCATCGCCTTAATAGTGCACACGGGCCCTCTCGATCGGTATGCCTCCTCCGTTCGTCAAGGTCCTCGGCTGTGCAGGTCGGGGACCCTCTTTCACTGCAGCCGCCCGAATTAGGCAATGTAATAATTATTTCGTACCGCTAGCGACCCACCTCTGCTGTTGTCGAACAGAGACAGCTCATCCATCACAGGGGAGCGCCCCTTGGAATCTTTGTTCTCTGCCGCGGCCATTTTGAGGTCCCTTTCGCGGCCGGCCTCTCAGTGCAAAGTATCAATCCGACTGTTCCTCCGCTATAAACGTGCAGCCACCCTGCTCATGCTCTGCTCTGTGCCTTCCCACGCCTGTACATACTTTTTTGGGCTGCTGCTGATCAAAAAAATATGCGTTTCTTGGTCGGATCAAGTAGTCAGATCATGGAGCTCACAGGGTTCCCAGCCTATTCCATGGCTGCCAAGCCACGCCCCCCCCTGTCAATGATATTGTCATATTTAGTTTGCTGAGCATATCCCTGCCCAGTAAATGAACAGGGCAACTTTTGGAATATAGTAAGGGAGACCGTACCACCTTCCCTTCCACCTTTTACATCCAGCTCCTGAATGTATGGGACCTTGGAAATAGCCCCAGAGAATCCCTGCGTGTCAAGATATTTGCCCGATGATGGAAAATGTCCCTCCATGATAAATGATTTTGTTGCACCTGAGTCTACCATAACTATGAACTGCTTGTTTCCCATCTACGCCACCACCAAAGGTTCCTCTTCAGGGTGGATGGTCTTTGACCAGACCGGACACGCGAGTGCTCTCTGTGGGCTATCCTAATCGGGGTATGTGTTTGTTCCAGGGAACAAGAGGGGGTTAACCCCCCATCATTGTTGCTCCTCCAGAGGGGACGGTTGTGCCGCCTGATACCCTATTGACCGGGTCCACACCGCCCTGGTGTTTCTGCGGCGGGTGCCGTACTTGTTTATCAGATACCTAAGGCTACTGGTTGTATGCCTGGGCTTGCCCATGTAGATATCCTTGATTTTGGTATCCTTGGCCCTGTTGAGGAAAACCTAGTCCATGGGGCCCTTTGCCCTACTGCGGCGACCCACAAATGAATACCCCATTGCAGACCTGCTCCTGCATTCCATTATAAAATGCCCCCACCTGAGACGATTCCCACATTGTGATGGTCCAAACCCATCCCCCTCCTCTTGCTCCTTGGAAGTCCACTCTTCCTTGCTGCACTCCTCCTTGCTGCCACTGTGGGCCTGGATACTGTTGCCCCCCCCGCCCCACTGTCCTTGTCCTCCTTCAGCCCAGAGCGCAGCAGTAGTGGCGCTCACGACCGGCTGGGTGCTCTCTGTCCCCTCCACCTGTACTGGCGTCGAAACCAGTATCTGGGCAACAGTACCGTTGCCAGTTTTTTTTTTTTTTTTTTTGTACCAATTTTGCTTCCTCCTTTTGGTGTCTTTGGGCTGTTTTCCTTTCCTGCTCCTTGATTCTTTTTCAATGGTGCACTATTCTACTCTGTATCTCTGGCCACCCTTTTGTTTCGATACCCACACCTCCTTCGGAAAGCCCCTCTTTACAATAAAATAGAAAAATGGTATTGAAAGATCCCACAGTCCTCCCGTTTCAGCTCTCCACATCTCTTGTAATTTGAGAATAAATTTAGCTGGGTCCTCATCGCCCCCTTGTGCACTGCATCAGGGACTGTAGATCAGGGGTGTCTGGAAAAGCCCTTTGTAGCGCATCACACCTGTGCTCTAATTATGTTGCTCCATTGTGTGCATCGTCCCCAAGGGTTATTCCAGGAAACCCAGCTTTTATCCACATATCCCCGGCCTGGTCCCCAATTATAGCAACCATCAAACTCCTGATGTCCCTTATTGCCAGGGGCACCCCTGCAGTTTGCTTTTCAAACTCCTATATCCACTTACTCGCCTCAGTCCACCGAAATCTACTACTTGTATATTCTGCACCCTACATATTTTGTATTTCATGCATCAATTGTTATCATTTGCTATTATGTAATCCTTGTAAGCCTTGCATAACTTTTGCTGCGCCCTGCTACCTCTGGGTCTGGTGTGCATAAGAAATTCAATAAACAAACAGTTGTGCACTGCGGGAGAGCCTTAATCAAATTGTTTTTATCCATCTGGGGCCAGGGCAAGTACTGTGTCCTCCCTGCCCCCTTATGTATGAGAGGCATCTGCATCTTTGCCCCACTTCCTACACCCCTCTCCTTGAACATATACGCTATTGGTGGTCCTCCCCCATGCTAGCGATGTCTATCTCTTACTGACCCTGCCAAGCCCTGCTAATGCGCAGCGCATGCTGCCGCTGCTTGCGACAAAAAAGAAAAGGAACCCCCACCCTTTTCTACCCCCCTTCCTTGTGCGCACTCTCCACAAAACCATTCAATGCCACACCACGCTGTGACAGTTACCGCCCCTCCTAGCGCCTGATCTTCATCCAATAAAACACAAATACATCAACTAACATAACAAGCTAAAATAACAATAACTACTTGTTCCAGGCCTACTACTTATGAGACCACTATTTTATTTCCGTGTTCCTCCTTTAAGTAATTTATTTTATTGTGGTACCACCTTCCCCTCCCCTTCCGAGGAGGGGCTCCCTGCCTTACCTTATAATACCTTACCGAAATAATCTCTTTACAATACAAACAACAATAAGAAGTAACACAAACCACACCCACGTCACATTAACAACCTCGCTTTCCACGGTTTCACACCTCTCACTTCCCCATACATCAGTCCCCTACTTGTTATCGCTTACAAGATTCTACTCACATGTGCGTGCTCACCCAAACTCCTGCGTCACGGAGTTCCAACACCGGCCTGAAATCTCCCCGGAGCCACGCCCTGCTTAAAGAGCAGAGAGGACTTCTCGTAAAATGGCTCCTGCTAAACCACTCTGAGCACGTGTTTTTTGGGGACCTGGCGGTCGGTCCCCTAGTATTTGGTCGGTATAGGTGGGCACGGCTCCTTCTGGAGAAGCGACCGGAAGCCTCTGCAAATACGGGGGGCACTGGAATCGCGTCGGGGTCACCAATTGAAGGCAAGTCCCTGAACTCTCACTTCAGAGAGAATACAACCCTCAAGGGAAGAAAGGCCCAAGTCGATCTTGTAAGGATAACCAGTTTTAATCTCATACACAGATGTGCGCAACAGCAAAGAACTCTGCTGCTAAGAACGTTCTGCTGAAAAGTAGTGTAAGCAGAATATTATAAAGAAAAACATTGTCATTCATGACGTTAACCTATACTGTAATAACCCGCGCGGCTGGTTTGTGTGTGCCTATACAGGATCCTCCTGCTCCATAAGAGATGCCAGGTCATTGGTTCCAGTCCGTCCGTCTTCCATCACGTGGGGGCTGCAGTGATGAATGTCTTCTCACGTCGAAGGTCAACCACATTTACTATACACCTATCACAATGCTACTTTATCACTGTACTGTGTACCTGGCAGGCCTTAAGACCGGCACAAAGGGAGTTCTGGGGCTCTCTAACCTTCTCACAGACATTACACTCACTCCCTTCTGCGCTAGCCGGCTCCAAGGTCTCCACCCTTGTTTTGAACTATAATGTATCCCTCCCAGCACCTCGCAATACAAATCATACGATTGTCTCAACGATATGCACTGTCTGTCCCCTTTGAACATTTCATGACTTGTTACTTTGGGGTAGGTGGTCAATGGAATTCAGGGATCTTAAAGTTTAGTAAGTTATATGGGCTATAACCCGTGGTCGCCTGGTGATGGGCCCGGTGATACTTTGGTCAGTGTGAGATAACATGCACACGAGGCATCAGTCTGTGATCATGGCCACATTCCTCTTAAGGAAAAAAGCACATCTTTGCAACACTGTTAGAGCAATGAATAGGCGTTGTGGCGGTTGGGGGTGTGGGCTGTCCTCATGGGGGCTCGGGCATGGCTCGATTTCCCCCGTCTCCCAATTTGGGCCCAATGATGCTGCATCCGCTGCGCAGGCCTTGTCTTTTACCTATGATTACTAACGTTCTACGTAAAATAGCAATGTTGCTTGCGCCCTGCGCTACACCATGTGGGTTGATTATATTTGATTATATTGAAGTGGGGTCCTTCATATTGGGAGGTGGTCCTTCCACCGTCCCCCCTGGCCCATCATAGTGCTTTGAATGAATCTCGCCTCACTCTAAAGCACTTAGGGGGGTGGGATGGGCCGCCCCTTTCCCAACAGTCGCTATACATGTCAAGAGTTTGGTTTATTGTGCCCTTTTGGGTATGGTAGGGTGTGGTGAGTGGTGCTTGTTCATGAGTTGTCTGGTCATTAAGGTAATGTAATGTTGTGACGAATTCTTGATGGTAAGAGTTCTTTTTTTGTCGATCTTTTGTGAATTGTGCTTCCAGGGAATGACTGTTGCATTTCTCCCTAGTGGGTGTGGTGCTGGGAAGAACAAACTGTTGTGGAGCGTTTGGAACCATGTCTAATTATTAAGGTTCAGGTGTTTTATGTGTAAGGTTGGCATAGCAGAGGTATTTTATGCTGAGCAAGCGCTCAGTTACTCATTTTGCGAGTGTGAGCCTGATTGTTTATATGTTTAATTAGCATACCCACCTGTGTATTTTCCTATAGTCTCTTCTTTGTGGAAAGGGCAGGAAGATGTGACCATATGTCCACTTTGCCACTAGGTATGACAATATGAATTCTTGTGTGATGCCAAGACTGGTGCTGGTGAGTGGGATGTTGATCCATCTCAGCATTGTAGTGCCAGGTGGGTGGTCTGCTTATATAAACTGTACTTACCTTCATGCTGTAACTGAGGATTAAAGAAGGGTTTCCTTTATTATAGTCTGCTGTCTTGTGACAATGCTGCTTTTTCGTAAAAATTTAGCTTCTTCAGAAAGTGTGGGTCTAGAATGGTCCATGCACATGTAGTTTTACGTGCGCTTTATTGGAAATTGCTTTTTTTTGCTTTTACTGTATTTAAGCTTTTCTGTAATATTTCCTTGCATTTTCATTTATTTGCCCTCAGCCCAGTTAAGCCCAGAAGAATATGGAAATAAGTTGCTCATGCAGTATCATGAACATTTGGCCGAAATACTTACAGATCCACAAGTATTGCTAAGTGGGCTTGCTGTAACCAGTAATATCGCTCCCAGAGAGCGTGAGGTGAGTCCTATTTTTTAAAATCCTTTCTCTACTATTACATAAGAAAGTGAGGGTGCTAATCTACATGTATATACACATCAGTTTTCATGTTGTTCTAAACGTGTTGGCATGTACCACCTCCACAAGAAAAACAACACCTCAGAATCAACATTAGCCTTTGATGAAGCCAATACAAAATATAAATCGGCGATAATCACCGAAAAAGCCAATACCTTTAACGTTCGTATTACTAATGCGTCCTCAGACAGCAAAGAACTGTTCACCATCCTTAGAGAGCTTGAAAACCCTTGTCAAACGGCACCCACTAACACCAGTAAAGACTGGTGCACCACCATACAAGACGCCCTATCAGCCAAAATCCTACTACTACAAAACAAAATCGATAGTAAAAAAACACTCCTAGCAGATAAAACCCCACCCACCATCGCAGTGACCACAATGAACAACACTCTTGGCCCTCCATTTCAATTCACACAAAATTCTCACAAAGAAGTGATAGACACCATAGCTAAACTCAAAGCCTCTAACTGTAAAGAAGACCAATTCCCTTCCCACCTAGTTAAACTCTGCGCCCCCACTCTAACGCCCATCATCACCGAATTTGTTAATGGTTCATTCTCCACTTACACAGTCCCCACAAGCATTAAAAAAGCTTGGGTGACACCCCTTCTAAAAAAAAAAAAAAAACAACCTTGGATCCAACCATACCTATCAACTACCGACCTATTACAACTGTCCCATTTCTCCTGAAAATAATTGATAAAATAGCCTACTCCCAAATACAAAACCATCTGGAACATTACCAACTACTAGGGGACCGACCGCCAGGTTTCCGCCCCAACCATAGCACAGAGACAGCCCTTCTTGATTAAAAGATCCAAATGGATGCCACCACAGAAGCAGGTAAACTCTGCTTACTAATGCTTCTGGATCTCTCAGCGGCCTTCGACTTGATCGGCCATGATAAACTCTGCAACACACTAGCTAACAACTTCAACCTAGCTAAGAATGCCACTGATTGGATCAAATCATTCTTAGAAGATAGGACTTCTAGAGTATCCATCGGCAAAGAATCGGCCGACCCTATGCCAGTCCCCGCAGGTGTCCCACAAGATTCCTGCCTATTCCCCCCCACACTGTACAATGCCTATACCAAATTGCTCTTTGCAACCCTGGATGCCATGGGTGTAACCTACACCAACTTTGTAGATGACACCCAGATCCTCTCTCTCCCACTCTCACTCTCTCTCTCTCTCTCTCTCCCACTCTCTTTCTCTCTCCCACTCTCTTTCTCTCTCCCACTCTCTCTCTTCCACTCTCTCTCTCTTCCACTCTCTCTCTCTCCCACTCCCTCCCTCTCTCTCTCTCTCTCTCTCTCTCCCCCACTCTCTGTCTCTCTCTCTCTCTCTCCCACTTTCTTACTGTTGCTACTCTTTACCGGCCCCCTGGTCAAATTACCTCTTTTCTCTCCGAGTGGGCCGACCTCTCCTCCTCCCTCCTGGCCTCAACCACTCAACTCCTCCTCCTTGGTGACCTCAACATCCACCTCGACTCTCCCTGTCCCTCATCTTTGTTCTTTTGCGACCTCTGCGATTCCCTCTCCCTCTCTATCCTCCCCTCTGGCCGAACACTCTGCAGGACACTTGATGTCTGGATCTCCTCTGGCCTTCCTCTCTAGCCCTCGGACCACCCCTCCCTCCTGGAGTGATCACTGCCTCCTCTCCTCTGATCTCTCACTCTATTCCCCCCAAAGCCAAGACTTCCCCAACACTGCCACCTACCTTCACGGACATCCGGCCCATGAAGCGTGTGTCCCCTTCTCTCCCCTCCCCCCCCCCCCCCCCCCCCCAATCCTCCACTGGCTGACTCGCACCCTGACACAGCCCTGTCCGTTCTCTACTCTTCTATTTCTGATACTCTTGATGCTCTTGCCCCTATCTTGAGGATCCGCTTTTAAGTCCAAAGTATGGTATGACTCCGACCTAGCTACACTTAAACGTAAGTGCAGGGTGGCTGAGAGGAAATGGAGGGCTTCTTGTTCATCCTCTGACAAACTGGCCTGTTGCCTGCTCCAAAGGCATACCGACTGTCCGCACCAAGAGGAGAGTCCACATTCAAGGCAGTGTCTCTGTGGCATCTAACAACTCGGCCAAACTCTTTAACATCTGCAAGGAGCTGGCCAACCCTGCTGCAGTCTCTACCCCTCCTCTTGCCTCCCAGGCTCTCTGCAATGCCCTTGCCTCTCACTTTATCTCAAAAACCCAGGACATCCTGTCCACCCTCTGCTCCGTTTGCCGTTGTCGGCGAAGATCTGATTGGGACTACTGCACATCTCAATGTCTGAGGAGAAGAGGAGTATTTTCAAACTCTGCTCGAAATGTGGAGTGCAGAATGTCTGTCAAGGATCAGCACGTCAAGTGCCTATATTGACTCCCTCCTATCCCCTCTGTGCCGGATTACCCTTCTTCAACCATCCCCCCACCAACTTTCTCATCCTTTCCTCTTTTTCCCCTGATGAGGTCGCTAGACAATTTCAATCTATGAAAGCCTCATCAAAACAGGTTCATCCCTGTTACTCTAAAACCATCAATGACCACATTGATAACCTTGCTCCACCCCTGCTGATTTCTGCAACCTCTCCTTTGCCTCCGGATCCTTCCCCTCCCCTCTGAAGCACTCCCTTGTGTATTCTCTTCTCAAGAAACCCACAGCCGACCCTTCTTGCCCAGCTATCGCCCTATTTCCATTACTCCCTTTCTTGGTAAACTCCTGGAAAAACTGTCCATCTCTCAGCTTAACGTTCACTCTGATTCTGTTGGCTCTCTCCATGACCATCGGTCTGGCTTCAGATCTGCCAGAAGCACGGAAACTGCTCTCCTGAACATCCATGATGATCTGCTCTCCAACCTTGACTCGAACATTCCCTCTGTCCTCATTCTACTCGATCTCTCTTCTGCCTTCGACATGGTCAACCATATCACCCTGCTCAACAGTCTCTGTGATAACCTGGGTATCACCGATCAGGGTCTGGCCTGGCTGACCTTTTTCCTCTCTGACCGACCCTCCCAGGTCCAACTTGGGTCCTTCCTATCATCTATCTCCCTCTCTACCTGTGGTGTTCCCCGGGGTCTAACCTCTCGCCCTGGCTTTTCAACCAATACCTGGCAACTCTCGGCCACTGCATTGCCATTTTATGTTCTAATTTCCAGTGCTACGCTGACGACACTCGACTCATTTTCAGGCTACCTTCGGCCACCTTTTCTCCTTATCTCATCTCTGATTGCCTAACTGCCATTCAAGACTGGTGTGCCGCCAATTATCTCTGTCTAAATACCAACAAGACTGAGATCCTCCTCATCAGTACATCTTCACCATCCTTTCCCCTCACTCTCTGGCCGGCCTCCCTTGGCCCTCCTCCTACCTCTACCTGTGAGGCTAAGAACCTCAGGGTCATCTTTGACTCCACACTTTCCTTCTCCGCACACATCTCAGATGTTTCTAAAAAGTCAAACTTCCTACTGCATCTTCTTCAAGGTACTCTGCCTTTCCTCTCCTTCCCCAAGAAGCTCATTGTCTCCCAAGCTCTGGTTCTCTCCTGGATGGACTATTGCAACAGCCTCTTTCTAAATCTACCTGCCTCTACTCTCCGCCTTCTACAACTAATCCAGAACAGAACTGCAAGACTTGTCCTTGGCCTCAAGCCCTGGGATTGTATCTCTCCAGCTCTGAAATCCCTTCATTGGCTCCCAGTGGATGTAAGGATTAAATTCAAAACCCTGTGCATTGTCCACAAGGCTTTTTGGGGCCTGGGTCCAAAATACCTTGAACTATCCCTCTGCAAATACCTCCCCTCTCGAGCTCTTCACTCCTCTACTTCTACTTCTAACTCCCTCAGGGTCAGTCGTTTTTCAAATAAATCAGCTGGGTGTAGATCTTTCTTCGGCTGGGGTCTCGCTTTGGAACAGCCTCCCTGCCACTCTGAAACTTGAGGAAACCTTCTCCGGTTCCGGAAGCACCTCAAGACCTTCCTCTTTGCTTCTGCCTTCGCCCCCGCTCGCCCCTACTGATCTGTTTCTCTCTTGGCACTGTGCACCTGGCCACCCTCTGTCCCCTGGGCCCAGGTACCTGCTCACCCTGCCACCCTCCTGCACTGCCTCCGGCCACCCCTTGCACTGGGGACTGTATCTGTACCCATACAGTCCCCCACCCCCCTTTCTTTTCTTTCTGCACTTATCCGACATACCCAGTCTGCTGCATATAACACAGCACTTGCCACTTGCTGGCTGCACTACCACTGATTATTGCCTTTATTATCTATTTTTTATTTATATTTATTTATCTTTTCTCCTCTGCTCCGCACTTTTCACTTCTCCCCCTTTTATGCACCTTTTCCTTTCCCATGCACTCGCACGTACTCGATGTCACTGGGTCTAGTATGATCGTTGTTTTGTTCTCCCTTGTTCCCCTTCCTTGCCTTGTCGCGCTCTGAAACACTTGTGTACGAGCGCGATATAAATAAATGATCATATCATGTAGCCTTACCAGTAGCTATACACAAGACTATGTACCTTGCAATACTCATTCGCACAACTAATGAGGTAAAATGGGCTAGAGCATTCTCCCAGCATGGGATACCTTATAAAGCCAACGAGAAGGATTGGGGGGGGAGGATGCGGACAGCCCAGGTAAGATGTCCAGCAGCTAAACATCTAAACCAAAGCTAAGCCCAGGACACGGACTAAAGCAAATGTGGCCAGATCGATCGTTAAAAATGCAGCATCAGCTTTTAAACACTGAATGTCTTCTAGCAGGTAAACCGACCTGCCTCACTCTTAAAAATACTAACCGAATTGAGTGTAGAAACGGGGTCTCCGCTAGTTTAGTCTATAAACACAAGGGCTTGCCCCTGTCAGACAGAGGGGCTTTAAAAAAGTTTTTGATAGTCTGCCATTTAGGTCAGCCCCAAAAACTGCTAAGCACCCTGGACCATTCCCACAGGATATATTATGGCTATTGCTGAGGCCAGGGGCTGATGGAAACCAGCACAAACCACTATAGGGTGAAAAGCTGTGCTCACTGTGAGCCGTGTGTGCTCAACAGCCATTTTAGGCTGTGTCACGGTTGCCCAAAACAGAGAAATAACCAGAAAAACAATGGCCGCATACAGGACTTCATTAAAATAAAATACATTAGCACCCTGAAGGATACCAAAAAGGTATATTGGGCTACTAATGCGGTAAATCCGCTTGCAACCATGGTTAGCCAACACTAAATTAAATCACAGCTGCCACCAGGCTACTCCCCACACCAATGTAGTATGATAAAATCACCCCTATCCAAAGCTGGGGTTCGTACTAGCTTTTTAAGCATCGCCTGTCTTTGGAGCCTTTCAAGCTACCATACGACCTTATACTAAAATGTTTGTCGTGGGGGGGGGGGTTCAGTAAAAGTCAAAGATCTTGGAAACCAAATGGGAGGTAGAGGGGGGACCAACAACTTTAGGTGTCCCATGAAATGGGATCGCAAAACCTCCAAATAGCACATGTTTGGCCCGAACAGACTCCTTTTCAAACCGACAACTGCATATGAACACAGTGGCAACTCCAGACCTTCTTGCAGGTACGTAATTCACTATTGCCAAGAAATGGAAAACAAAAAAAATAATCTAATAACAAATCAAAACAATACTGCATACAATTACTAAATTAAAAAGGGGAACGGGCAAAGGACAGTCTTGAAAATAGCCAGTATTAGGGCCTGGAGGAAGCTGGAGCGAGTTAGCCTTCCCTCTGGAACCTTTAAAAGGCAACTGGGTTCCCAAAGTACGCATGAATGATGGGCAAAGTTCCGTCTGGAGCCGAGCAAGTCCTGCGACGGTTACCCTTACAAGCTCAGTGAATATTTATGTGTACCATGCAGATCGACATTGCTGTGTTTCCCCAGGCGATTGCATTTATCGGACTGCCTCAATTTGATTGCTTTTTGGATTTAAATGTGGACAACTGCACTTTGAAACAGCAAAGCGTGGACCGAGGGGGGGAATTTTGATGGCACCACAAGCTGTTGACCGTTCCTGGTCATTCATTGACTGTTGCTTTTTTCTGATTATGTACCTCTCAGTACCCTGTCAATATTAGATTAATAACTTTAAACATACGCTAAGCCTCACCAGTCTGAGCATTCATAAACTGTCTGGATTATCTGCCCACTGTACGCCCTGAACACTTATTTTATCGGCTCTACTTGACATTTATTTTGTAATAGACTTGCCTTTCTTACACTAGTTCCGTCTTGTTGAACTGTTTCATTTGATATCATTACTACTAACATGACCAAGGTTAAGGCAACCACATGCTTGACACATGACCTGATGAGTAAAAACAAAATAGCCTCTTTGATTATGAAAGCAAATGCATTGCTAGATAATATGGCATTTTTATGAAGTGATTTTTAAATTAGAATGAGCTATTCACCTTTACAAAAAGGAGATACGGTACAGGTGGCAAGGAGATAAAATATGATGGGCCCTAAAGCAAAGGGCTCTACCCCTGGCCTAGGGACAAAAGCCATTATGTGATATAAGGCCAGTGTTGAGTCAGAATTCCTATTTTGGGGACTGTAGGGAAATTGTTGGGACCCCTCAACGTTTTGCTTTTCTCCCGTCTTTTTTTATTTCTTTTTTGTCGCTGTTGAGATGAATTTGCAGAACCTCAACCTTGTGGACAGATTTTTAGGAGTTCTCACTAGTTATGATGAACAGGGAGTCCGGAGAGGTTAGCCAAAATCCAAACAATGTATGATTTTGCAGTCAAGGTTTAGTCCCAGGAGACTGGGGTTAGAGGCCCACAATGAGAACATACAGTATGGCACACAATATTCAATTTAGATAGTTATAAAACTAGTTATGTATTTTAGGCCTTTAGAACACATTTAAAATGGGGAAACTATAAAATAGTATTATCACACTACACACTATTCTACAAATATATACAATTACCATTAGGTTCACTTAATAAACCTAAAATAACTTAATCAAGAACTGCAAGTAAATAACAGAGGCACAGTAAATGATGGGAACCAATAACGAGACCAGTATCCGAACTTTAGATTTTTACTGCACGTTTCAGTGCTGGGAGTCCTCATCTTGCTCTTCGAGTATTTTGCTATTTATCTGGGTTTTTTCAGATAAATTAGTTGTTTCTTTTTCAAATTTTTCCATCGACTACCTGCAGCGGGGATCCGATGTCAGCGAAGATCTGATTGGGACTACTGCACACCTCAATGTCTGAGGAGAAGAGGAGTCTCTTCAAACTCTGCTTGAAATGTGGAGTGCAGAATGTCTGTCGAGGATTGGCACCTCAAGTGCCTATATTGACGGCATCAAGACCACAATGATGATGGAAGCGAGATTACCTGCAGATTTCTGACAGAGACGAAAAGGGCTGTTATTGCAGGTTGGCAGCATGGCTTAAGTTGCAGAGGCGTCAGACTAGGGCTCCGGGCACAGTCATGCCTCGTCCAGGACCAGCCGGTCCCATGAGCGTGCTACTGGCGAGAAGAGCTTGAGGTCCTTTGAGAACACCCCTTCCCAGGGGATCCAGAAGAAGACTAAGCCCTCATGCTTCTGATCCCGCTAGGGTCACCGCGACTGTTGGACCGAGTTCATGAAGGACCCTTTCCCCGTCTCATCTCAATCCACAGTGAGCCTTTCAGTAGGGGGTGAGGATACCTTCCACAAGGAAGTCCTTGACCCCCTGAAAGCATAGATCTTCATCCACAGGCAAGGCTACGAAGGAGAAGTCCTTCTGTCTATCAACAGCCCTGTCAATGGCCTCATTGTCCATCAAGACCACAACATCGTCGATGACCGCATCTGTATCCACCCCATTGACCACCCTGCCGACTAGCATTACTTGGTCGAAGGGAGATGCAAGTATGACTGTGGTTTCTACGGTCAAGACAAAGCGACTCAATGGGTGGCCCTGCCTCCTCGGCCTTGTGTGGCTGTTCTGCCTTCGACAACCGCTGAGGCTCCTGTCAAGGCTCCGGCCCCCATGGTCTCCTTACTGAAGGATTTAGGGAGGGCCAGGGAACTGCTGCCACCTACAGAGTTTCTCTACAGGCTGGCGAAGATGTCTCTGCACATCTGTACAAGCTCTGATGATGACGACTTGCCAGAGGATTATTATTCGGACCACGAGGGAGGCCTTGGCCCTATGTACCGTGATGGGTCTCCACGGGGGACGCTGGATCTGCCATTTGATCCTCCAATGCATGCTAGCCCAGAGCTGTGGCCAGTTGCTCCTTTTGCACCTTACCCAGCACCTAGGGACATCGCTGGACATTCTTACTACCCTCCACGCCTTGGTGTTGGGAGATACAGCAGAGGCTGCCAGCTGCTCCTTTGCAGGACCCAGTCCGCAGCCATCCTAGACTACTGGCTAGAAGTCCACCCAGGCCTTGTCCACCAAGGCTAAAGCGCCCACCTACCCCTGCCGTGCCGAAGTGACCGCCTAGCCCTGCCAGAGACGCCAACCGGCACCTGTGCAGCCAGCACTTCCCCCTGAGGCATTTAACTCTGGTGGTGGAGGAGCCACCTGGCACTGATACAGATTCTACAGCAATGCATACAGACAAGTATGATGACTGTCCCAGCTGACTGGGAGCCGTTTGGTGCCGACGAGCCAGCCAGGGCATTGATTCCGGACGTGGTTGGCTCCTTCCATGCCATGATCTTGAGGGCGTCTGCTCTTTTCAATTTGGTGCCGGAGGAGAAGGAAGGGTTTCTTTTCCAACGCAGGGAGTCCTTGCGGAAAACCGTCATGTTGGCTTTGTTGGAGACACCAAGTTCCACTCCCCCCAAGAGAGACCGGCTGGAGAAAAAGTACATTGTCCCGGACTCTGCCCCCAGGTGCTTAAGATCGCAGCCTTCTCCAGTCTCCATGGTGTCTCCCGCCACCAGGAAGCACTCGTCAAATCCATCGTCCTCGGCCATGGTGTCTCTGGACCAGGAGGGGAAGAAGTTTGATGTAGTGGGGAAGCGCATAGTTTACTCCACGGCCTCCATTGTCAAGGCTGGCAATGCCCTGGCCACTCTGGCCCGGTATGACAGGGAGCACTGATATAAGTTTGGGCCAATCTTGGACTTTCTGCCAGACAAAGCTAATGCCTGGCCCTGTTCTAGGAGGGTGAGGTGGCCTCTGGCCATGCCATCACAGTAGTGTTGGATATTGTGGACTCAGACTTCCTCCAGATGGGCAATGAGGTGGCCCTCAGTCGCTAAGGTTAGCTGAAGGACACAGACTTCAGGGCAGATGTGCAGTCCAAGACAGTGGACATGCCTTTCGATGTGGACAATTTGTGTGGCAAGGCTGTGGATTTTAAGCTCCAATCTATTAAGACCGACACAGAGATGGCACGTTCTCTTGGGACACAAAGGCGATCATCGTCCTTTTGTTCCTCGAGAGGGAAGTCGGCAGGTACCCTGCACCCTATCGCCAGCCCACCCACTCTACCACCCAGGAAGCCTACAATTGCCACTTGTAAGCCTTCAGTAGCGGAGGTCTGCGTCGTCACCACCAGGCTAGGATGCAGATGCCCAAGCAGACCTGAACCGGCTGTGGACTCGGGCACCCACTTTGGCACCTTTAGTGGTGGCCAGCTAGCGAACTTTGTCGACCAGTGGAAATCCATCACCACGGACAAATGTGTGCTGGACATTCTTCATCAAGGGCACACCTTGGAGTTCCAACACAGGTGCCCGTGCAACTGTACATGGCTCCACTGCTGCAGGAGGTTCAGGCCATGTTGAGGAAAAGGGCAGTAGTGCAGGTCCCTCTGTGCCCCTGGGGCTTTGGAGTGTACTCCAGATACTTAGTACAGAAGAAGTCAGGAGGGAGGCAACCGATCCTGGACTTGACGCCTAAACAAGTATGTTAAGTTATTGGGCGTTTGTACAGTGCCTTTTACTATTGGTATGATTCCAAAGCACTGTGGTTTGAACGCCCTCGGGGACCGTAGTCCAAGTCGGTGTAGAGTAGTTTAGTATACAGTGCTTGGGTGCACTCGGTATGTTTACAGTTGGAGTAGGTTAAGTGGTATGTAGCTGCATTCTAGTACTAGGCGTGGTGCAGTGATTGTGTGATGTCAGTAGAATGTGTGCAGCAAGGCCAAATGGACTTGGTTAGCTGCATTCTGATGGCTAAGTTTGTGAATAGGATTGTGTGTGCAGCTAGGCTGATTTTCGTGGAGTATAGCTGCGTTCTTAAGACTGTTGGGGTGATCACGGAGGTGTATGAGTATTTGTGCAGCTAGGCTGAATTAATCGAGGGGTATAGCTGCATTCTATTGTTTGTTGGTACTGAGGAGAGAGCAAATTGGTGTGTTTAGTGTCTGCATGGATTTTAGGGGACCCTGTTCCTGATGCGCTTCCAGTGCCTGTTGAGGGGGTGGTGGCTCCCTTTGGGGTTAGGGGTTATTAGGCTAAGGCCCTTCCTGTGTCTTATAGGGTCTGCAATGCTTATTGGCTTTGTATGTTGGACGATTTATTTTATCTATTTTTGGGATTTGTATAGCGCATTGCAGCCAGTGGGCATCGAGGCACTGTGTAGAACTTAAGAAGGCTTAATTAAGGGTCACAAAGAAGTCGCCCAGTGAGAAAGACTTATTACAGTGCCGGATCAGTGGTTACATGGAAGCAGAGATGCATATACATGTGTGGTTAGACAAAGAGGCTTGTTTTGATGGCCTTGAGAAAGGCGGAGTGAGATTCAATTAGTCTGATGTGAGGGGGTAAGGAGTTCCGGAGTTTGGGGGCCACTGTGGGGAAGCTGGAGCCGCCTGCATAAGCATTTTGTGTTCTGGGAACGGATGGCAAGTTGGAGTAAGGAGTTCTGGATGGTCGAAGGGTGGTGGGTTTGGTTATCATTTGCTCAAGGTATGGGGGGGGGGGACAGGTCATGGAGACACTTGTGGGTAAGGGCGAGAGCCTTAAAGATGATCCTTTCCTTGCCTGGAAGCGTCTTATGAAATCAGAGATGTGATCTCTGCGCGCGAGACCAGTGGCGGCTCTGAGCGCATTGTTTTGTACGATTTGAAGCTTGGCCACATTCTTGGCGGAAGTGCCAACAAGTAGGGTGTTGCAGTAATCCAACCTAGAACTGATAATAGCCCTGGCTATGGTGAGGCAGTTTTGTTGGGATAGGAATGGTCTTACTGAGTTGATGAGTTTGGAGTGGTAGGCTGAGGAGGAGCAATGGCGTTAACCTGCTTGTTCATGGTCAAGTCAGGTTCCAGGTAGAAGCCTAAGGTTTTACTTTTTGATACAGTGATGGGTAGACTATCGATTGGCTGTCCAATTTGCTCAAGGCGGAGGGGGAGCCAACCAACAGAAGCTCGGTTTTCTCACTATTGAGACAAAGGCAGTTTTCTGCCATCCAGGATTGGATTGTTGAATAGATGGAGTCAAGTGTGTTCTGGTCGGACAGGTAGTCGCCCAAAAGGGGAATAAGCACCTGGGTGTCATCCACATAGTTTGTATATGAGATGCCCAAGGAGTCCAGGACTTTGAACAGTGGCATTGTGAAAAGGTTGTAGAGGGTGGGGGCAGTTCATGAGCCTTGCGGAACCCCGCAATTGATGATGCTGGGTTTGGCGCAGGAAGAGTCTGTGAAAACCTTCATTGCTCTATCCTCCAGGAAGGAGGCAATCCAGTTACAAGCACTGGTGGAGAAGTTGGCTGCTGAGGAGAGATGATGGCAGAGTTTTGTGGTCCACCAGATCAGAGGCTGCAGACAGGTCCAGAGGCAGAAGGAGCACAGGTTTGTCTGCGTCTGATGTCATCAATCTGTTTTTTTAGGTCAAGGAGAGCTGTTTCGGTCCCATGACATGGCCTGAATCCCGATTGTCTAAGCCCTAGGAGCTGGTTGTCTTCTAGGAATTTTTGTATTTGCAGGTAGGCTGTTTTATCCAGAATTTCTAGTAGGAAGGGGACGGTGGTGATGGGCCTATAGTTGGGATGGAAAGGCAAAGGGAGTGCTTTTTAAGAAGCGGACAAACCCACGCTTCATTTAGTCCCTAAGGACGTAGCCGGACTGAATGGAGGCATTGATAAATGCTGTGATGATGAGGGGCTAGAGAGGGGGCACAGTCCTTGATGACTTGTGCTGGGCAGGCATCGCATTTGCAATTGGAGCGTTTGATGGAACGGAGGTGCATAATGATTTCCGTCTCACTCATTTCTTGAAGTCAAACATGGGGGATTGACAAGAGCTGTTTGCTGGCGCTGGGCTGCCTTGAGTACTGGCCGCCAGTTTGGTGAAATCACGTTGATGGGCAAGGATTTTGTCCTGCAGGGTTTCTAATTTATTTAGCATGGTGGACTGGATGGAGTTGCACCAAGTTTCGTCCTTCACAATAAGTGACAGAGGGGAGGAGGGGGTCTCGAGCTCCCTGAATATGGCGAAGATTCTCTAGTACCAGATTTAGCATTGGCTATTCTTGTATTGAAGGAGGAAGCTTTGGCATTGGTGATAGCGATTTTGTATTGTTTAGAGATGGATTTGAAGTTGGCTTTGTTAGCCTCTGTGGGATTATTAATCCAGGTGGTGAGTGCAGCCCTTTCCCCCCCCCCCCATGCATCTGTAGGAGATCCTGGGTGAAGCAGGCATTAGAGTGCTTGACTTTTTTGGCTTTTTTTAGGGTGAGGGGTGCCACTAGGTCAACGGCTTGGGTGACGATCATCTTAAAGTCATTGGCGAGATGATCTGGATCGTTGGAGAAGGGGGGTAGGAGGGTGGGCACCCTCAGGTGCTGGGACAGGTTGTCATGTGTGAGCAGCTTGGAGCTGTGGGAGAGAGCTGCCGGGAGCAGTATGGAGGGCTGTTTTGGGCCTTTGGAGGTAATGATGTTGAATAAAATGGAGTGGTGATCAGACCAGGGAATAGGTGTGATCGTTGGGAGGCTGAGGGTGCAGTTGTGGTGGGCTACCCAGTCTAGAGTGCGTCCTTTAGTATGTGTGGGGCTGGAGATGGCTTGGGAGAACCCCAGAGTGGAGAGGGCTTTATTAAGACCTTTGGTGTGAGAGTCGTGGGGGTCATTCAGGCCTGGGTTAAGGTCCCCAAGGAGGAGGATTTTGTACATTTTTTTTTCAAGTTGTCTGAGAGAGTGGGTTAGGGCATATTGGAAGTGAAGTTGCTGGAGGGACTGGGGGAAGTGGGGCGATAGATGAGGTGGAATGCAAGGGTGCAGTTGTGAGATAGCATACGTTTAAGCAAAAGGTAGTCTGAGCTTTGATCGAGGTTCTTCTGAATTGCCCTAATAGATAGGGTTTCTTTGGTGATGACAGCTACCCCTCCACCTCTGTGGGTTGAGCGATCCTGCCTGTTGATTGTGTACCCATTTGGAATGGAGGGTGAGGGCAGGCCCAGATGAGTCGGATAGCCTGGTTTCGC
Source organism: Ambystoma mexicanum (assembly GCF_040938575.1). NCBI lineage: Eukaryota > Metazoa > Chordata > Amphibia > Caudata > Ambystomatidae > Ambystoma > Ambystoma mexicanum. The sequence continues at coordinate 972,496,990 of NC_090929.1, read as the reverse complement.
TTAGGGAGAGTAAGTTGCGGTTATTGCTACTAATCAAGTCATGAACGTCTAAGGCATGAGCTGATACGGAGCGGGAGTTTACGAGAGCACTTTTTACGGGGGCATCAGATTGGGGAGGGGGAGTGGAGGTGGCGGTGACTGAGACAGGGGTGGTCTCGGAGGCACCTGTGTCAGTATATGACAAATAAGGCATCCTCTCTGGGATGACCGTGTCAATACATGGCAGATTCAGTGACGTAGCAGTACAAGGCATAATCTCTGGGGTGACAGTGTCAATACATGGCAGATTCAGTGAAGTAGCAGTACAAAGCATAATCTCTGGGGTGACAGTGTCAATACATGGCAGAATAGGAGAAATGGCAATACAAGGCATAATGTTTGGGGCTTGTGCAGCAATGTATGTCGAGCTCTGAATAACATTGCATGGCACGGAGTGGAGTAATAAATTGCAGAGGTCATCAGCGGCGGGGCATGCGAGTACGCTCACCTTTTGATGTGTTGCTGACATGGAGCTTTGGGTGAGAAAAGCTAATTCTGCTCGTTAGTGGCTCCTGGGTAGCGGTCCTCAAGCTGTTGCTTCCGGTTCACTGGTTAAAGGAATCACAAGTTGTCTGAGAGGCGGGCGTAAGTTCAGTGGGCAGAGCAACATTTTTGCAGATAGGCGGTTGTTGGACGCTGGTGTGTGTGAGCCGCTGGTCACAGAAATCAGGTAGGAGCATGCTTGCACCTTGAACATAGTGTGCTGTTGTGAGAGGGGTGCCTACTGTGGCTCGGTGTTAGGATTTGTGCAGGGGGGGGGGCAGTTTTCTTGTGGCACATCCTCAGCTAGGTTGGGGGAGGGCAGACCCACCTCTTCGTTAGCAGATAGGGGAGCAAAGCAGTGACGGTACAGGCATGCAGGATTGGGAAGCCTCGTTCCAAGGCGCAGCATTCTGCATGCAGTGCTGGGGTAGGTAGTATATGGGAGGAGCCAGCGCGTGCGACCGCGGCGTTAAGGTGTGTGGCATCAGCAGTGCAAGTGTACGCAGGGCTTTTACCTATAGCAGGTGATAGTGTAGTGGACTTCGAGCAGCGGAGAGCTGCAGAGAGGGAAGTACGATGCCAACCAGATCAGGATCAAATCATATAGTTTCATTATAGGTGATAGAGCGGCCCGCAGTCGGTAGTTCTGCTAAATACATTCCCAGATAGGTAGGATTAGGAAAGATAAAAGTGCCAATAGGCCCTCGGTATGTAGTTCTGCTCAAAGATTTCCAGATGAGAAAGAAAAGCGGGATAATCATTTCCTGGACTGATAGCTTGATCATTGCCCCCTCCAGATATGCACTGCACTAAGTCATGGTGCTGGTACATAAGTGCTATTAGTGCTTGGGTTACAAGTCTAGCGCAATCGATCCAGGTAATTGAAGATAAATATCTCATGGCCTCAGAGCATGGAGTATACCCGGTGGAGGAAGGCAATGATTCAACTCAGTCATTGCCTAGGTACATATGTGTACTAAGATTTGTGTTTCGAGACCAGGGCAATGGCTCCAGATACTCCGAAGTACTTTAAATCTCAGAAGTTTAGGATGGTCACGTTGCAGCACTTGCTCGACCAGCTGAAAGAAGGGGATTTCCTGGAGGATGCCTACTTTCACGTCCCCATTCACCTAAGACATCTGATGTTTCTGTGGATTGTGGTCCAGGGACGGCACTCTGTACAAGGCCCTCCTCTTTGGCTTGAATTCAGCGCCCAGGGTATTCACAAAGTGCTTAGCACCAGTGGTGGTGCATCCATGTCTCGAGGTAATCCACGTCTACCCTTATCGGGATGACTGGCTCGTCCACTCCTGCTCTCACGCACTGGCAAACAAGCACACAGCAGAGATTATTCGTCTTCTGACGGAGCTTGGATTCTCCATCAATTATCTAAAGTCATGTGTGGAGCCATCGCAGAACCCTCTGCTCCTGGGCGCCCGTCTCCAGACGGTCGCAGCCCTGGCTACCCCCTCGGAGGAGAGGGTGACGGCCATCCTGGGGAAGATGCAGCACCTGTTGGCACAATCCGCAACAGTACGAGCCATCAAGTTGCTGTTTATTTATTTCATTTATTACATTTATTACACGCTCAGACCCTGGGGTATCAAGGCAAGGTTAAAGACAGCTTGTTAGTAAATGGTCAGGAAAGACTTGCAACATTTAAACGTTGAACACAGAAGGATTGCAATGATCAATTACACAGCAAAAGTACAGCATTATTTACAAGTTCTGGGAGTGCGACTTCATTGGAATTGGTTAAATAACCAAGTTTTTAGCAGTTTTTTAAAGCCAAGGAAGGATGCCTCTTTTTTGATGTTGAGCGGGAGGGAGTTCCAATGTTTAGGGGCTAGACATTGGAAGCTACTAGCCCCAGCTCTGGTATTTCTAAAGCGAGGAGTTGCCATAACTAGGTGGTTGTTAGATCTTAGGGATCTCGTGGATTCTTTTTTGGCTATGGCATTGTTCAGGTAGATGGGTGCTTTTTTGTGGTGGCATTTGAAGGAGATGCATAGTGTTTTTAAAGATAATTCTGGCTTTGATAGGCAACCAGGGGGAATCTCTCCCTTGTCTTGGAGATATGATCTGATTTTTTTTTTCATTCCTAATGCGCCCCTTAAAGGATAGTTCCGGGACTTTTTTTTTATTGTCCCTACGGTTCGGCCATGTGTTTTTAAGCATAAATCGGTAGATCGTAGAAAACTTTCCTATGGACCATACCCGACTTTTCGTCCATTAACGCACTCGAAATCGGCCGCCATTTTGTGATAATCCTATCATTTCCCCCCATCACCCTGGTGGACCTGCGTTTGCGGCACTAAATCAAATCCCCCGCCCCTGAAACAGACTTTATCAAAACATTCATATTCCCCGCTTCTATCCGTGACGTGACTGTGCTGCGTAGGCAAACGCGCCCAGGCGTCTTCTACGCGACTCCACACAGAACCCGGAAACCAACACAGATCAGCTCACAACACAGCGCACCACAATTCGGAATATGAAACTGTACTTTTAAATCAAACCGCAAGATTGTAAATTTGGTAAAGTACATTTATTTGACATCAAATGTTTAGAGAATATTCAGCGATTTGCATTTTTCTTTGCTCTCGATCCAAAATAGTTCGTCTTGAGGCGTGCAGTACACAGGGTGTTGGTGTACGATAAAATAAGCTCTTCGGTCGCACTGATAATTGCATGGCTGTTCCAACAACGAGGCACTAGGCCACCACAACGGTATGTATGTTGCATCTAGCCATTAGTACCGCGTAAGGGCATACTTGTACTTGGCGATCGTCCCATAAAATGGTCAGGGTGGTAACGTTGTTCACGCGGAGAAGCAACTGGCGGGTGAAAAAGCCATCCGGCGGTGTCTGGTACTCGTGACACTGACAATAATGAACGATGTACCTGTTTTAAAAACATAAAAAATGAAATTAGTCTCACCATCAGATCTTTATTAAAATTATATATTATATATATTAGGTCGGGAAATTATTTCATAGCTAGGACAGTGCAACTGGGTATTATACGCCATTTCCAGTAACCCACCCCCTCTCCTCCGCCTTTTTCAGAGCCGCCTGAGCGCCAGTGGACCACTTCGTCACTGATATGATATAATATGGCATTTGCAACGCGCCTATACACAAGTGTTTCAAGGCGTGGCGAGGCAGGGATCCTACTAGGCCAGGTGTCATTCAGATCGCGCAAGTGCAGGGGTAGGGGGAAGGTAAAAGTGCAAGGGGAAGGGGAGGGGGGGGAAGTGGAGTACAAGGTAAGTAGCATAAAATAATAAATACATAGGGCCAGCTGGTGGCGAGTGCAAGGTAAGTGCAGAACAAGTGGTGGGAAGGGGGGGCTGTAGGATACTGAGACAGTCCCCCAGTGCAGGGGTTGACAGGGAGGCAGTGCAGGTGGAGAGTGGAAGGGCCCTGGACCGAGGTCGCAGACAGTGGACCAGTTGTAGCAGGGGAGAGGGAGAGAGAAAGCAGAAGCAAAGAGGAAGGTTTTGAGGTGCTTCCGTAAAAGGAGATGGTTCTCCTCAAGATAGTGCGCGGTACAAAACAATATGCCACATATAACGAACAAGTACAACTTAACCCGTCTTTAAAGCTACTGTATAGTAATTAAATTGCGGTATGAACTCATCTAAAGAGTTACTTACATTACATTTGCATTTTCCATTATGTCTGTGCGTAGGGCAGCCCCGAAATACCACTCCTTCTATGCCGACGTTATTTCTTCTAATGAACGAATATTAAATGGCTTTCGTTTCTGAATTTATATTCATTATCGTTTACGTTATTGCACCACACCCCCAAAAAAGTCTTTCGGGATGGTCCCGGCCTGTCAAGGTCAAATAACAATAGAACCTTATACTGAGTCGTGGGCCATTCCGGCACCCGAGCAAAAATCAAAGCAGCTGACCTTCACTTTGAACGAGCACACATTCCTAGTTAGCTACATTCAGTGTAAGGCCATCTCACAGGACTTGAAATTTACACTCCAACTTTGCATTTTGTCTGCGTGCATTTGCAGCCCCAGAGAACCATAAATACGGAGACATTCTTTATTTTTTGAAAAATAATTTATATTACAGTTTGGTTTAATTTAATGCGCAAATGAACAAGGTTGGATAGACACATTGCATGTACACTGAGCAATCACTTTTATTTACACAATACATAGCTACACATATTCAATGGACATGCAACATGAGGAGACTCGAGAGAACAGACAATCAAATTACAATCATTTAAACCGTGATGTGTATTTCTCAATGAGCTCTGCTTTAGGTGGACATGGAACAGAGGCAATGTTGGGTGGCAATGCAGTTGTCCCCTGCACAGGTTCGTTCACAACTCCATGTATGTGCCTATCTAGGACATCTACAATAAGTCTCTCAATAAACTCATATTGCATATCCTCAAACACTGGTTTGATCACCCATTGTTTACTTCTTTTAGTGAAGGCCTTATTGTAGCGAAGCGTCCCTAAAGTTCCGGTCGTCCTACTTTGTTGACGGCCAACATTATGGTTATGTGCCAAGACCGCTAGAAGAGTCCGATTTATCATGCCCTCCATGCCAAAATGCAATCGTTTTGGCCTGTACTTTAGGCACATATTGTGGAACACCTCCAAATCTCCTGTGTGGCAGAATTCTGTGAGTCCCCTCAAATCTCTTGTTATAGTTTTATCAAATACAATCTTTTCAATGGCTTTGTGAGTGGGTTATGAAGGAATCAACCACTTCTTCTTCCGTGCCTCCTCTGTGGACAAATGGCCATGTTCACAATTGTGGAAATGTTGGTTTGTGGTCCAGCGGTGAACGTTGCTACAGTGTAGCATTACTGACCGCCATTTTTCCAGTAGAATTTCCAACGACCCTCCACATGTTTTTGAGCTCCACCAAAGATGGTTGCTGATTGACTTGGACCACTGTGAAATACCTTGCATATCTTTTTTTTTACCTGCAGCCGACATTTTTTTATTGATTGTTTTTGCAAGATGCCATACGTCAAATTGGTGATTTATATTTTTGTACTCTTCTCTCATTGTCTTGGCAATCGAAACGTGTCTGTCAGTGGCTATCAGGTCGATCACCATTCCCCACGATTGTAGTTCTTGCAATGATGCTACAAAGCCAACTTTCTCCATGGCCACTGAGGATGTACTTTGTGACACCTGCACGACCACCGAACTCACAATTTTCTTACTTTCCATGTCCTGAAAGTGGTAGGCGCAGTACTTGGCTGAAAATCTTGGGCTGTCGCACTGTCCATCACCGGCTAGCCTGAACCGTTTGCCCGCGAATGTACTATTCAATAGACATTTTTTCCATTCTCCAAGCTTCGCGAATGGCTGGAAATAGATAATCGATTTGGTATTTGTAGAACTGAGTTTTCGCAATGAAATGGATTCCCACAAACTGAAAGAAATACTCTAACTTTTTAAAACTTGAACCACTAAAAAGTGCGGCCGCTGCACAAAGTAGATTGCCTGCTGGCAGTTGCCCCAGCATGGGTTGTGCAGACCATGAGAAAGGATGATATTTTGTACAGGTGGCATGTATTTTAAGGTTAGTGCCTCGAATTGCACGAGTCACATTAATCAATGGCTCCCCACACACTTCCCCACCAACCCAATGCCCACATTTCAGCCTAATAATAATATCAATCAAACAGCTATCGAATACAATGAATTTGGCCTCTTTCCTTATACTGTCACTCTGCATCCCAGCTGGTTCGGCCTGTAACGTTGAGGACATGTCACTCACATGAAAGGTAGAATCTCTGATATCGTCTTCCGCTATGTTCAGTGATATTGATGGTGTTTCATTGTCGTCCACTTCATTCTCTTCCATTGCAACATCTGTTCCTTCTCCGGCGATGGGTGAATAAAACAATATCTTCAACTTTCTCGCGGTCTTAGTTTTTGCGGGTGTGGATTCTGTGAATTGATCTCCGACTGCATCCGAACTACCAGGAGGACATTCACTATCAATGGCTGGTGGTGGTATAGATCCGTTGTCCATCACTTCATATTCTTCCCATTGGCACGATGCATCTCCAGTCTCAAGTCCCTGCCACAAGGTTTGACAAGCAACATCTCTCGTTCGCTTCACTGTCTGTGTTGATCTAGTTCGTACACCCACTCGCAACTAGAGGACAGATTGGAAAAGGGATGTTCAGTTTAAACACAACTTGCAGTATTGAACTATTAACAGTGAAAAACAACATAATATAGTGACCAGGACACTAACCTTCTTTTGCTTTCTTTTCTTTGAAACTTTCTTGCCTCGAACTTCAACATCGGGACGCTGTTGCTCCGACTCGTGTGTGCATGTCTCCACTTCCTCTTGCGCTGCAACGACTATATTTTCATGATAAGCACATCCATCACGCACTGACGCTCCATCGACTCCCTGAAACATAGAACTTTCATTAGTATGTATAATAATATTGAAAACACAAAATGTACTTGGGGACCAATACCCACGTACATCTCAATAGCAAAACACGAATGAACGCATTGTGTAGAACATTCAAACGACAATTATTCACGCATTGTTGATCTAGTTAGATGGAACTGTCAAGATCCATACCTCGGGCTCTGCATAGACTTCCATTGATGATATTATTGAAGATGACGCCTCAGCAACTCCCTGAAACACAGTAATTGCATTAGTATGGTTTTCTATTTTGTTAAAAAGAACATAAACTTTGTGCAGGCGTCAACGGCTCATCTGAATAGACCTGCACAAATGATCAGTTGTCTAAAATAAGTAATGGATATCTAAATATGATTCGATTTGCTCGATCGTTGGAAGTGTCACCACCCAGAGATCTGCATCAACTACTAGGGGTGATGTTCTTGTAGAAGAAGCTCCGTCATCTCCCTGAAACATAGTACTTGCGTTAATAAAGAAGGAAGTATAGCGGATGTAATCACGTCATATGATCTCGCTTGATCGAACTGTCAGTATCCATACCTCGAAATGCATAAGAACATCAAGGGACGCTGTAACTGCGGTGCACACTTCTGCAAGATGTTGCGCCGACCCATAACTGCATGCTCCCCCGTCTTCTTGGACTAATGCTCCATCGACTCCCTGAAACATAGGACTTTCATTAGTAATGAACACAATATTGAAAAAAGAAGACACAGGAGGGCGACGACAGAAGGACATATCAATGGCTAAAAATTAAAGAAACATTGTGTGTAACAATCACGCTACAAGAATGCAAGATCTGATGATCTCCATCGATGGAACTGTCCGGAAACGTACCTCGAGCATCTGAGTGACATCAACGGTTGTCGTCAATGCGTTGGACTCCTCAGCAGCTCCCTGAAAGACAGTACTTGCATTATTTTGGATAACAATAATTATAACTGAAAACAAAGACTAGAGGACGAGTACTAGGGTGTACCATTTGGTAAAATAATTACACGATAAATTAAAAATATTGATTTACATGCCTAAAACAAGTCAGTGGCAGAATAGCTAAGTAAGATTACCTGATAGGCGCTTGAAGTGGCTGATGACTGCAATAACGACACGGATGGAGAATCTTCCGCCTTCATATTGAGTGGATACATAAATGGGGAAATTATTGTTAGCTAATGCTACACACTACCGCAAGGCCGAGAGCTAAATCCGTAAACTTGACTCACCAGTGGAGGGATGTGGACGAATAGAGTGGGAATAGCGGTTGAGAGCAATTTTCGCTTTGCTCGCGGTGTGTTCTTCTTTATTAGCAATGATGTGGAGTACATGTCTGAGCTAAAGTGCCTGCTGCAGATGCGGTATCGATCACCCCTCTTGTCCGCAAAGACTTCTAGGACTCTACTTTCAAGCTCAGACGGTGGATATCCGCAATATCGGACCCATTCTCTTATCTGATCTATTGTCTTAGGGAAAACATGCATTATAGTACCTTCAGATTTTTTATGGGTCTTCGAAGGGCAACCGCCAATGGAACAGGCAGGCATTGTGGAAAGTTCTGAAAAGTAAAGATCAACAATTCTCTATGAATACCAATGTGTATTTGACTAAACTCAGAACATGTGACTAGTTCCTTGCATGTACTGTCTTGAACGAAAAGAAAACATGGATGCAATTTGATGACTACTAGCAAATAGATATAAATTAAAAAATTGGACGCAAAATGATTGTGGTACATGGCCTTACCTTGACGAACAAACAGTTAGATGCAGGGATCAGAGTAGTTTCTTGTCGTAGAACAGGGAGCAGTTCACAGGTTGCAAACTGACGAGTTTGCTCGAAGTGGTCACGGAAGTTCACAGAGACGAAGAGCAGATAACCAGCACCGTCACGGGTTGACTAGCAAAGCGCAAAGAAGTTCTCATTAGAAATATGAAGTGGGTTATAAAGAATTCGAAACAGGGGTGTGTTTGTGACTGAATGACGTGAATATGTCGTGGCATTATGCGGATTGCAGGGAGACACTGGGTCTGGAGGTAGACATGGGAACAACAACCCATGCTCTATAGACCACTTTGAAGTGTACATGGTCTTTGGCACCTCTTGGCCTTTATCGCTCCCTGACAGCTCCACTTGCCAGCGCAAGTACCCCGGGGCGAACTGCCTTTGATAGGGCGGGGGGTGGATTGGGGCGGTGGTCGTGCAGACAAGACTCGTTTGCCGCAGGGCCTCACCAAGGAGAGGCCATCTAACTGCATGTAAGAGGCAGGCTGCAGGATCTAGTACATGGAAGGCAGGGGGGTGAGTTTATAAATACCTCACCCTCCCAGGAGAATATATGGGTGCAGTTCACCCTGGATGCCTAGGCAGTTAGTCAGCAGCAGGCTGGCCTGTGGTGGCAAGGCGGCACGGGCCAGAGGGGGTCATCTCTGTACCCGGTGCCCAAAAGGATGATTTATTATGATCAACCATATTGATTATTTACCTATAACCATGTTTTGTATCAATAAAATCCAACGGCCTTTTATTGCCAACGCTTGAACAAAGTGGTGTGGAAAGTATTTTTGGGGGAGGAGGCAAGGCCAGGAGGCTTGATGCCAACCCGCAAAATAACATATGTATGTCTGCTGCATATGGGTTCAACGGTTATGTGGATTGAAGGTGGGCGGCCAGCGTGAGGGAGGATGCTGGCCGGAGACATGTGGTGTGACAAGACAAGGCACAGGAAGACTATTCAATGGAGACACACTAGATTCATTTAAAAAATCAAAACAACCATTGTTAAAATATATGTTGTGTTTTATTTTAGATCTTAATTTCAATTGAACATAAATAATAAACATTACACATTATAAAGTTCCGGTTGCAGCACATCTAGGGAAAATCCGCGGTATTGTCCACTGTCGCTGGGGAAATGTTGTCTAATGGCAAGTACCGCACAGGCAGGTATTACTCTCCGAACGCGGTGTCCGAGCCTCCCGTGAAGCCACCAAGTGAAGCAACGATAGGCCACCAGCCTGTACCACCTGTGAAAAAGAAAGATGCAAACTGTATTAAAATGACAAAACTTTCTTATAAATGTCGATTCAGGTAAAAAATGTCGTTCTGCTTTGAAAAAAATTCGATCTAGAAAATGCACAATATGGAACCAATTTACATGCGTTCGAATGATATGTAGATGTAATTTTATATGTGGGAGACGACCATGAAATAGTAGTGGCATCACTGACATCACAACCAGAGTATACTTACTCGTTACTCGGATTACGCGGACGAACAGTGCCGCGAAGTTCGTGCATAAGCACCATCATCATCCTCAACACGGTCCGTGAGAGGCAGGCTTCCCTGAACTCTGGCAGCTCGGTGATGCATTGCGGACTTGGCTCGCCTTCCGAAATGTAGGCCAAGCACCCGGAATTTTCACGGCAGCAGCAGTTCTCCTCCTCAGTTGGCATTAGCTCGCACCGATTGCACGTGCACCAGGTGGAGACGCCGTCCATGCGACATGGTCCAGGCTCTTCATCCGTTGACTGGTCCTCCCAACTGCCGTCCGAATCCCCATCGTTTTCGCGTGCTTGCCTTTCCAGTAGTTCCTCCTCGGTGTACTCGGGCTCGTACATATACGGCATTATTGTAGCCATTGTGTGGTAAAGAAAGTAAAATAATTTACAGAGATGGTACAGGTGTTCACAAGGCCTAGAAGCGGCGAAGGTAGCTGACCAGAGCACAGAAACTAGTCACAGAATACTCAAAGTAATACAGAGAGAGTAATGGAATCGAAAATCTGCCGCTGTGTGTTGTGAAACGGTGTGTTTATACTTATTGAGGAAAGAGGCGTCCTGCCATTTCCATGGCGACATTTCATTAGCTGAGGCGCAGCGATTGTTGACACGAAACGTGCTTTGGCGTTGGGAAATGGGCGGTATGCGTCTGCTGATGTCGGGCTCAGGGGCGGGGGATTTGATTTAGTGCCGCAAACGCAGGTCCGCCAGGGCGATGGGGGGAAATGATAGGATTATCACAAAATGGCGGCTGATTTCGAGTGCGTTAATGCACGAAAAGTCGGGTATGGTCCATAGGAAAGTTTTCTACGATCTACCGATTTATGCTTAAAAACACATGGCCGAAACGTAGGGACAATAAAAAAAAAAAGTCCCGGAACTATCCTTTAATGCTTTATTTTGTATTGGTTGTAATTTGTTGAGGTTGGTGTTGGCGGTTCCGAGTAGCAACACATTGCAATGCCTCCTGCATCCACCTCATCCCCTTTTGCAGACTGCAGATGAGGCCTCTTCAGGAGTTTCTGGATGCACGGTTGGTGCAGTTCACATGCGCTTGGACAGACGAGATCGTCCTGAACTTCCGGCAAGCATCATGATGGTGGGGAACACTCCGGCATCTCACACGAGGAGCTTTTTCAGATCCCTCTGTAGCTGGGGACATTCACCACGGATGCCTCCCTGGAGGATTTGGGGGGGGGGGTGGTACACTGGATAGTCTCACGCCAGAGGCCTCTGGCTCCCAGAGGAGAGAGACCTCCACATCAACATCCTTGAGCTCCGGGCAGTTTTCTCGGCCCGCCAGTCTTTCTTGCCGTTGCTGCGAGGGAAGGTGGTGAGAATCTTCACAGACAAACCCCCCCTCTATGTTCCACATCTGGAAGCTGGGTGGGACGCGCTCCCTGTGCTCTCCCTGGAGGTGCAGACCCTGTGGCACTGGGCCATTCTTCAGGACATGTTCCTCATCCCATTTCATTGACAGGCATCAAAAACACTATCTTCAGGACTTTTCTACCAGTTGAAGGCTCCTGCTCCAGCTAGTGAGCTCAACGTGGTTTTGACCAAACTCATATGGCCCCAATATGAACCAATGCATCAGGCCCCTCTGATTTTTCTCTCGTGGAAGACCGTTTTTCTGATGGCCAGCACCTCGGCCAGACAGGTCGGTGAGATCCAGGCCCTCTCCTACAAGCAGCCGTACTTGTCCTTCACACTATAAAGTTGGTGCTACAGACCCAACCCACCTTCATGCCGAACGTTCCTTCAGAATTTCACCTGAACCAGCTTTTGGTGCTGCCAGTCTTCTCCCCAAACCCTTCTAAACTGCCCAGAAAAGATGTTCTATTCGCTGTCGTGCCGTAAAGTTTTATGTGGCACGCCCGAACTCTTTGTGAATTTTGGACCTGTGAATCCCAAGAGGCCCTGTCTAAGGCTTTCATACAGTAGTGGAGGCATGGTATCACAAGTATGACACTGACACAATTGGTACAATTTGTTAAAGCCTTTATTGAAGTTTTCTTGGGTTGGAAAACTCCTACTCCGCCTTATAACTAAATTTGTAGTAGTCTTGATCATCAAATGATAAACCAAACAGTCCTAGTGTAGTCCGTCAAATCAAAATGGCCTATGCTAACAAAAACCTAATGCCTGCCCAAGTGTATAAAGGAGAAATGTATGCAAAGGAAAAATCATTGTTCAAAATGATAAATGTGGCCGAATCAGTTCTCCTCCCCATGTCAGACCACACAGAGTAAGGCAGTCCCTGTAGGCAGGATGACGCACTCTGGCTTGGGTTTTCAACACGGTAAACAGTTCCAAAACGTGGATTGGGGCCTGCCTGACCTTCCGTGTTAAAGTGTCTCTTTCCAAATAATGTTTCAACAAAAGGTTTAAGTAGGTCCCCCTCTGTCGGGGTCAGACCTTTCTCAACAAAACTTGCAAGGGGGCTCCCTTCCCCAAGCTTATTACAGTTCTGGCCTCCCTCAGTCTGGCTCAGAAAATTTTTTGATTGTCGAAAACCTTCAAATGTGCGTGGCTTTCTTTACAGACCTCCGCAGGACCACTTTCGACTCAAAGTTAAAGGTTGAACTTTCACTTTCCCCTTCTTTAGGAGTTGATTTTGCTTACTTCGCTTTTGCAGTTCATTTGCTTGTTACAACCACTGTACCTTTCACTGAGACTTTCGAGTGGGCTACTTCCTTTCGCCGTACCACTCCGTTACTCAATATCGCTGATTCCACAGCTGTCCTTACTTCAAAGTTCATTCACAGGTTTGCCTTTCTTCACGTCTCATCCCCACGCGTGCAACCTTCACTTGTGATATGATGTTGCTACTTCAAACTTTCTTTAACACACACCGGTCTCTCGGGTCACTTGCCAACTAACAGCTAGTTGTGTTTCTTTCTTGGTTTTACGATTTCCAATTCACAAATCAAGGTTAGTACCTCAGGCCTGGCCTTGCCTACCCAACTCTGCCGTTCACCCCGGAGGGTCTCTGGCGTCCTTGAAACACAATGCACCCTTCTGATGTTGGATCTCACCTTCTTCACGTGTCTTTCGCAGCCTTTCAGGGGCATCAACCTCCAGTAGGGGAGTCTTGGGGTTTCTGGACCGCTGCTCTTGTCCCTTGGTCCATCGCTCTGCTCCAGTAGGTTTGCCTCCACCCCGGAGGTCCTGCTCGTACTCGTATTCTGCCTTGCCCAGAGTGTGTCTCTAGGTCCTGCCTTTTATCCGTGTGAGGAGAGCTAATTGGTATCGGGTGTATGCCCTTTGAGTTAAGTGCCTGACTCTCGCTGACCCGATTATCGGGACATGTCCAGCACGATGTGTGAGAGTTAGTCTTGTTACTCTGTCACCCTCTTCCTCAGTCGAGTGTTTGCGTAAAAGTGGAGGTCAGGGGGAGTTGGGACCTCGGAGAATCCTGAAAAATAAGATGGGTTAGTTGAACATAAAAGGGGGGAATACAGCATCTCACCATCGGCTGCCTCACCCCACACTCCAAAGACCCCTCACCCAGGTGATCCTCTCGCACTGGTCCACCCCCAGGGTCTGGATCCAAAGGTGATGGCTGTACCCTGGCCACCTGAGAGAGAGATCCCCGGGGACTAGAAGGTGAGATACCCTGTGGTTTCTCACAATACCCTGATGGCTCTCCGGTTGCATCATGCACTGTCATTGTCTGGCTAACAGATTTCTTCAGGCCGGCCGAGGGCATTCCACTAGAGCCATTGCAGTGACCATGGCGTTTGCTCTCCGGTGTTCCCCTGCTCGACATCTGCAGGACTGCTATGTGGAGGTCCACCCACACCTTCATGAGATTCTACTCCGTCGACAGAGATTCCAGGTAGGAGTCCTGGGTCGGCCAAAAGATGCTACGCAACCTGTTTACCTGAGGTGTGTAAGTGTACTACTTCTGTTGAGCCCTGTCACCTCCTGTGGTTGTGTATATGTACTGCTGTCTAATCATATTCCTGAGCATGTGAATCCGTGCCAGAGAACAGTAGTTACAGGTAAGTAACTTGTTTTCTCCTTTCTTCCAGACCCAAGGCTAATCCAGCGGCAGGATAGCAGACCCAGGTTCGATGACCAAAGGTGAGTGGAATGGAGGTGGAGACAAAGGGACTTTTTTTCTCAATGTTATCCTATGGAGGACAAGGGGTGGGTTGCAGATGAGCACACTTTTGCTTACTTACCCCACTGACTCTGATTTCTCCCAGATGTCGATGTGGACCATCTGGGGGTTGGTGGTGGCTCCATCTTCCACCTTTTGGTCCGGTGAGAGGTGCTCAGGAATTGCAGGCTCGAGGATTCTTCGGTTGGGTGCAGATGCAAGATGCACAGCCCCTCTCGGCGTAGAAATTCAGAATCTGATGCAGGCCTCCTTGGGCCACTTCACAGAATGGAGGACGGCAAATTCCAGTGACTATCACAGTTTTCAGTTGATGACAGGCGTCCTTCAAATCGCGGTCACAGATGCTGCTCTAGGGCAGATTCCCTTGAAGATGAGCTGGAATTTGGGAAGAAGGCGATTTGTAGCAGAAGCTGGTGACCACCAAAGGTCCGGACTGCAATACTGAACGGCAATGTTTCTGGTGAGGTAGCCCACGGGAGAGCTGGTCAGTCTATCGGGCAGTCCAGGGACACGTCCGAAGGCTCTCAACAGCTGGGGGCATCGATACTAGTCGGTCCCACTAGTTCAAGTGCTGAGACCCCGCTCAGTCTCTTTGGCGATCAGACAGGGCATACCAGGCCGGACACTGGAAGGAATGCTGGGCCATTTCAGGAATAGTCTTCAGGTCATCAACGCTCTGCTGTTTGAGGGATTCTTGACTCCACCGTAGATCTGCAGCTATTCTTCGGAAGTGGTACCCTTCTCTAAAATCTGAGCTGGAGGCAAGTCCAAGCCCACCAACTCTAAGGATATGTAAAATTCAAACAATCAGTTGCCCAATCAGGGACAATTACTGGTTTCACATCTGACAGAGTAGCACAGTTTCTGGCACCAGTGATGTGGACTGGGACTAGACCGTTCCAGACTCCTCCTTTGGCCACACAAAGGCTCATCAGGCCGCCTTCCTGGTCAAGAGCATGACCTTATAAGGTTTTCATGACCTGAGAGGGCAGGAAGAAGGCCAAACTACAATATAGCCAAAGAAAAAAGACAAAATCTTATGGTACTGTCATTTTAGGGCACTACCACGTTTCGTATTTATATGCGGTCAATGCAAATGTGAACACCAAAAATATTGCAAAAATGTTGGAAATGTAACCTGTTACTAGCTTGTCTTTAGACGCATACAACAGTAACCAAAAATTCTCTATGTAAAAAGATAGGTTAATACAAAAGTATTCCTACTGTACTGCATTATAAGATACTGTGTGCAATATAAAAATACAAGAAATCCAAAAGGAAACCGTTTCCCAGTACTGATAGTCTGAAGGACTGATCAGATTCTCCTAACAAGTGAGCAAGGGGTGCCGTCAAAAAGTTGGATCTGCATCAAAAACGGAGCAAAAAGAATGGGGTTCCATAGGAAACAATGGAGGGAAAGTTGCAAAAAGAACATCTTTCATTCCAGTGGCGGGAGGAACTTCTATGAAGTCCCCCTGCCATTACATCTTTTTATACCTTACTTAAGGTATATGGTATTGGGGCGCCTCTAAGGTGCCTGGCCCAGGGGTGCCTCTCTGGGACCCCATTTTTAACTTGGTCTGATTTTATCACCATACACAGGTTTTAGGGAGTGGGTTGCTGACAGCTAGGCTTTACTTTTGACTTCACCAAAGGAGCAAACCATTTTACTGTTTTGGTAGCTGTGATGATTCCAGGGAATTGGTCCCTTCCCCCGTTGGTGGAACCACCCCCACTGATGCTAGGCGGGGTGAGCCTGCTACGCAAGACCCTCCCTAGAGGTTTGGGCAAGCAGGACGTCACTGGGATTGACTCTCCCTTTGAGGGACAAGGACTCCTGGGGGGGAATAAGAAACCCTGTGAAATCTCTACTCTCTGCCTAAATGGGGGCCACAGAAGTTGTACAGGTGATAAAACCTTTTCTGTTTGTCTAATACCACTACTGAACCCTTAATGTGGTTGCACCACAATTAATAGCCTGTCACCAGTGCACTTGTTGAGAGTCAAAAACAGCAAACTAGATCCTGACAAACAAGCCCCCACTTGTAGCGATATTTTGTGAGACCACCCTTAACATGGACAGTTTCTTCTCCTCCAATTAAGGTGCCATCGAACATGTTGATTATTTTTCTTCAGCTAGACCGGTCTGACTCTTATAGATCCATGTAGATCCCTCCACCTGTGCCACCAACGAGGCAAGAACCTGGCTGGGGTGCAGAAAGAATATATATTTATTAAATAAAACGTTCCATTAATATATGCACTAAATGATTAGACACGCCACCTTCCCTGGGGCACAAAACAAAGTCTTGATACACAATCTCAGTTTTTTCTGATTTTACTTTAGTCTCATGTACCTGGAACACAGGCCACAGGCCAAAAAAACTGTTCAAGCCTCTTGTCCCACGAACCCCTAACCAGGCCCTTTCTTGGATCAGTCCTTGGAAGAACACAGCAGCTTTCAGATTATTTGAAGAAAATGCAGCAGCAGATTTCTTCCTCCAGCTGGGCTTCTTGCTTCAGCTTCTGAACAAATTGGTGAGTGAGGGGTGCTTAGTTATACACATTCGTTCCCCGTTCACTCGGGCTGAGCAGGACTCAGTCAGACAATCCTACACGAGTGTATTCATGCAGGCTAGCAGCCAATCAGGCTTACAGGCATTCAGGCCATTCACCCAATCCAAACAGACACCCACAACACAGAATATGAGTTGACATCATACTCAATTCATACAGTTCCCACCCCAGGGGTGTACCCACAACACACAGCCCCTGGGAAGGCTCCAGTCAGTCTGACAGGAGGCAGCCTCAGAGCCATATATGGTCTTTCCACCCAACAGCCAGTCCTGGATAAAGGAACAGTCAGTGCTTTCCAGGACTTTGGGAAACAAAGTGTAAAGGCAATAGATACAAAGAGGCTAAAGTGGCCATCTAGCCTTTGTCCAGGAATCTATTGATTCCTATGGCAGGGCCTGGGTGTCCCAAAAATGGGGGACACGCAGAGCCACTGTCAAGTCAGCATGTATCTGCCACCAGCCCATATCCTGATATGTGGGCAACACACGTGTCCAGAAACGCATGCAAAGGGATACAAGGGTGTAGCGCCACCCATGGGTGCCAAACTGGTATCCCATGGGTGTTGTTCACCAAAAGGAAACACTAAGAGTTGCACTGCCAGAGGCCCAGGCTGGACCTTTGTGGCAGAAAACATATAGAAAACACACACACAGAAGTGGTAGGACAAGGTCTAGGAGGCTCTATCCCTTCAAAAGGCATTTCCAGCATCGCACATATTTTGCAAGATATACTTTAAACCAAGGTTGGTATAACTAGGTGATTCTGAAAGTGAATAACACCATGTTGTGACCAATAGGGTCTACTACCCTTGAATTAAATGCATTTCCAGCATCACAATCACCCTGTGGTATTTGGCTATAGGGGAATTAATTTAATTATTTATCAAATTTATTAAGGATCTACTTCCATACACCAACCCATTAACTAAGGGGAAGGTATTAAATCAAATAAATACCCACACTTTTGGTTCTGTTGGACAAGCTACTTAAATTGGATTTCTCCATGTTTGGCGCGCAGGAACGTCTGCAGCATTTCAGATCCTGCTCTTGTGGAATCGCAGGAATCTGGTCAGGTACTTCAGTCACAGCATTCATCCCTCTATTTGGCTCTCTTTGGTAATAGAGCCCAGTCAGCTTTTAGACTTTCCCAATTACTGTCTTCCCAGGCAAATTTAATCCTGCAGCAATTTGTAGTCCTTCTACCCAGATAATGTTTAGGCGTTATTCTCAGGATTAACACAGATGTTTTTTTGGCAAGTCCCCTGACAACTTTAAGATAGCCCTCCCCTTCCCCATGGTGCAAGGCCTTTTTACCCTCTCAGCCACACCTCTGACATATTAAAATTGGGAGTTGCTAACTTATTGGCACTGAATTTTCCTTTGAGAGTTCTCTGCTTCTCCTCCCCCAAGGTGTAGCCCCCCTCTAAGGATAGACCCCTTGGAGTTATGAAGTTGAATTGATGGAAAGGATGATCGCACCCACCAAGTTTTCATATAACATTTTTTGACACCTGGTTCTGCGCTGAAAGTAATACAGGAGAAACATGTTTGTTTTACAAATAAATGTAGCATATATATTTTAGTGTTCCTCTACTCATGCCGGTCTTAAGATGACTCTTGTCTCGGAAGGAGGTTGCAGGTTAAAATGCAAATTCTTTGGTACTTTACACAACAATTATAACATTTATCAACACAACATTTTCTATGCTGATATTTCATTTAAATAGCCACAAGCTCCCCAACTTTCAGCTGCTTAATATTTTCTGGAGAGCTCGAAATACATTTTAGGTTGTAACAGGGTTTCCAAAAGTCGTTTTTTTATACAAATGTAATCCCATCACTGGCTCGTAATAATATTTAAAATGATACTTGTCCCATTTCTGTAAGTATCACAATTCCAAAGTTAATGGAGACAATTTCATTCCTAAAATAAACCTATGGCCACATATTTACAGACATAAGATTCTGAGTTTCATTTCTTGTTTGATGTTTCACTTCTCTTGAAAAATATGCTCCAGGCACTGCAGCCTCATTGTTGACTTAAGCGTGGAGTACAACTATTAGCCTTTCTTCTGCTTATCTGAGAGAACAGGCCTCATAAAACCCTTGCTGGCCAGCAGAGTGTCCTTAATGGAACATACTCTTTCTCAGGAAATAGAAACGTAGTCGTGCCTCAAACAGACTTTTATTGGTGAAGGTTTCATTTCCTTGGGCACATGAGACCTTTTTAATGTTGCATCTGAAATAAAAATACTGCCTTTTCAATCTGTTGCATTTACTTTTTATGTGAAGCTTTTTTAATAAATCTCCTCATGACATCAATGTTCACTTTATGATCTTGAAGGACTTAGGCCAGGAATTTACACTATAAAACAATTCCTTTCAATCCAAACTAGAAAGTCCACATTTCTAAGGCATCTTTCTTTTATCAGCAAGGTTGTTGGTGTTTACAAATAGGCCTCAAAAGTTCCGACAATCGCATGCAAAGCCCTTTTGACTAAGTCTACTTCTCTTGATTTGCACACAGCATTTTTAATGTGGCAGCTGAAAATGAACGGCTGGCTTTTTGTCTGTCAACTCGCAACGTGCCTTTCCAGTTCCTTTCTGCAGTCTGGTTTTATTTTTCGCATATTCCTTGTTTCAACTGCAGAAATCCAATTATAATTCTGTGTTAATGTTTGGAGGCTGGCTTTTCATTCATTCTGCCAGTGTGCCTTTCCATGAGAATAATGTATTTCGGCACATTACGGCCTAGCGCAGTCTTTCTGTTCGTTTGATCCTCTGGCTGCTATTAAACCCCAAAGGTTGTGGTTTCAGGGGATTCTTCTTCCACCAACTCAGCCTCACCTCTTTAATTGAAGCACCTTTCTGTGAGGAAGGTTTGGTCTTGAGGCCCTTCTTTCCTTTTGGGACTCTGGATTTCTCCTTGGTCTCTGTGAGGAGGTCTCTTAAACTTACCTCCCTGGCTTTTCTGGTAGGTTTCCTTTTTTTTTAATTTATTTTTTTTAGAGATGGGGGCTTTGGTGTGCTGGAGACTACTCTGAGGGTATTCAAGCTATTTCCCAACAGTACCCTACAAGGCACTTCAAACTGAACACTGACAATAATCCTGACGGTCATATCATTGCACTGAATGATGGCTGACCTTATGGGACACATTCGGAGAGGGCCTCCTAACTTGGTGGGCCTTTTCAATGCCTTAGCTGCATGCTCGGGTTTGAAGAAACTTTCATACACCACTAGCCGCAGTGTCAGTACACTGTCCTTATAATATTATTTAGTATTATCAGGGATGGAAACAGCCCTCATACAAGGGTTGAGTTCTTCTTGTAACTCCCCTCCCCCAGCACCATGAGCAGGGAGAATACCTCCACACAACCATTATTGACACCTTCCAGGAACAGTAATCGCTTATTAGATGGTTACAGGTCATTTGGTCGAAAATAAATGGTCGACCGGACAAATGGTCGACACAATTTGGTCGAAATACAAATGGTCGAATTTGGTTTTTTTTTTTTTTTTTTTTTAATTTTTGGGGGGGGGGGGGGGGGAGTCCCCCCCAACCCCCTTTTTTTTGCTAAAAAACCTTTTTTTTTTTCCCTAAACGAAAACCTGAAAAATATATAAATAAATAAATAAAAAATTCGACCATTTGTCTTTCGACCAAATTGCGTCGACCATTTGTCTGTCGACCAAATGACTGGACAGCCTATTAGATGTCATAGCTCTTAGTGCTAAGAGAAGATTGAAGCTCAGCAAGAAAAGCTTGTCTGTTCCAAACTCTTGCTTAGCAGGAAAGAGTTTAAGAATGACTCTAATGTTGTAGACAATATCGTGGGCCCTCTGCCTTTAACCTTTACACCTTTGCAGCCAATGGTAGCTAACTCCCAAGTTAATAAAGGAGGGATAAATGGGCACATCAATGAGATCAAGGAAGCAGATAACGCACAAGGCTACACGTTGAAGGGGACCCAGTTCATGCTAACTCAGCCAAACCTAAGGGGGGGGGGGATCAGTTAGAATACAACCCAGTAGTAAGCATGCAGAGGGGAACGGATGACCTCTGGTTTCCAGAGTTGTGGAGACCCCTCCAAGAGCAGTTGTTGCGGGACCTTACGGCCTGTTCTAATGCAGGAGATTTTCAGAAATGAATGGTGTCTGTAAGCTCCAATATGGTGACCATACCCTCGGTTAATCCGATAAAGTTAAATTTCACAGAGGCAAAAAGAACGGAAAACTTCTCACAAACCTCCCTCTTAAAGAATGGGCTTCACCAGTGCAGTCAAACAGACTCAGTTCCTGCAAGTAGGCCTGTCCTCTCAGGTGACGGTTGCTATTCCCGTCCCGGTGCCTGGTAGGGGGGATAAGGCTCTGAGAGAAACCCACAGGCTGCCTCTTAAGGGATCTTCCTTGGCGACCCTTCCACCTCACAAGGATATTGGGCAAAGAAAAGTTGAAAAGGCCAACATTGTGGGACCCCCAGCCTAAGGAGATTCACTCTTGATCCTAGGAACTTTACCATCATCAATGCTGATGAGCCAAGCCATTTCGAATCTAGGGAGGCCTTGAAGAATAACATCCTGGCCTAGCTTAATGCCAAATTAGGCCCTAACTCTGCAAACTCAAGATCTAAAGGTTCTGCGTAGAACCCAGATTGACAAGTGGTGCTACAATGACCATACAGATTGCATTATTGTGGGCTGCGGTTCTAGTAGTTTACCTCAGTTCTTTAATAGAATCTCATTCTCACAGCATATTTCGTCCTCCACCAATCTGGGAATTGTATTGAATTGATATGCTAATGTTGAAATCTCTCATAGTCTCTCGTGTTCTCCTGGCTCTGATGCTGCTCATTGCTTTCTCATGTTAGCCCATATGCCCTATTAATTTAATCATTGTTATTGTTAAGCTATTGTATTTTTTATGTTCTGTGTTTACCTCATTGTCTGTGCTTTGTATCATTATATGTATGATTTACGGATAAATGGATTAATTTCAAGGCACTGTGCATAGTTCATCGCACCCTCCATGGTCCGGGTGCTGAATACCTCCAAGATAAGTTCACCCGGTATCACCCTAGCCATGACCTTCGCTCTGCCTTGGCTGACCGATTTGGTGCTTCTGAGGTATAAACGAACACTGATTGGTGGCCGGGCATTCTCTGTAGCCGCTGCAGCCTTCTGGAATGGCCTCCCGCTATTCATTAAGAAAACATCTAAGTATTTAACCTTTAGAAAGGCCATTAAAACTCATTTATTCTAGGCCGAGCAGCACTATGTCCTGCTGCTGTCCCCCTCTCTTAGTGCCAAGATACCCTTGGGTGACCGTGCTCTCTTAAAGTACTATTAACATAACATTTATGTTAGCACCCTGATGCCTGCAGGCTTTCGCGCTTTATAAGCATACAATTAAATAAATAGACATCTATATTCTGTTCACACAGACCTAGTGACACAAACTCTAGCTTGAACACCAATGAGTTCTTCAGCTGATTGCACTTGTCATAAGAGCGTCTCCCCCTTGGGTGAAGGCCAAGGAGACAGATGGGATTCCTGAAGGTTTATCCTTCCATTTGGGATCCCCTTTCACATGGTCACCCAACCCATAAACCACGCATTTGCTAAAGGTTATTTGGAATGAGAGTTTCTGGCAACCAACCTCTGATTTGGCTTCAGCGGGCTAACTAGCCCTATGAGGTTATGTGGGAATTTAGGCTTGTGATGTTCGTGGGCCTCTTTTGGTTGGGGATTAGTGGAGTGATCCTTTCCTTCGTTCTTATGCTTCTTCCCTTCTTCTTACGTGAGGAGCCACAGAATCCTTGTGAGTATCCCTGTTGTCTATCTGCAAGTCTATAGTAAACAATGGGTAGGTGAACTCACTACACCGTTGTTGTTGATCTGTAGCTACAGGCATATGGTTAATGATATGGTGCTTGACTCGCCGCTTTTGATAAAATGGAAAATCTGGTGGCAAGTGCTCCTTGAGTTATTTTGTTTTAGGAGTGCCTAACTACTGTACTACTGCATTAATTGGAGCTGTTTTTGCACTGTTTCTTAGGAGATTCCACACCACAGGACTAAGGAATGTATTTCTTCTATTGTTGAGAGCTTCTGGTGAAAGAGATTATATTTGAGAACGTATATTTACGTTAAGAAAATTTGGTCCCCTGAAGAAGTTCTGTTATCTGTATAAATACATGTTAAAGAACAAAACATGTTGGGTTATTGTGTACTGCATTATTTAGCAGTTACGTCAATCTAACACATGTTTTTAGCCACATATTAGTATGCTGTGATATTACTAGACCTTCTTAGAAAAGTACAACAAGCTGACGTTTCGGGCAGTAACCTACTACTTGCCTAGGTTCTGTTTTTGTTTTTTTATGTATGTATTAATTGATGGTGTTATGATCAAGTCACTTCAATTACTTGCACATGCCACTTTAATAAATGTGTTTTTACTGATTTTATGCTATACATTTCATTAACATTTCTTTCTCTAATCTGTTGCGCTCTTTGGATTTAGAACCTTGCTGATTTTGTTATTCAGTTTAGACAGGTGTGTTATTAATTTTACACTTGTCCATCTCAATTTAGATGGTATTTACTGAAACAGTGCAGTGTTGTTGGGATCACTATAGTTTGTTTCTGGATACGATCCCTCCAACCCACAATTGCCTAGAGTCTCCCCAGAGGTATATGTTGGCTATCCACAAGTCAGCAGCTAATGGCAAGTAAATTCAAAAGTTCCCAACTGTTAGGCAAGAATTGATGTAGTAACCCTGTGGGAGACAACACCAGGCTTGTCCTATTGGTATTAGGAAACCCATCTATTGGTATAGGTCTGTACTACACAAGTTGGTAGTGTGACTGACTTAGCAGGCAAGCATATCTCAAGAGGGTTCAATGTGAACTGTAGAGTTGTAACAATGAAATCCACCATACAAGTATCCAAATAACACACTCAAGGTTTTCTAGTACAATCATTATTTATTTAACGGTCAGTTTTAAATAAGCATTCTTTAAAAAGGGCAATAGCTGTAGCAATCAAATGCACTTCAAAGTACTTTCTCAGAATGGACACAAAGCAAGTAGATATTCTTTAGAGATGCTGCATACACACTTCCTACACCCTGAGGTGACTTCACCAACTAGGACAGTAATGGCATTTATATATCACTTGTATACTTTGCAAGTTCTGAGGTTTGTAGAACGGAAAGGTTAAAAGGTAGGAAAAGGTTAAACAGGTTCTTGGAGCATGTGAGCACTTTAATTCTCCCATTGAAGTCTAGATAAAAAATCTTTCCCAGCAATATTAGTTTAAAACCAATGCATCACCTATAAGTGACAGTAAGAATACAAGTCAATGGAATAGAAGTCTGCAGGGAGCCAGGACAGCCAATGTCAATTGGAGCAAAGTCTATGGAGCCGAGGCACCTCTTAGATAGTAAAGGTCTTGCACAAAGTTAGAGAGTCTGTTGTAGAAAAATCACTATAGGTCACAAGCTGAGAGTTAGAGCTGAGATCAACTCTAGAAAAGCAGCTACTGCAAGTCCCAACAGAGAAGAGCAAGCTAAAGACACTGAGGTAAGTACCTGTTAGGCAGGATTGTATGCAGTACCCTTTGGGTGCACTACAACAACCCTGACCTCCTGGCAATAGGAACTCAATCTTTGGTATACGTCTGTACTACACAGGTTGGTAGTGTGATTGAGCAGCCAGGCTTATCTTAAAAGGGTTTAATGTGAGCTGTAGGGGAGTTAGACCGAGATTCACAGAGATAAGTATTCAAATAAACTCTTACACACAAGGTTTCTTGAATAATTATTAATCTATCAGTCAGTTAGAGTAAGCATTCTTCAAAAGGGAGCAATATAACAGTAACACTCAAATATTCTTCACAAAATACACACTCTTAATATCTCTGAATCAGTAAGTACTCTTTTTGGGATGGCCCACAAACACAACCTACACCCTCAGGTGACTTCAATAGCTAGGGTGCTCGGGACATTAATATATCACTGTTGCATTCAGAATCATTTAAGAATAAGTCAAAGGAAAAACGTTACTAGAACATACAAGAGACCACAAATATTTTTAAGCAGGCAAATACTTTCAGATCTCCCAATAAGAGACATTCAGTGGAACAGGCTAAGCCAAAGTCAATGGGCAAAAGTCTATATGAGCTGAAGCACTTCTTTGCAGGTAAGTAGAAAAGTCTTTGCACAATGTTTTAGACGTCTTTGAAGAAAAAGAAGAATCAATGTAGGGCCACAAACTGTTAGTCTTGTGAGTAGTAGAAGATGCAAGCAACTCTACAGCAAGAGGTAAGTTCTCTGACTTTTTACAGTACCTTGGTATTGAAGAAAAAGTACAGCAGATGGCTTCTGTTCCTGTGCAGCTCTGCAGATCTCACTGTTCCTGTGCCTCAGTTGTGGGGACAAGAGGGCAGGCTTCTGGGGACTCCTGCACTGCAATGGGACGGTCACCGCTCGCAACCGGCACTCTTCAAACAAGTGGCTGTTCGGTGTTTCAGCTCCTTGTGTCTACCGCAAATAGCAACACTGCAGTTCCTGGCTGTCGAGATGGGCTTTTCTTGCTTCAGGGCTCCCGCACTCTGTTGAGGGGGCTCAGGCTCGGTCAGTCCTGCTTCCTGGGAGTCTGGAGGATATTCATGGAGCTCTTAGCCAGCTTAAAAGCAATGCACACAATCTGGTGTTCCGGTTTCCAGCAGCAACTCTGGAAATTCGATCAGCTCCGAGAGGATGTCCGGGTGGCTTACTTTAGAGTTGATTGGTCCGACCAACTTAATGGGAGAAGTTGTCCTTGCAGGGGCTTTTTTGTCGTTACGAATTTGGAGTTCCAGCACAGCAGCAGGGCTTCACCGGGCAAACCAACGGTCCAGGAGTTGCAGCAGGCGTCCTCTTCAAGTTCTTCTTCTATTCCTTCATCCAGTGGTTGACTCTGCCTTCCAAGCCAAAAGCCTCACCTTTTATTCAGTTCTCTCCGTTTCATTTCAGCCCAGCTGTCAGTCACCCAGCAGGGTGGCTGTCCTTGCCGGACAGTCAGCCGGCCAATCACTACAGAGTGCATTTGGGTCTTGTAGGAGACTAAGCACAGGAAGTTTTGGTTACCGCACTCACTTCCTGCTCACCCCAGACACCCTGGAGCCAGAGGCGGGTTTCACTCGTGAAGCCTGCCGAAGACAATGCGAACAAAGGGACCAAACCTGGTTTGGCACGCAGAGTAAATGTCAAGAAGGACCTTTCCACAAAGAAACGGTGAAAAAAGACCGGCCCATTGGGGGGGGGGGTTTACCGTGGCTGAGAACGCAGCACGCTGTAAAATCCCATAATGGTAGTAAAACGTAAACCACTACCACCAGCCATTCATCAAGGAAAGGGTAACATAAAAATGTTACATGAGAAGCTAGACAAAAGGGATACTAGGTAACCCCTCTTGCACACTATTGTAAGATAGTGTGTGCTGGATCTAGAAAGTTACATACGTAAGTAGTCAACTTCACTTTACTGCTCTGGGAAACAGTAGTTTATCCCAGAGAAGGTATTTAAACCTTAGTAAATCTGAAAGACTTACCTGTGTCACTGCACTGAAGGTGCTGTGTGACACAATGTAAAAGATGATGCCTATGGAGTTTGTCAGACTCTGCAACCAAAAGACACAGTTTACAGAATCACATTAAAATCCATGATAGAGTGGGGGAAAAAAGGCCTCACTCTCTCCAGGTTAAAAAAACCAAGTCCTCAAAATCCAGCAAAGTTGCTGGGGTCTCACATTTCTGAGAATTCTCCCTACCAGTACCCCAAGTCGGAACAGTTCCTTTGGTTAGAAGAAGAGGGTCCAGCTGGCTTCTGTCTGGTTGCAGCGATGCAGATCCGGTGTTCCTGAACCTCAGTCGTGGGGATAAGAGGTAGGACGTCTGGGGGACACCTGCAGCAGCAATTTGATGGTCGGCAGCTATGGGTTCTTTTCGGATGAGCGGCACTTTGCGGTTTCAGCGCTCGATAAATAGAACCACTGCAGACCTTGGACACTGGTTGGGCTTCCTTCACTCCTGGAGTCCTGCACTCTGGTGAGGTGACTCGAGCTTGGGTCGTTCTGCTTCTGGAGCGTCCTCTGGAGCGTCCTCTGGAGCTTCCTGGAGCGCTTGGCCGGCTTACAGACGTTGCACTCAAGTACAGATTTCTCTGCCCCTGGCACTCGGTTCCTGCAGCAGAAAAGAAGTACACCCAGTTGGGTAAGGTGTTCCAGCAAAGTTCATCTCGGCGTTAGTTGGTCCCACTAACTCAAGGGAAGAAGTTGTCCTTTCCGGGGCTTCTCTTGTCGAACAGAAAAAGGAAATTCAGAACAGCAGCAGGGCTTCACTGGGCAGATCAACGTTCCAGGAGGATGCAGCAAGCTTCGTTCATGGTTTCTTCGTCGGGATGTTCTTCCCAGTGGTCGACTCAGTCTTCAGTCCAAGAAGCCTCGCCTTTTAAGCAGGTCTCTTTCACGCACAGCCTAGCGGTCACTCACACAGCAGGGTGGCTGTCCTGCAAGGACAGCCAGCCAGACAGCCAATCCGGACTGGGTGCATTCAGATTTCCCTCGAGACTAAGGACATGGCAGTTTCGGGCACCTCCCTCACTTCCTGCCCACGCATGCACACTGGTGCCAGAGGTGGGTTTCAGTACCGAAGCCCGCCAAAACGAACAAAGGAGTCAAACCTGGCTTGGCGTGCAGAGTAAATCCCAAGAAAGACCTCACAAACTTAAAATGTCGAAAAAAGAAGACTGGGGACATTTTGACAAAATGGTCACCCATGGATGCTAAACTGCAGCTGAGGATTCAGCCTGCAGTAGAAAAGCACAATGGTAGCAAAATTAAACCACTGCCACCAGCCATTTAAAGTAGTGAGGGTAACATAACATTTTTTACATGAGTAAGTAGGGAAAGGGGCAACTAAGTAATCCCCAAGCACTCTACATAAGATGGTGTGTGCTGTGACTACAAAGAGAAAAGGTAGGTAAAGTGAATTTCACTTCACTGTTCTTGGGAACAGTAGTTCTCTCAAGAAAAGGTATTTGATCCTTTGGAGAAATCTAAAGGATTTCTCTGTGACCCTGCACTGAAGGTGCTGGGTGTCACTATACAGACGTCGATGCCTATGGAGTTTGTCAGACCCCAAAAACGAAGGAAACGCATGATCCAAATCGGATCAAAACACATGACAGAGTGAGAAAAAGGGCTCACTCCAGGGTTAAAATTAAAAAGTCCTAAAGTCCAGCAAAAGTGCTTGGGGTCTCTAGGGTTGAAGGGAATTAGCACAGAAATGAGAATTCTCCCGAATGCCAACAAATTCAGAATATCAGTTTTCCCATCGTACACCCTCACCAAATTCTTGGAGAGACAAACGTTCCTGAACCGGAGGAATCTGGTGAAGAGGACCCTGAAAGAGAAGATGAGTTAAGACACAATATTTTCATTTCTTACTCCGGCTGCATCTCCTTCTCTGAATACTCCGGCTGCATCTCCTTCTCTGAGTTAAAGATCTCAAGTTCTTTTCCCTGATTTGATGATTGCATCTCCAGCTTTCTGAATTCTAGTTGGAGTTTTCACCTTTTCAATTTCCAGAATAACGTCTGTTGGCATGTTAGGAGAAGGTATGGGTGTGGATGAAAGAGGTGGAGGTGGAGGTATGGGGTTGGGGGGTGGGACTGCTAGGCATTCCTTGGTCATCCACCCCATTAGACTCTTTACCCACTGGTAGATGAGGACAAATGGTTATACTTTGACTCCTATCTTCTTCACACATATTTATTTCAGCAATAGGGGTTACAGGCATACTCACTATGGTTTGATCCAACAACCTTTGGATCACTTCACTTTTCTTTCCTTTACACCTGGGGTCTCTGCCTCTACACATCTTTAGGTGCATCTACTGCAAGATTGATCAGAGGCTCTGCTTTAAAGTTGCCCATGTTACAGTTGTTTAGTAGTTATATTAGGTAGAACCAGCCTTGTGCATGACTTCTCTAGACCCAGGTACAACCAAGAGTCTATGTAACATAACACTACTCTATCCCACCAGCTGTAATAGCAGTGTTGGGGGAGTTTTCTTAACCCCTTAAGTGCCAGGCTATTATGCAAGTCTATACAAAAAGGACGAGCATTCTCTATCCCTTGGTATACCTGCCCCAACTCTTAGTTTAAGTATGTACTACCCAAAGGTTTTAACTAATCGACATAATAAACACGAGCAATACTTCAGGCGAGTAAACCAACAGTAGGGATCTTGGATTATGAACCCGGTTCAATGGCAAGTAAAATCACTTGTTGTAGCAACTCAGAAAATGTTCTGTTGTAGGAATGAGAAGGGTTCATTAGCACCAGCAATAGCAGTTCAATACGATCAAAGACTTGTAATACTTTTCAGAGGCCTTAAGACTTTAGCAGTCATCCCTCTCTAGGTGACTTCAAAGTCAGATTGGAGGGAAAACGGGTAAGTCACAGCGGAAGAAAATGCAAAATTACAGCGGATTCTTGAATTATACGTAAGATGCTTTTGCAGGACAAAAAGGGTTCAGGGACCTTGAAAAGGCTCCCTGTAGGGGAACAAGCATTATGCCTGGACGAACAGTATGGGTGAACACCCAAACACCAGAATCAGCACTCCAGCACCACAAGAGCAACAAAATGGCTTACGGTAAGTACTATCAAGAGTCACACTGTACCGGAGGAGTGATGCAGAAGATGCAGCTGGATTCTTTCGCGGTGCAGCAGCCGCGGGCCCGGTCTCCATCATGGTGATGAAAGGAGTGACTGTGGTAGGAATGTCGCAGCAGAAGTCAAGAGAAGGGACCTCAGCAAGGGATTCTTCGTGCTCCTATGTCAGTCTGCAGTTTTGGTGCCTTTTCACAGGTTACAAGGATGAACGTTTACCGCCCAGGCAATGCACCCGAATTCTTTGGTCCTACACTTTGGTGAGGGGACTTTGAGGAGGGGGGGGGGGAATCCTGCCTCTGGAGGTCCAACTGGAGCTCACCAAAGTTCTGAGAGGATTCGTTCACAAGAAGATGATGCACTGCAATATGGTCGGAAGTCCCAGGGTATTAGGGGTTTGCAGCCCAGGAAGGTCCCAGCACGTCGTGGGATGGCTCGTCTTGCAGGTCGTCTTGTGTCCATTTGGTCCCACCAGCTAAAGGGAAGCAGTGCTCCTCTTCGGAGCTACTCAGTAGATTTGAAAATGGGGTCAGGACAGCAGCGGTCTTCTTGCAGTTACTGGAAGGGGCTGTAGGCATCTCTGGTCGTCTTTGGATCTTCGGTTCCAGTGGTCGACTTGCCTTCTGCCTCAGGACCCCCACTTTTTATTAGGAATTCACACTCACTGTTTGGGAGAATTCTCAGAAATATGCTAATTCCCTCCACCTTAGAGACCCCCAGCAACTTTGCTGGATTTTGAGGACTTTATTTGTATAACTTGGAGAGAGTGGGACTTCTTTTTTTTGTTTTTCCCCACTCTCACATGTATTTTAATGTGATTTTGAACTGTTTCTTTTTGTTGTGGAGTCTGCCAAACTCCATAGGCGTCATCTTTTACATTGTGTCTCACATCACTTCCAGTGCAGTGGCACAGGGAAGTCTTTCAGGTTTCCAAAGGTTTAAATACCTCCTCTGGGATAAACTACTGTTTCCCAGAGCAGTAAAGTGAAATTGTCTTTACTTACATCTGTAACTTTCTAGACCCAGCACACACTATCTTACAATAGGGTGCTGGAGGGGTTACCTAGTATCCCCTTTGTCTAGATTCTCATGTAACATTTTTGTTACCCTTACCTCACTGAATGGCTCATGGCAGTAGTTTTGTTTTAACTACCGTGGTGTGAATTTACTGCGTGCTGCGTTTGCGGCTGCAGTAAAGCACCCATCGGTGCCATTTTGTCAAAATGGCCCTGGTCTTTGTTTTTTGCCATTTCTTTGTGGAAAGGTCCTTCTTGACATTTACTCTGCACGCCAAACCAGGTTTGGTCCCATTGTTCGCTTTGCCTTTGGCGGGGCTCACGAGTGAAGCCCGCCTCTGACCCCAGGGTGTCTGGGGTAGGCTCCAGGGTGTCTGGGGTAGGCAGGAAGTGAGGTGCCCGAAACTCCCTGTGCTTAGTCTCCTAGGAGACCCAAATGCACTCTGTGGTGATTGACCAGCTGACTGTCCGACAATGACAGCCACCCTGCTGGGTGACTGACAGCTAGGCTGGAATTGATGGGAGAGAACTGAATTAAAGGCGAGGCTTTTGGCTTGGAAGCCAGCGTCAACCACTGGATGATGGAACCGAATAAAAAGAACTTGAAGAGGACGCCTGCTGCAACTCCTGGACCGTTGGTTTGCCTGGTGAAGCACTGCTGCTGTGCTGAAACTCCCGATTTGTATTGACAGACAAGCCCCTGCAAGTACGACTTCTCCCCTTGAGTTGGTGGGACGAATCAACTTCAAAGTAAGCCACCTGGACATCCATCTCGGAGCTGGTTGAATTTCCACAGAGTTGCTGCTGGAAACCGTAAAGCCAGGTAGAGGAACACCAGATTGTGTGCGTTGCTTTTAAGCTGGCCTAGAGCTCCAGGAAGATCCTCCAGACTCCCAGGAAGCAGCCTATGAGCCTGAGGCCCTTCAGCAGAGTGCGGGACCCCTGAAGCAAGGAAAGTCCATCTCGACAGCCAGGAACCGCGGTGTTGCTATTTGTGGTAGACGCGAGGAGCTGAAACACTGAACAGCCACTGATTTGAAGACTGCCGGTTGCGAGCAGTGACCGTCCCATTGCAGTGCAGCAGTTCCCAGTAGTTCTCCCTCTTGTCCCCACGACTGAGGCCCAGAAACAGTGGGATCTGCAGAGCTGCACAGGAACAGAAGTAATCTGCTGCACTTTTTTCTTCAATTGATATGATAATATGATATGGCATTTGTAACACGCCTATACACAAGTGTTTCAAGGCACGACGAGGCAAGGGGGGGGGGACAAAGGGAGACAGACAACGATCCTACTAGGCCAGGTGTCATTCAGATCGTGCAAGTGTAGAGGGGAACGGGAGAAGTGCAAGGGGGAAAGGGAGAGGGGGAAAGTGCATTACAGGGTCAATAGCATATAGGAAATAACAAGGGCCAACAAGTGGCAGCGCGAGTAAGTGCAGATAAGTGCTGGGAAGGGGGGGCTGTGGGATACAGACACAGTCCCGTAGTGCAGGGGGTGCCAGGGAGGCAGTGCAGGGGAGAGTGGCTGGGCCAAGGACCGAGAACGGCGAGTGGCCCAGTTGCAGATTCAGTGCAGTTTCAGTAACTTTAGCAGGGGAGAGAAAGCGGAGGCGAAGAGGAAGGTTTTGAGGTGCTTCCGGAACCGGAGATGGTTCTCCTCAAGTTTCAGGGAGGCAGGAAGGCTGTTCCAGAGAGAGGCCCCTGCAGCGGAGAGAGATCTGCCACCAACTCGTTTTTTGGAGAAGCGGCTGACACTGAGGGAGTTGGAGGAGGATGAGCGAAGAGCTCGAGAAGGAAGATATTTAGGAAGAGAGAGTTGAAGGTATTTTGGCCCAAGGCCCCAGAATGCCTTGTGGACAATGCAGAGGGTTTTGAACTTGATCCTCGAGATACGGTCCCTGGGCTTGAGGCCAAGGACAAGTCTCAGTCCTGTTCTAGATGAGTTGCAAAGGGCGGAGAGCAGAGGCAGGCAGATTTAGATAGAGGCTGTTACAGTAGTCCAGCTTAGAGAGAACCAGGGCTCTAGAGACGGTGAGCTTCTGGGGGAAGGAGAGGAAAGGAAGGATACCTCTGAGGAGGTGTAGCTGGTAGTGTGACTTCTTAGAGACGTCAGATATGTGAGGAGAGAAAGAGTGTGGAGTCGAAGATGACCCCGAGGTTTTTTGCCTTGCAGGTAGGAGCAGGAAGAGGGCCAAGAGAGGCCAGCCAGAGAGCAGCAGGGAAGGAGGGAGTGGTTGTGCCGATGAGTAGAATCTCAGTCTTACTGGCATTAAGGCAGAGGTCATTGGCGGCACACCAGTCCTGGATAGCAGAAAGACAGTCGGAGATGAGGGAAGGAGAAGAGGAGGCCGAGGGTAGCCTGAAAATGAGCTGGGTATCATCCGCATAGCACTGAAAGTAGGTGCAGAGAGCGGCGATGCGGTGGGCGAGAAGTGCCAGATACTGGTTGAAGAGCCAGGGGGAGAGGTTAGAACCCTAGGGCACACTACAGGTAGAGAAAAAGATGTCAGAAAGGAAAGACCCCAGTTGGACCTTGGAGGGTCGATTGGAGAGGAAATAGGTCAGCCACGCCAGAGCCTGACCAGTGATACCCAGGTTATCACGGAGATGGTTGAGCAGGATGGTATGGTTGACAGTATCAAAGGCAGAAGAGAGATCATGCAAAATGAGAACACGAGGAATGTTAGAATCAAGGTTCGAGAACAGGTCCTCACGGATGTTCAGGAGAGCAGTTTCCGTGCTTCTGGCAGCTCTGAAGCCAGACTGATGGTCATGAAGACTGCCAACAGATTCAGCATGGAGAAAGGTACTGTACAAAGTCTGAGAGAACTTACCTCTTGCTGTAGAGTTGCTTGCATCTTCTACTACTCACAAGTCTAACGGCTTGTGGCCCTACATTTGATTCTTCTTTTCTTCAAAGACCTCTAAAACATTGTGCAAAGATTTTTCTACTTACCTTCCAGAAGTGCGTCATCCTGTATAAGTCTTTTTGCCCATTGACTTTGGCTTAGCCTATTGTACTGAATAACTTCTTAAGGGATCCGAAAGTATTTGCCTGCTTAAGAATATTTGTGGTCTCTTGTTGTTCTACTAACCTTTTCCTTTTACCAACTTATAAAAGTATTCTAAATGCCAACAGTAAGATATTAGTGTCCCCAGCACCCTAGCTATTGAAGTCACCTGAAGGTGTAGTTTGTGTCTGTGGGCCATCCAAAAAAGGGTCTCTACTGATTTAGAAACTAAGAGTGTACAGTATTGAAGTGTATTTGTGTGGTACTATTACCTTGCTCCCTTCTGAAGAAGGCTTATGCTAACCGACTGATAAATACATTATTAATTGTTTATTCAAGAAACCTTGTGTGTAAGAGTTTATTTGAAAACTTGTCACTGTGAATCTGTGTAACTCCCCTACAGCTCCCATTGAGCCCTCTTGAGATAAGCCTGGCTGCTCAACACGCTACCAAAACTGTTTAGTACAAGCTTATGCCAAAGGTTGGGTTTCCTATACCTGTAGTCAGAGTTGTTTGTAGTGTTCCCAGAGGGTACTGCATACAAACTTTGCCTAACACTCACCCTCTGCAAACTCTCTCTGCAGTTTACAGAAAGGGGTGGGTGGCTGTCCAATCAGGATAGCCAACTCCCAAGTGGGAACTGCTTCCTTTCGTGCACATCCGAAGACAAAGCATAAAGGAGTACCGGGATCCTCCTATGATACCTTACCTTGCAGACACGCTGGAGTCGGGGCTGGCTACCCAAAGGGTTCCAGGCAAAGACAAAACTCAAACCAGGTCTTCCCCCACCCAGGACAGTAAAAGGACTAAAAAGAACCACACAGGAAGTGGTAAATAAGGAAAAGCGCCACCATGTTAAAACAAAGGTGACCCTTCTGTGCATAGCTGCAGCTGTGAAGACCGCCTACGAGCAAAAATAGCACAGAAGTTGGGTTACCATGTCCAGTGCCACCAAGCAAATTTGTATGCATGTTACTGTAACATAATTTTTCCAGGAGCAGAGAAAGAGAGATACTAGGTAACCCCTCTCCACTCGGGGTGGTGTGTTCTGATCTCTCAAAAGGAAAAGCTAAGCAGGATAAAAAGAATCCCTCGAACCTTGAGAACAGTAGTTCTTAAGGAAAATAAAAGAATATAAAAAGACCACAAAGGGCGCCCAGCAATACTGAACATCGGGTGCTGCAAAAGTGAAACACAGATGCCTTTAAAAGGCATGGAGGAATGCATGACACATAAAATAAACACACACAGAACAGGGTTCCCATGGTCAGAGCAAAAAAGAATTAAATGGGGGAAAAAGATTTGCCTCATTCAGGAGTAGAAAAAGTTCCAGAAGTCCAGCAGGTCTCGCAGGTGGAGGGGATTTGGCATACGACTGGTACATCTCTCGAACACCTTATACAAGGTATACAGTGAGGTATAGCCAGGAGCACTGAAGTCCCTCTGGCTACCAAAAAGATATCTGAGCCAAAAAAGACCACAGGGTGGGGTGGAAGCAAAAAGCTGAGGGAGCCTGAATATAATCCATAGAATCCTCAAAATAAGAATTCTGGCTTTCACTTCAACGAAGTGAGGCCAGCAGTTGAGAAATATAGAAGTACTGGATGCAGGTTCACATTCCCAATTAGGCTTCAGATGGTTGTTTCAGTATATTGGAGCTAGAAATCTCATAGTTTTAACACTTGTTATGCTTTCAGCGTTGTCAAAACCAACCACATTTTATTTCTGCTTTCACATGGTGTCATGATGCCTACCTCCAAGGAGCCAGGTCCGACCCAGCAACCCCAGAGGCAGGCATCATTCCCCCCAGGGAAGTGCCAGCGGGCCCAAGCTGGGGCCCTTTGGACACAGTCCTGGCGCCTTAGGCGCCAGGCTCATATTGGACCCCTGTCCTGGCGCCAGGCTCATAAAGCTAGACATGTGTTCAAGTGTTTTAATGTGCACTTACCTGATGCAGACCATGCTGCTACATCCAGGCCCTCTTGAGGCCTGAATGGAACTACTTTACCTGTGGGACTACTTCCACCTGGGTGTGGTCGGGGAAGGATACATACCTGGAATTTCTTCCAAAGCTATTTAAACCACGCCCGATCAGCAACTCACGCTTCGCGTTGTTCTGCTCCTCGCAGCTGGACGCTCACCGTGTCAGCTCCTGCATCTGGACTTCAGCCACGCCTGTCAGCATCCTGGGTCACCTGCAAAGGGAGATAAGAGAGAATTGGAGAGAAAGAAGACCTTACCTGCTAAAGCTGTATCGTGGAGACATCACACCGACGATCCTGAAAGGGAAGACATCATTTTAAAAGCATTTCGCTTCGATCGCTGCAGCGCTGCATTTCACTCACCTTTCCTGACACCTCCATCTTCAGCAGCGATCATCCGGATCCGCAGCCACTTCCCAGAGCCTGGAGAGAGAAAGAAAGACCAGAACACAAGGTGAGAGAAGGAA
Organism: Ambystoma mexicanum; assembly: GCF_040938575.1. NCBI lineage: Eukaryota > Metazoa > Chordata > Amphibia > Caudata > Ambystomatidae > Ambystoma > Ambystoma mexicanum. The sequence continues at coordinate 972,460,843 of NC_090929.1, read as the reverse complement.
GGGAATAGGAAAAGCTCAGTTTCCTTCTAAGGCTTACCTGTTGGGTCATTCCCATTTCATTTCGGGTCCTGCCGCTTCCTGGCATTCCGGACCCCGGCCCCTATGGGGAAAAAAGACAAAGACATTGAATGAGCGAATGCAAAGACATTACCCGAACGCTCATCCAGAACTTACCTGTCATTTATTGGAACTGCACGTTTCACTTCGGGTCGGTGCCATATCTCCGGCATTCCGAACCCCGGCCCCTAAGGGGAAAAAGACATAAGTGTTAGCGCTTGCTGCAATAAGACAATGAACATTATTATTAAGCTTGAACTTTTGAACTTGCAACAGAACTCTTACAGCGCCTTACCTGAATAGTCAAGCTTATTTGAACTTCCATCAAACCTCAATCCAGTGAAGTAAATGGGTTTCTACGCGCCCCTGCATCAGAAGCAGGATGGAGAACTCATCCTTCCAGACCCTAAGGTGAGACTTCACAGGGAATCGTGGAAGGGTATCATGGAGGGTTGGAAGGGAGTGGAAGGCTTGAGCATTATTCCGTCAGTAGGTAATACTCCCTTTTCACGCACAGGGGAATATTCCTCCGAGCCAGAGAAGCCAGTGTAGAGGGGCCCTACCTGTCCATCTTCAGATCTTCAGAGTCCTGCGCTTCACCATTGAAGAAGCATCAGCACTCGAAGCCAGACCTGCGCCTCCGTGGGAATCAGGTGAGCGTGACACATGGTCCATTCACGGAGCAAAGCTGCAGCCATGATGCCAGATGAGATGGCGACTGCAGCCATATTTAGCTAGGTGGCGAGGTGAGGAAGCAGATTGGTTTGCACGTACGTAAGAGTTTTGAGGTCATGTGAATATTACATACAAATCTGTACAGGGTGGAGTTACACCCATTTCACGACTCAAGTGCCTTCACTGAAGACTGGCCACACTGCCTTAGAACTGGAACACGAACCACGTGCCTACTAGGTGCTAGATCAGGCTTTTTTGCACATAATGGAAAATACTTGGCTTAGTGGTTATGTCATGTGGGCACGCTGACTTATCCGTTTAAGCCTCACTGCCTAACACCCTATACAAATACAGCTGTTCCTGTGCTGGAGAGGGCAGATTTTTGGAAGGAGCACCATTCATATTACTCTGTCCATTTCTGCAGAACTGTATGGAAATGGACCTCGTCTCTACTTTTGCTGTGTGGTTTCCTATTGGATTATTATGTGATGTGCTGCAGGATTCTATAGCACCCAGCTAATTTACAAACACTAAATACAGCCTTTAATGATTTATTTGCCTTCTCTTGTGCTATTTCTACCCCGACTGGCACCTGGGACAGGAACTGGGGCTGGGACCCTGGCACACAGACTGGGATCAGGGAATGGGACTAGTTATCTGGCACTCTGGGATGGGGACTGGGCATGTGGCACTTTGAAATGGGAACTGGGGGTCAGGACGGGATTGGAGATCAGGGACACGGCATTTGGGACTAGGGACCAAGATCAGAGGCTGAGACTCCCTCTATAAATTACAGCGCCTTGTAGCTCCTGCGTTTACTCGTGCATGTGCTGAAACATGGTGGAAGAAAAAGCATGGTGAGTGGCAGGGCACAAAACATTACAATCTGTGGTGCCCCCAAGTGTTAAAGAGACGTTTCATTTGTATGCCAAATCTTCTCCACCTGTGAGACCCCCCCCCCCACAGCACTTTATGCTGGACTCCTGTTTTTTGTTTTCTGTTCTCCTGCATGATTGGGAGCCTTCTCTTCCGCACCCCCCACTCACTCATTCCTTTGCTCAGACCATGGCAACCCTTATTCATTTTTTTTTTTTTTTTTTAAGGAGTCCTGCTTTCCTCCATACTTTCCTAGGGCATCTCTAATTTTCTGTTCTCCAGCATGTGGTCTTGCATGGATTTGCTGGTCATGAATATTCCCAGTCATCAGGCTGGGAATCCTCTGTGTAAAAAAAAAAAAAAAAAAAAAAAAAAAGCAGTTTAGCTTTAAACTTTAAACTGCTAGTCTCCTCTATAGTCTATCAGTGTCCTTTGGGTCATACTACCCCCAGCCAATGACACTCGTCCTGCTAAGCTCCACCTCTGGTAGGCATTTTCCAATTTTACCACACGTTTCTAGATTTGGGAGTACTCATGCTCGTCCACGGGCGGTATTACCAATTCATGACCCTTCCCTTGAGCCTGAAGTCGGCTCAGACGGTGTTCACCAAATGCTTGGCCCCAGTAGCAGCGCATCTACGATGCAAGGGATTCTAAATCTACCCTTACCTGGACGATTGGCTCATCCTGTCTCGCTCCCACGCACTGGCAACCCAACACACACCACAGACATCTGACTTTGCTAGGATTCGCAATAATCTATCCAAAGTCCTGCGTAGTGCCATCTCGCAACGCACTGTTTCTAAGCGCCCGTCTCAACACTTAGCGTGCCTGGTGACTCCCTCAGATAAGAGGGTGAAGGCCATCCTGGGAAATGTCCAACCGCTGTCCAGTGTCTGTTGCAACAGTCTGGACATTCCTGCTGGGGATGAGGTCTTCCTGCATCCATCTGGTTTTACTAAGTGGGGTAAAGAGATCCGCTCTGCAAGGCTCCCCTAAATACGAGGGTTAACACAATTTAAGCATTAGGCAGTCTCCAGGATGGAAACCCTAACTTATTCACTCCAGCTCTATGAAGTGGGGAGCCTTGTGCTCAAAATACAACAGTGCGTAAAAACGCATGGTCATGCGTAAAGCGAAGACATTACCTTCTCAAGATGCTGGGACAGTTAGGTAAGGGGCCTGAAGGAGGTAGGAGTGCCAATCACATGGGAAGGGTCTTCCCTCGCGTACAGAGCAGTTTCCGACTTTCGGAACAGACCGGGGAGCGCAGTCTCTTAGCCAAAGGGGATCTCCATGAACCCTTGTGTGTAAAAAGAAATGGATGAGCCAGGGGCCACTGATAAGTTTATGTAAGTACTCACCACCCCTTGCTTCAATCCAGACCAAACTATGACAGTTTAGTCGGTCATCTGAGGTTGCAAAGTCTGCCTTTGCTCTCCGATACGGCTCTGAGGTGCTGTGGGATGGGACCGTAGTTCATGACACGACTGTAGCCACAAGTCCACCCACGAAGGGAGGAAGATGACCATTCTGGTGCAGCAGTACCCAGGGCACAGCAGAGAAAGCGGGAAAGCCACCCACAGCAACATCACCATAACGCAGTGCGGTAGTGACCGCAAAGGCTTGATGTGTGATGCACTCTCCTAGTTCGCAACACATAGCTAGGCCTGTGAAATTTGGAACCACAATCTAGGGATTTCCAAAGTGTCAAGCCTAAACTCGAAAAGGCGGCGCTCCTATGCAATGTCGCAGGTCAGAGCAGGTCAGTTTACTGGACAGCCCAGGAACACTTCCAAGAAGGCTCTTTTGGTGGGAAATCGGGGTACGCCAAGTGTAGTTGTTTCCACTACTCAAAAGGGTCGAAGCGCCCTCGCTGGCCTTCTAAGGTCGATAACGAAACAGAGGATTTGACGGGACAACATCGGGCTTAGGGTGCAAAACTTTCCAGCTAGTCTCCGGGGTGTCCACGGGTCTGCTTCAGCTCACAGGATTCTTGGCTCCTTCGGTAGTTCAAGATGAACCACTGTAGATCGACCTGAAATGGATGCAGGGCCCCTTCTCTTATCCAAAGTTTGGTGCATGATCAAATCTGGACAAACAATAGAAGATTTGCTCCCATGCATGCACACCAGCCATGCTCCAGTGATGGTCCACGGTGGTCCTTATGTATTCATGCTTGCCAGACATCCTGGCACCAGTAGCGTGGATTGGGACCAGACAGTCCCAACCCTCTTCCTGGGCACTAGCACACGTGCCACGGAGGAACCCACGAAAGATTCGGTTTCCGCGGGAGGCTGCAAGCCCAAATAAGGATGTCCTGGGTCAGCTCGACCTGGGGGGAAGGTAAAGGGAAAAGATGGCCAAAGGACAGAACAAAAGACTGTGGAACAACCATTTTCGGCACTGGCCACAGTGATGAGCCATCTGTGGTAAACGCGGTATGGTTTGATTAAAAAGTAGTTAAAATACCAGAAAAGTAAACTGCTGCCACCAGTCCATCCCCGTCATACTTGTACATTCACCAAAAATTCTTTACAGGGTGCCTAGGGCCATAAAACAAAAAGGACCCCAGTGCAGAGTACAGTAATGTACTTTGCACACTGATAAAAAGTTAATACGAAATGGCAATAAAGTAAAAGACTAAGGGAAATCTAGTTTCCCAGTACTGACAGCCTGAAGGAAGTGTCAGTTTCCCCATAACAAATGAGCAAATGCCCAGGGGACCGCAACTGTAGGCTGTGCTCCACTGGAAAGTCTGGTCCGGATAGCCAAACAAAAGCAAAAAGTTTGGGGGGGGGGTCCATAAAATGGAGGGAAAATTGCATTCCGAGAAATCTTTCCTAACCCTGGTTGCCAACTCAAGTGTCTGGAATTTGCCAGCAGATATCAGCCGAGTAGTCTGAGGATGCCTTCTGGTTCTCCTGGAGGGGCTCTTCCTGTATGCCTTCCCACCAGTTCTGCTTCTGCTGCGTGTGATCAGCACACTCTGCCGTTGCAGGATGATCTTCATCGCGCCGCAGCTGAGGCAGATCTGGTACTCTGGCCTTTTCCATCTGTCGGTGGTTCCGGCTATCCAACTTCCTCCACGTCCCTGCCTCCTCTACAGAGAAGCAGGATGAATCCTGCACCACGACCTGGTGTCACTGAGCCTCACGGCCTGGCTCCTGCAGCCTTAGCATTTGTTGACTTGCTACAAGTGGAAGCACTTCAGTGTAGTGGCGGGCATAGAAAATTGTGCCAATGCGCATCACTGCTCCACAGCTCCTCCTGTACCTACTCTCGCTTGCCAAGGCTGGTCTTGCCCATGCATCTATCAAGGCCCACATGGCGGCCCTATGCACACGGGCTTGGGGCACTCTCTCCCTGTGGTTCACAGGCTTGTTAAGGAGTTCCTTGGGGGTCTCTTAAGGACTTACCCGCCCTTGAAGGCTAGGGAACTGAATATGATCCGGTCTAATCTCATGGGGCCTCTGGTTGAACCAATGCATCATGCCCCTTTAAAGTTTCTATCGTGGGAGACCACCTTCCTGGTGGCCATCATCTCTGCCCTCTCCTGTAAGCAGCCGTATCTGTCCTTTTAATCTACTAAAGTGTTCTGCAAACACATCCTACCTTCATGCCAAAGGTTCCGTCAGACTTTCATCTCAAAGAGCCTATGGTTCTCCCCGTTTTCTTGCATTCGCTGGACGTTGCTTGTGCCTTGAAGTTCTATTAGGCACATTCTAAAGACTTTTGGAAGACGTCCTAGCTTTTTGTCAGTTTGGATCTGTGGCACATGAGAAGGCCCTGTCTAAGGATTTCATCTCCAGGTGGCTCTCTCTCTCTCTCTCTCTCTCTCTCTCTCTCTATCATGCCTTGCCATTGTCTGGCCAACAGACTGCTTTCAGACTGGCCCTGAGCCCACTCCACCAGAGCCATTGCAGCAATGACCGCGTTTCTCTCTGGTGTTCCCCTGCTCGACATCTGCAACACTGCTACGCGGAGTTTGTCCCACCGTTCCACGAAACTGTCGACTGGGATTCCAGTGAGGAGTCCCGTGTTGGCCAAGCGGCACTACACAACCTGTGTGTTTGAGATGAGTCTGTTTCAGGGATGTGTTGCTTCTGTGAGCCTTACCACCTCCTGTGGTTGTTTATGTACTACTGTGTAATCTTATACTTAAGCGGGTAAATCCATGCAAGACCCCATGCTGGAGAAGGTACAGTCAGGGTTCGAAATTGAGGGGAGCTGGGAGCTATTTAGCTTCTGCTTCTAGCATAGTAGATCCTGGTTAGCTTGAAACCAACATCTACCAGGAGCAACCTTTTGGCTCCTAGGGCCAACTGGTGCCTTCCAAACATGTAAATATGACTTTAACTTTGAGTAATTGAGAATGTTAATAAAGAAGAATTGGAACACATCTAATGCACATTTAAACACAATGGTTCATACAAAATGGACAAAAATTCAAACGAGAAACTCTGATAGCTCCTGGTTCCTGTGCAGTAGCTCCTGCCTACAGGGTGATGCCTGACACCCAGGACCTGGCTTAAGCTCCTGCTCATCGAATCTCAATTTCGAACCCTCTACAAGTTATTTACCTGTAACTCATGTTCTCCAGCATGGGTCTTGCATGGATTCACATGCAAACCCTTCCTCCCCTCTCTGGCTCTTCTTGGTTCATACTGCCACTTTACGTGCGCTACCAAATCTAAAGATGGCCCCAAAGGTTGAAGTTTAGGACGACGAGTGTCATTGGCTGGGGCAGTATGACCCAAAAGATACTGATGGGCTATAGAGGAGAGGAGCAGTTTAAAATTTAAAGCTAAACTGCTTTCTTTTTACAGAGAATTCCCAGCCTGACGACTGGGACTATTCATGAGCATGTGAATCCATGCAAGACCAATTCTGAGAACCTGTATCTTGCAGTACACAGCATCTTCTGTGGAGTGTTGCTGGGAGCCCTATGGGCTTCCCTCTTTATTTTTTTGTACTTTTCCTTGTGGGAACACTTGTTCCAAAGGATAGGGGGATACTTTTTATCCTTAGCTTTTATTTTGTGCGATCAGCACACCCCACCTTATGTGGAGTGCTGAGGGGTTCCACTGTATCCCCTTTGTCACTGCTCCTGTAACTTTTTGGTTTCAATGATGAGCATTCCTGAATGGCTAGAGGCAGTGGACATGTTCTACCGACATTTGTGTATTTTTCTTCCCCACCCTATCCTGGCCGTACTCACAGTTGCAGTAATGCACAGAAGGGTCACCCTAAATGGGAGCTGTAGTCTTTTTTTCGGCCTTTTCTTGTCCTTTCTTGCTTCTTCTGCTGTGCAGGGGGGCGGAGGCCCTTCTTTGAGTTGTCTTTGGTGGGAATCCTTTGTGAAGCCCGCTGAGGCACCAGTGTGTCTGTGAGGACAGGAAGCTGGGGAGGATCCCAAAACTCAGCTGGCCTTTGTGTTCTGGGATGCCTGCCTGGAACCAGTTCCAACTGGGAGGCTGACTGTCTCGCAAGCACTGCCACCCCACCCCACCCCACCCCAACCTCCTTAGCACGGTATGGGTCTGCCTGTGTCTAGAATGGCTGGAATTCTGGATAAAAGGCGACCTGCAAGACCAGCATCCAATGATGTCCTGCGACCTTCCTGGACTGTCGACCACCAATACCCTGGGACCTCGACCCGCTTTGCGGTGCATCATCTTGCCACAAACAAATCCTCCCGAAACCTTGGACTCCTGGATCTCCAGAGGCAAGATCCCCCTCCTCAAAGTCCCCTCGCCACAGTGCAGGACCGACAAATCGAGGAGAATCGATTGGGCGGTTAGCATTCATCTTTGGTGCTTGTGTAAAGGTGCCAAAACCCCAGATCTGCGTTGGAGCAGAAAGAATCCTTTGCTGGAGGTCCACTGTCGACTGCTCCATCCAGAAGGTATCCAGCTGCAACTTGATCGCTCCTAAGGTACTGTGGATCTCAGGGTAGAACTAGAGTCGTGTTGCTGGAGTGCTGATTCCGTTTTGGGTATTCGCCCACACACGTTTGCCCAGGCCTAATGCTTGTGCGCATTCAAGGGGCATCATTGGAAGTCCCTGAACCCTTTTCGACCAACAAAAGCTGGTTGCTTACTTGTGCCAAAGAATCCTATTGGAACATTGACTGGAAGCCGGTTTGACCTGCTAAAGCATCTTACTTGTAATTGAAAAATCCTCTGGAACTTTGCTTTTTCTGCTGCTGTGCCTTACCTGCTTTCCCTCCAATCTGACTTCGAAGAACTTATACCTAGATAGGGATGGACTGCTAAACCATAAGTCCTCTTCAAAGTATCACACGTCTTTAAAAGTGCCTACATGCTATTGTTGCTGTTCATTTATTTCTTTACCATAATATTTGCCTGAATATTTGCAATAACATTGGTTTTGCTTAACTTTGAATTGCATTCATTGAGCTCATAAGTTGTTACATTGTGGTTTACTCATGTGAATTGTTGCATAGGTTTTATAGTGTCTATTAGCTTTGAAATGGTACTTGCGCATCAGAAGATTTTTCTTTGCTTTGTGTATATATGAAATAAAGTGTCTATTCTTTTTATATAGCTACACATGTGTAAGTGTTTCTTTGGGCCTATGTATACTCTTAAGTTCTTTGTACTAACCTACAGCTCACAATCTCCCTTCGAAGATAAGCCTGGCTGCTCTAACATATACCTTGAGTGGTATAGACGTATACTAGTAGTTGGAGCTCTGTGTACCAACGGGTCTATTTTATAAAGTCCCATACCTAGTGGACTTTAGAAAAACTCAATAACGCAAAGCATTTAGTATAGTTGGTAGGCGTCATGCCAATCAAATAGTCTGCTTCTCAACACCATTTCCCTGATGTCTTCTGTCTATTAGGTTGTGTTTGTGATAGGATGGTGCTAAAGTTCCACCAGATGTGCCAAAACCAAAAAGGGACATATTTGAAGATTAAGTTCTTAGATTAAGGTGAGACAGAAGATATTACGAGCAGGTTACCTTGCAGCTGGAGTCAATTAGCAATGTTAATTATTCAATTAATCATACAATTTCAGAATGTAGGTGCAAGAGACCTCTCTATCTCTGGATCAGTATATAAGGCATTAAAGGACATTTAAGTTAATCTTTCCTACCTACATTGTACAGTTAAGTTTCCAAATTCCTTCTAGCTTTACTTAATCTAATCTTCCTTTTATCACATAATACATTTCGGACAAAATAAAATCATAACTGCCTTTGATTACTGAATTAAGAATCTTCGAAAATGCTTTACCATGAGAGTCCAGCTGGGACAACATGTGTTTTAAGTGGTTCCAGTTATTCTTCCTAAATGTATTGGAAAGAAATTGCTTTTTCATTTTTGATTATTGGGTTTAGGTGATTGATTCCATTTTCAATCTTATTGCGCTACATAGTAAGAAAGGGCTTATTTCAGATTTGCAGCACAATTGGGCATATCGGGATGTTTAATTTATATCTGACTTATCTGAAAGCTAATGTAGAGCATTTACTCATTCTATTGTCCAAAGGTACTCACATGGACAATGTGGGTTTTGTTTAGTGACACAACATGGAGAATATCATTTTGGACAGGATGCTGGCCCCTGAAAATGGGAAAAATGAATAGATGTCAGATGTATTTTTTTAATTAGAACAGTTTTGCTTGGCAGGTGCTTCAGAGTTTAAGGAACGAGAGAGGGTACTGTGGGAGCAAAGGAAGGGAGAGGATGTTTTTAGAAGAGTACATAGGGGACAATAAATTTGTTATTCTCCAGCATGGGGTCTGGCATGGATTCACATGCTCCTGAATATGCCCCGTTGTCAGGCTGGGAATCCTTGGTAAAGAAAAAATCAGTTTCAGTTTCACTTCTGAATTGTCTTTCTCTTAGCAACCAATGACTGGTCTCTGGGTCATACTGCCCTCTACCTAAGCCCCTCCTCTGGCAGCCATCTTCAAATTTTTACTGCATGTTCGAGTCGTGGGAGTCCTTGTGATTAGCTCTTGGGCTTTTTACTGTGTTTTGCACTTTTTTCCAGAGTTTTACTCCATTTCCGGTCAATCGAGCCTCAAGCCCCATCGACCCATCATCCGATTAACTGGGACCCGTTTTTGGATTTTCCAGCGTCCATCAAGGTCTGAATTTCATTGAGTTAGGATTCCAGAAGATTCTTCGAGGCCTACTCTGCGTGGACATGGCTGAGGAGAAGGAAGACTCAACACCTCTGTTCAGGGTTTGCCCAGGATGTGGCCTATGGAACAATTACTTGGACGATGGCCATTCCCTTTGCCTCTATTGCCTACATTTGGACCAAATGCACGTGGAGAAAGACTGTGTGTTTTGCATGGAGATGGTCCCCCACACCGTGAAGGATCGGCGCAGGCGTCTGTGTTCTAACTTGATGGGTCCGACTTGATGGTCGTGCAGTTATGTAATGCCTCTGTCCCCAAGTACCGTTCGAGCAGAATGTAAAATACTGCCCTAGCAATCTTTGAGGCCACAGGTGGGAGTGTCGTCGTCAGCCTGGTACCGGGAACGCCGGAAGGACCCCTGAGTGCTGTAAGGCAAAGGGTTATAATCAAGGAAACACCCAAAAAGGCAATTGGCAATTGGCAGAAGGAGCAAACAAGATGCAGTGACACCAGCTTACCTAAAAGGGATGGAGTATAGGTAAGAAACCTATGCAGACAGCAGGGGAACCCACAGCAGGCTGAGATGATGTAGCTGGCACTCCTGAAAGCACCCGGTGGAGCAAGACTGGATCCGTGGCAAAACTTGAAGCAATCCGAGGGTTGCAAAAACAGAAGGGCAATCCAAAAAGCAAGTCCAGAGTACAAATAGGTGTCAGATGTCCGGGAAATCAGAGAGCACGCCAGAGTCCAAGGGTAATCCAAGAGCAGGTCCAAGTGAAGGTCAAGGCAAGGAGAGAAACAAGAAGCAAAAGGTAACGCCTGGCAGTCCTCCGAAGAAGTAGCTGTGAAGCAAAGAGTCTTGTTTGCCGGCTTCTTTTGAAGCGGCGAGCGGTATCATGTGACGCATCACGTGACCGCTCGCGCACGTTGCGTGGAGCGCAACGCGGCCAGCGATTGGGGCTGCCGGTACCTCCTGGTATCCTGGCGTCGCCGGCTGTGCAGGAGGCGCCATGGCAACCGCCAACACGGAAAAGGGCGAAAAGCGGCGGGTCCGCCCAACATGTTATTCCGCCTGCCGTGCTTCCCCCGCTGATGTGAATGGAGAATACGACGGCGAGAAGCGCCTGATGAGGGAGACAGGTGTGAGGGGGGAAGTGAGAGATGGGTTGTGTGAGAGGGCGTGACAGTTTGACCGAATTGCTCCAGGCCAAGGCCCCTGCTATGGGTGAGGTCGGCAGCATGCCTCCCCCAGCCACAAGAAGAAAACCGAGCAGTCTTTTAAGACCTTTGAGGGCGCTCCTTGACAGAGGCCCAACATAAGGCTAAGCACTGCAAGTCCCCATGCTCCGGTAGCGCCATTGTGACAGGCTCCCCGGCGGCCAAGGCGGCCTCAGTGTCTCCAGCACCTTCAACCAGGAGCCAATGCTCCGGTTCGATGAAGAGGAAGTCTGACCACCCAGGTAAGCTTCTGGCGAAGTCCCGGATGGGCCAGTTGGAGAAGGCCAAGGGGGAGTGGGGCGGTGACCCCCCCCACCCCCAAGGTGAAGGCCTCTAGCTCGACCAAGGTCATGCAGGCCCAGATTCACCTAGTGAGGCCTTCCATTGAAGGCGTGGTGGGGTCCCTAGTGAAGGCCGTGGGTGTGGGTTCGCAGGGTGCGGACCCCAAGGCGAGAGTTTCCCTGCCTGCCAGGAGGGAAAAGTCTTTCCAACCCATAGAGAAGACACCGGAGAAGGCGAGGCCCATCATTTCCCTGAAACCTTCTCCCCTGGTCGCAGAGAAAGGGGGGTGGGGCACGACAGTCCTGCAGGGCATGGATATCTCCTCTGATGAGGAGCTTTCTACTCCCTGGACAATTTTGGACAAGAAGTTTGTCGAGGCCAAGTCCTACGGGAAGGATCCTGACGAGGGAGACGTCGAGAGTGGCAAATAGACGGACTAGGAGGAGCAGGCCGTGGAAGAGTTTGAGAACCCTACACCGCTGCCTCCGTCGCTCCCACTTCTGCCACCTCAGCAACCACCTCCACCCCCAGTGGTCATTTCGGTGAACATTCTCCAGGCACTCCACACCTTGTGATCGGAGATTCGGACGAGGATGCCCCTTCCGTCGACGGAAGATCCCGCTGCACCAGGGCGATCAGGTGTGCCCCCTACCAAGAAGAGGAGAGTTCACCCTCCATTGCCTTTTCACCCATTGCCCCCCCCCCCCTCCCCTCCACCGAGGGAGGATACGGACCCGGACACTGCAACGATGGGAACAGGCACGGGCATGGACGACAACGGCAGGTTAGGGGACCTCCCGTCTTCGCCGCCCAGAGCCTCACCGCCCGATGAGATAGGCTTGTTCCATGCCATGATCTCTAGGACCTCTGACCCATTTCAGCTGACCCCCGAGGAAAAGAAGAATGAGGGTATCCTGTACCAACCCCACGAGGCAAAGGGGAAGACTGTGCTGTTGATCCCTCTGTTGGATGACATTTGGGACGAGGGGCTGTCCCTTATGAAGAACCCGTCCTCAGCCCCAGCGAAGAGGGACCGGTACGAAAAGAACTACAGGGTGCCGGACTCTGCACCCAAGTGTTTGAGGTCCCAGCCTTCCCCGGATTTGGTAGTCGCGGCGGAGAGGAAGAAATCTTCTGGCTCGGCTGCTGCAACAACCTCCCACCCCTGGACAGCGAGGGGAAGAAGTTGGACGCCATGGGACAACGAGACATCACATCAGCTGCGACGACCATCAAGGGGGCCAACGCCCTTGCCATCGTGGCGCGCTACGACAGGGATCTGTGGTTTAAAATTGCTCCCCTCCTGGACTTCCTTCCCGATGACAAGAGAGCGGGAGCGTTGGATATCCTGCAGGAGGGCAAGGTGGCATCGGACATGGCCTCACAGTGGCTATGGACATTGCTGACACAGGGTTCTGTCAAATGGTCAACAGCGTGTGCCTTCGTCGGCGAGGTTGGTTAAGGGCTACTAACTTTCGCCAGGATGTGCAGTCAAGGGTATTGGACATGCCCTTCGATGGGGACAATTTGTTTGGCAAAACCGTGGACGAGTTTCTTCAGGCCATCAAGGCGGACACAGATGGTTCGTGACTTGGGCACGCGTCAGCAGCGACAGCTGTCCTTTCGGAATTCCGGGGGTAAACCCCAAGGTTCCTCCAAAGGCTTTGGTGGAAGGTCTTCGTCCTACCGTCAACCGCCCCGCTCTTCGGCCCAGGAGGCCTACAGGGGCCGCAGCAAGACTGGAAGAGGTCGCCGTCATCAACAAGGTCCCCAAGGCGGCGCCTCCACAGCGAAGTAAGATTGAACCAGCCGTGACGTCAGGCCCCCACGTGCGCACCCTGGTGGGAGGCCGGCTGGCAAACTTCGTCAGCGTGTGGAAGTCCATCTCCACCGACAGTTGGGTGCTGGACGCTCTGGCCCACAGACACACACTGGAATTCCAACAGTGTCCGCGCATACCACCAGTGGCCAGGTAGGAAAACCACGTCCCTAAGTTTATGCTGGAGGTGCGGGCCATGCTGAAGAAGGGCGCGATGGAGCTCATTCCAAAGAGGCTCTGGGGACAGGCGGTTGGAGGCCCATCGTAGACTCTGTCGTCTGAACAAGTACATCAGATCCGAGAAGTTGCGGATGGACACTCTCAGTAAATGCTAGGACAGCTGGAAGAGGGGGATTTCCTATCGTCGCTGGACTTGGAGGATGCCTACTTTCACATCTCCATTCACAAGGGACACCGCAAGTTTCTGCGCTTTGTGGTTCAAGGGCAACATTACCAGTTAAAGGCCCTCCCCTTCAGATTGAAGACAGCGGCAAGGGTTTTCACCAAGTGCCTGGCGCCAGTGGCGGCGCGGTTGCGTCTACGCAGGATCCACGTTTACCCCTACCTGGACTGGCTCATCCGGGTGAAATCGATGGAGATCGCCGTCGCACACAATGCAAAAACCATCCAGCTGCTGACGGAGCTGGGGTTCTCTGTGAACTAAGCAAAATCTTGCTTGGTGCCATCGCAAGACGCACTGTTTCTGGGGTCTCGACTCAACACGGTGTCATGCCTGGCATCTCCGTCGGAGGAGAGAATAGCAGCCATCCTTGGCCCGCAAGGGTGAGGTCCATCAAGTCCCTTCTCTGTATGAGGTCGTCATCATGCCGAGAAGGCATATATACCTCATTCGGCTGTGCAGGCTGAGTTTCTCGACGCCCATTGGATTCAGGTTTCTGGAAGCTCTGAGGACAAGATCTCTCTCTCAACGAGAGTTTCCATCAAGCGATACAGTGGTGGGGAGTCTGCGCGCATTTGTTGGTGGGCGCAGTCTTCTAGACACCACCTCATCAGGAGACAGTCATGACGGACACATCCCTGGAAGGTTGGGGCGCGCACACCGGAAGTCTCCACGCAAGAGGCCTTTGGCTACCGGAGGAGAAGTTGTTGCACATCAACGTACTGGAGCTGCGGGCAGGGTTTTGGGCCCAAGTCTTTCCTTCCGTCCCTCAAGGTCAAGGTGATGGGGGTATTCACGGACAACACCACCACGATGTTCTACATCCGGAAGCAGGGAGGCACCAGATCCTCGTCCCATCCCCCCACCCCCCACGCTCTACAGAGAGGCGCAGGACCTATGGCACTGGGCCGTTGCCTAGGGGATGTTCCCTGTTTCATCTGGCAGGAGTGAAGAACACCATTGCAGACTCCCTTAGCAGGGAGCTGCTCTCTTGCCATGAGTGGGAGCTTCGGCAGGACCAAGTGGATCTTCTGTCCCGTCGATGGGGCAATCCCCAGATCGATCTGTTTGCGACGGCGACGAACACCAAGTGCCGGAGGTTCACAAGCAGGTTTCCCCAGCCGGGGAGCATGGGGGACGCATTCTCATTTCCCTGGGACGGCCTGTTTCTGTATGCGTTCCCTCAATTGCCGTTGCTTTTTCGATTAGTCAATCAACTCGGTCGGACCCGGTGCAGGATGATCTTCGTCGCACCAGCGTGGCTGAGACAGATATGGTACCTGGACCTTCTGGACTTGTCAGCGTTTCCTCCAGTCAAGCTTCCGGCAGCCGTATATCTTCTCGCCAGAGAAGGAGGTGCGATCCTGCGCCATGACCCAGGGTTGCTGAACTTGCAGGCCTGGCTCCTGCAGCCCTATAGTTCGGAGGATACGATATACGGCGGACTGCAAGAAGGTGCTTGCCAAGGCTAGGGCTTCGTCCACACTGAAATGCTACGGACATAAATTGAAGAGGTTCTCTGTCTGGTGCCGTACAAAGAAGATCGACCCTCTACAGATTACGGCTCCGCAGGTGCTGCGTATTTGCCGTCGCTGGCCAAAGCAGGGCTCGCTCATGCCTCCAAGGTTCATCTGGCGGCTATCTCCCGCTACACCAGGACTCCGGGACGGTCGTCATTATGGTCACACCGCCTGGTCAAGGAGTTCATCAAAGGACTTTTCTGTTCGTTCCCGCCGGTGAAAGCTCCGGCCCCGGCGTGGGAGCTCAATGTGGTGCTGACTAGGCTCATGGGTCCGCCGTTTGAATCTATGCATTCTGCGCCACATAAATTTTTGTCGTGGAAAACAGAGCTTCTTGTGGCCATCAACTCCGCACGATGAGTGGGAGAGATCCAGGCCCAATCTTGTAAACCACCTTGCTTGATATTCCACGAGACGAGAGTGGTGCTACGGACGCACCCCTCCTTCATGCCCAAGGTGCCGTCGACTTTCATCTAAACAAGCCTTTGGTGTTACCTGTGTTTTTTACGACACCTTCGCCGCCGGCTGAAAGGACTTTGCACTCGCTGGATGTGGCTAGAGCGCTGAAGTTGCATGTGGACTGCACGAAGGGTTTCCGGAAGACGTCACAACTTTTTGTGAACTTTGGCCCTGTGAACCTTGGGAAGGCCCCGTCCAAGGCTTACATTTCCAGGTGGCTCTCCGGCTGCATCCCCCACTGTCATCGGTTGGCAAACCGACTGTTGCCTGGCTGTCCGAGAGCCCATTCGACCAGAATGATCGCTGCAACTACGGCGTTCCTGTCAGGTGTGCCCCTGCTGGACATCTGCAGGGCTGCTACGTGGATGTCAATGCACAACTTCACGAAGTTCTACTGCTTCGACGGGGATTCCAGGGAGGAGTCCAGAGTCGGCGAAGCAGTGCTGCGCAACCTGTTAGCTTGAAGGTGAGCCTGGTGAGGAGTTAAGAGATGCTTAATGTTGTAATGTTGAGATGCTTCATGTTGAGCCTTGTCACCTCCCGTTGTTGTGCATGTGTGTATTGCTATGTATTCTTTATTCATGAGTATGTGAATCCATGCCAGACCCCAAGCTCGAGAAGGAACAAGATACTTACCTGTAACTGTTGTTCTCCAGCAACGGTCTGGCATGGATTCACATGCGAACCCTCCCGCCTACCCCTCTGTGGCTCTTCTCTTGGTCCTACTTGTGATGCCGGAAATGCATTGGAGGGACGGGGCCTCCCTGTCCTTGTCCTGTAGTCCTTTTTCATTTGTGTTCTGTATTGTTTTCTGCCCAGGAGTCCATGTGGGACTCCTGCCAGTGCAGCTCTTCCTGTTTTTGGTTGTTTTGGTGTACAGACCCAACGGGATACCCTTATGGCACCCAGGGTAGGGGTACAGCCCTGTGCCACTAGTGTATGATTTTGGGCACCTGTGTGTTACCCACAGACAGGTTATGGGCTGGTGGCAGCTCCATGCTGAATTTGACAGGTGCTCTGCCTATCCTCCATTTTGGGATACCCAGGCCCTGCCATTATCAGTTGATTCCTGATAGGAAACAAGAGGCCCCTGTGACCTCTTGCCTTCTATTGCCTGTTAGATTGTTTTCCCAAAGTCCTGGGAAGCCCTGACTCTGTCCCTTCCCCCTGACTGGCTGTTGGGTGGAAGTTCCATATATGGTGGTGTTGTGAAGTCCAGGCCAGACTGGCCTGAGCCTTCCCAGTGACTGTATGTTGTGGGTACACCCTGTGGGTAGGACCTGGGTGAATGGATTGTGTGACCAATATGCACTTCTTTTTGTGGATGTGTTTCTAGTATGAAACACAATGACTGAGACAGCCCTGCCCGAAGCTGGAATGACTGCAGTGTGTAGTTTTGAATGGCTGGGTACTTGTCCCAATACACATTCCTTGTTGTGAGTGTCTGAGAGGGAGGAGAATGGCCTGCATGCACTGTATGCCTCAGTGGCTGGCTGGCTGACTGACTGCTGAATGCCCTTCTGAGTGATTGGTTGCCCGAGTGTGACCCAGCAGAATGAATGAGAGATCAACTTGAATATCTGGGGGCCTCTCACTGCTAGAATTCTTTCAGAAGCTGAAGTAGAAACTGCCGTTCAGAAGCTGAAGTAGAAACTGACATAGAAACTATGTTCAGAAACTGATATTGAAATTGACACTTGATCTTGACAACCAAGCCTGAAGAAGAAAGTTGACTGCTGTCTCCCTTCGCTGAAATCTGAAAGCCGCCGAGCCGTTAAGACTGATCCAAGAGAGGACATGGTTTGGCACCCTTTTCCTGTGCTCCGAGGGACCATCGAGCACCGCTAACCTTCGCTGAAGCTCCCTGGAAGTCAGACCCTCGACAGGCTGTCGACTGGAGACGGGGACCACCGAGGAGAACGAAGATAAGCACCGGACATTCCGTCCACCGTCGTCGACCAGGGTTCGCAGGTTTGCTATAACCGCTGGAGGCCTGTCGAAGCTGTGTTGCTCAGAAGCGAGGACCGCTTGACGCCGTGCCACCGACGACCGAAGCCGCAACGCTCCTTTTGCCTAAGACTTTTGATTAAAGGATGCGCTCGTATGCACCGCATCCCGCCGGAGAAGGCCAGGTCGTCGATGTGCTGAGGAGCATCCGCCGATGGATTTCCTGCCACCCAAAGACCATAGAAACGCCAGACGACTCGACATCCTTGCTGGGCGACAGTTCTTTATAAACTCTTTGCAGTCCTGAACTATCAACATCGAGGTGCCCTGCATGCCTCTTCCTTGCAGATCGTCTTCACTCCGTTGTCGACGAGCACCGCTGGGAACGAAGCGGCCGCCTCGACGCTGAGTTCACTTTCTTCACGGGATCTCGACGATCCGTGGCTCCTGCCTTAAAGGGAGCCGCTCAAGAAGGATCCGTCGACGACCCGTCGAACTCTGCTATTCCGGGTACATTGGGGTGGTAGAAACATTGTAGAAGGAAATAAGACTAATTGAACAATATATGGCCCGGGCTTGTTATATATCTTTATCTCCACACAGGACTGTGTATAGGTAAGGGTGCCTGCATTCCGCCAATTGTTCTAACCAACTGCTTTCCTCCTATATCTATTGTTGGTTACCTTTATTAAGTGATTTTTTTTTATTGTAACATCTAGTTTTATTATACAAACTTTTATTACAACTCGTCACAAATGTTTTTTTTTTTTTTGTGTCCCACTTTGAATTTGCTGTTACGTTCTTGACTTTTTAGTTTAAGGCCTTGTCTAGGAAGTTTATCACTGAGCAGGTTAGATGTACCAAGCTTCCGCTCAGTATCCAAATCCACAGATCTTCCATCATATCGTTTGCAGGCTTGAATTTGCTCAAATGGATGGATCTCAACTCACTTATAGCCACACATTCGGTTATTAGATGTTTTAATGACTCTAGGTGGTTTTTACAATGCCGACATGCTTCATCAGAGACAGGCTTCATTTTTCTCATCACCATCATCTTGTTTGTTTTCAGTATGTTCATTCTAAGTCTGAGAAATGTATCTCTATGGTATCTCGAAGGGAATTGGCACAGATATTTTGGCATTTTATCCACTTTATTCTTTGTCGGACCTAAGTCTAGAGCTGTCGGCATTTTTTCGTACGTGTCTAAGTTGTCTATCCATAACCACTCTTTCAGCTTTATTCTTGCAATTTGTGGGCGATATATCAGTGTGTCCATTGAGATGTTTGCATTTTGCATGATGGCTTTTACTTTATCTGACGATCTTAAGAGCAAGCCTTTGTGTTGATGTAATCCTTCTGGTCTCAATATTTTGTAGGCTGGTTCAAAATTCAGCATTTCCATCTTACGTAACAATGACAAGGATTTCCACAGTACTGTTCCATAAAGACTTTCCAGGGCTAGTTCGTGACGTATTATGGTCATTGAGAGATAAAGTCCACGCATGCCTATGTTCTTTTAGCATCGTGTTACTGATGCCATCGGGGCCAGCAGCTCTCGATGTTTTTAGTTTGGATATGGCCATAAGAATGTCTTCGTAGGTCTCAATTATGTTCCAGGTGGTGCCATCGTTTCCACTTTCTGCAAGATTTGTCATCTCCATTCCTGTGAAAACCCTTTGATAATGCGCCACCCAGTCATTTTCAGTTACTCCATTTGTCATTAGGGCGTCTTGATTAACTGTTCCTTTATTCAGGATTCCCCAAATTTCCCTTGAGTTGTTTTTTTTTATCATTGACAGGATTTCTTCACCACGCTCTTGATCTCTCTGATGGGAAAAGGATTTCAACCAATTCCGATATCGTTGTTTTCTCAGTTTTAGAAGACTCCAGGCATTCAGTCCAGGCTGTTTTTTCAATTTAATTAGGTCTTTCTTTAGCAGCCTTTTTTGATTTGTTAGGGTGACGCTCCATTTATGCTTATGCTCGGTGTTGCGTTGGCAATTTTTCCTGGAAAAACCTGTTTTCAGACTAGGAAGCAGCGGTATGTAGTCAAACGAATCAGCAATATTATTGTGTATCTCTTGGATTTCCTTTGACATTTTAATGATTTGATGATCCTTTATCCGTAACCGATTTCGCCCGTGATTTACTTCTACTGCTTGACTATTGCTGACAAGTTGCTTTTTGCACATTAGCGGGCAGGACAAAACTAATGGACAATGATCACTATTTGTAGTTGGTATGATCTGTAATTTGTTAATTGTTACAAATACATTTCTTGATGTCCAGAAATAATCTATGGTCTTTTTATATCCCATGTTTTCCCAGGTGTGATTCGGTGGTATATCACCTTTAACATGTCCATTTACCATCATACAGTCTCGAGCTTCCAGCTTTTCACTCCATTGCGATCTTCTTGCATTTCCTAGGCATCTTTCACTCGATTTAGCTTTAATTAGCATCCTATGTTCGTCAAACCAGGAGATGTTCAAGTCTCCACACAAGATAATGGCAATGTCTAAGCAGGTCCTTTGATAGTTATCTATTATTTTCGTTACTGCAGATATGAATGCATCAGCCGAGATTTTTGATGGGTTCCAGTACACGTTCAACAATAACGGATATTTTTTGTTATTGTGAACGTTCATGGTTTGGAGTAATGTTCCTTGGACGTAACTGTTGGGATTGATTTTTTTTCAATTACTTCCCAGTTAGTTCCTGATTTTATCATGGTGATTAGACCAGAGAATGGGCGTCCCTTGTTGTTTTTCACTGCAGGATTTAACAATGTTACATAGCCATCCTTAACCGGTGGCACACGCATCCAGGTTTCCTGGAGACAAATTACAAAGTTGTCAGTTAGATTTACCGGAAAATTGTTATATAAGTGACTGAAGCCCCTAGTGTTCCACGAAATCACAGTCACAGGAGCATCGATTTCCACTTTTGTGAGCTAATGCTTAGTTGACTTGACTGCAGCATTCCCCTTCTTTGAGTATAACAGTGATGCAATTTTTAGCTGTCTCCTTAGGTCTTCACGTCGCTCAGCTAAAGGGTGTTTCACACTTTTGGAATCCGATGTCTCGATTACACCTTGTTTAATTGTTAAGTCATAAGGCGAGATCTCAAACCCTAAGCACAAGAGATCTTGCTTCGCGGACAGTAGCATGTTACGTACCGCTTGGGAGTTGATATGCAGTAATACAATATCTACTCGATCTTCTGATAAGTATTCAACAATGCGGATGTCATCCGACGTTATGGTCCGTAGCACTGGTACTGCATGCAGTAGACGCATGATGTTTGCACGGTTCAAATTGACGTCCAGTTCATTTCTGAATAGGTTTTCAATCATAATTTTCTGGGCGAGAGCCTTGGGTGCATTTCGAGTAACTTCATGGGATTTTGAGGGAGAATTACAGCTGTGCGCTGTTGTGTGTTTCGGGTTCATTACAGAGCGCCAGTTATTTGATGGCTTGAAGCTAGAATCCGTAGGTCCTTTCTTTCGTTCAATATGGTTCTCATAGGAGGAACTTTCTTTCTTCCAGCTCTCTCCTTTTTTGTTTTTCTGACAATTTATTTTCCTTAAAGGAGGTTTCTCTTGTTGAGTCTGGCTTAATGAATCTGAACTGCTAGTAGATATGTTTGAACAGTCTACCACAGATCCTCTGGCACAATCCTCATCTTCACCCTCTGAATATGTGGACAAGTTGCATAGTTCTTCCATTAGATCACCAGAGGAAGATGAACTCAAGTCAGATTCAATTCTTATCCGCTTTCTTGGGTTTGCAATCACTTTGCTTGTTGGTCTAGCTTTTTTTTCTTCATTCCCTCTTTATTATTTCTGTTTGATCTGTCAAGTGTTTTATTTTCAGCTGACTTAGTTTTCACAGGTGTGGTCAAATTTCTTATGAAGTGCTTTGTGTTACTTCTATGTTTTGTTAAAGTCTGAATATTCTTTTTTTTGTCTGGCTTTTTCTTTGCATTGCCAATTAACTATGAAGTTAATTTTCCTTTACTCGCCGTGATCTCAAGGTTTTTAGCGGGGCAACTGAATATGCCATATGATGCTTTTGCAGAGGAACACGATGGCGTCTCAGAAGACTTGTCTGATATAGTATTTATCTTGCTACCCTTTTTGCTGGTTTCAGCTATAGGGTCTTTAGTACCTATCACTGATAATAGTTTTGAACTGTCAGTGATCTCCTTTGCTTCGAGGGCAGTACCAATTGTCATTGACTTAGATGTCGTTTTTCCACTTTTTCCTGTTAAGTCAATGAGAACGTGTGGATTAGACCCATTAACTGATTTATTTTTGTCATTTGGATTACCTGCTACAGAAGTGTCGACTTCTATTTTGCATTGAATCCCTACGTCTATTCCTCCGAGAGTGTTATTTACCGGAGAGGCTCGTTTCCCCAGTGATTGAATTGGCATTTGTTTTATATTGCCCAGTGTTTCCTCTAGGAGCAGTTTGGTTCCTTTATGTTCCGACAGCAACTGCTCGAAATGTCTGCTCATGTATACAGTAGACTGCATGTTTTCAGCTTCTTGTCTTGTTTGGAATGCCACAAATTGCATTTCAATTTTGTTTATTTTATCATCTAAGTGCCTCATTATTGCTCCGTTGTTTTGGGAAGATTCGGTTAAGCTTGCGTATAGCTTTATAAATGGTATCAAAGCCAGTGATGTGGCAGCCAAAACGTTATTGTGAATCTGTATAGCAGCCGCAACTGATAAATTCGATTTTTGGTCAGGGTCTTTGCTTTGCGGACTGCAGCTATTCTCCTTGCTTGGGAAGCTCTGGTCGCTTCTGCTATTTACTGGGATGCTTTTCCGCCGTTGCTGCATGTGCACATTTGGAGCATAACCTCTCTGGGTTTTCGTTTTTGAGCTGGTGTCAGCCTTAGTAAAGGGATACTTTCCTTGACTTTTTGGGCTTAGCGCCGTTTCGTTTGCCAGATTTGAGTCCAAGCCGTCAGTAACGCTCTTCAGCTCGATGGATTTCTGATTTGAGCCTGTCATTTTGCCACTGGTAGTACACTCAGGTTCGCCTTCCTTGTTTTGCCCAATGGCTATTTCCATTGTATTTATGTCGCTCGAGGTACCAAGAGAGAAACTTGCTGCTAATCTCTTTCATTTCCTCGAAATCAGCCAAGAGTCTCTTGGTCAAGCTGCTTCTCTCGCTGCCAAGTCGATCTCCTTTGATGGTAACTCATTGCGGAGACCCTGTTGTATTCCATTAATAAGTTTTCCGGTTACTACTCCGGACGATGTGTCACCACTGTTTAATAAGGATAAACCATTAGTCACTCTGCTGTTACTGTTGCATGCAAAAGTTGACGTCTTGGTTTGGTTAATATTCTTCTGACCGTTAGCAGATTTTTGTATTGGCGTGCTTTCCTGACGTTGGTTTGCATGCAGTTTGGCAGACAATGGAAATGTGATTTCAGCAAGCTTGGATCTAGTGCTGTGTTCGGTACTTCGAGCGCAAGCAATTCGTTATCAGTTACATCAAAGGGAGATTGAAATGCCTCCACATTTATCTCAATCACCGATGCTTCAGCAATGTCTCTATTTGAGTCATGTTCCCAGTGATTTGTCCCATTACTCAACCTTGCGCTTGAAATAATGCTATCCCTTGCATTACTAGCATTAGTGTTATGCAGGTTCGTGGGCTCAGGGTGATGGTCGACAAATGCCATTTCCTTGCTGACCATTTCATTTTGCAGGAGAGCAGTACTCGCGCTGGCCACACGTGCGATTTCTTTCTTAGCTCGGTCACGCAAGTATAATTGTTGTGGTATTGTGATTATTTCATCATCAGGATTCACTATAACTTTTGCCTCGGGGACCGCAACCGAAGCCTGGGCTAAACCCTGGTCAGCCGCCAAGTTATCGGAGGTCATTACAGACGCCGATTCGAGCTCTGCATGAGTGGAAGCCTCTGTAGGGCTCGGTGCTGCTACTGTTTGTCTGCAAGACGCCTCCTCTAGCACAACAGGAGTTGTGTCCATTAAACATTGTACGTTGAGAAAAGCGGGAATAGCGGGATGTGCCAATTCAAGCCCGCAGCTTTCATCTCCAACTTCAATTACGTCAAGGGATAAACACTGCCTTTGTGCGCTGTCGATTTCGTTTTCGGAGTCACTCCCTAGATTACTATTTAATTTTTATTTTATTTATTTACATTTATAAAGCGCTCACACAGCCCGCAGGCATCGAGGCGCTGTTACAGGAATTGTTTGTTTTTCTTAGTTGCGTAATTGTGTTTTTTTGTCTTAGTTACGTATTTATAACGCGCTTAAACACCCGGAGGTTTCTAAGCGCGGACCCGGGGATCGAACCTGTTGCTGCTTCGTGTCGTCTTGCTTCCAAGACGCGCACGCTGCCGCTGAGCTATCCTCCCGGATAAATGCAAGTCCGTATCCATAAAGTTTCCGGACATGAGGGTCATTGATTTCTGAGCTTGTTTTAGCTTGAGCCGTGTCAGTGGCCCATTGTCCCCCATGAATGCCTCTTACCTCTAAACTTCTGTCCCGCTGCTGGCCGCTGCGGACTGCTGCAGACTGGACTCTGCTCACGGACTCCGCGCGCGCTCCGCGCTCTTCTGCAGTTTTTAAAGGGGATTGTGCTTTTTTTTTCCTTAAAGGCACATAGACGCTGGAAACACTGGAAAGAAAGTCGTGCACCATAGCTGCAGCTCCTCTCTCCTGCTCACACTGCTGCAGACTGGACTCTGCGCACGGACTCCGGACATATGCCAGGGGTTATGGAGAAGCAGGGACCATTAAGTGATTTGTGTGACATTTAACCAGAGTACAGTTGATGCACTTTAATCTAATAATAATTGTGGTACCACTTAGAACTGTATATATTTGCCATTGTAGATTTATGAGCACAAAGTGAGTTATTGTGATTGTGTATATAACCTTGAACCGTAACTATATAAAGACTGTGTTTTAACTAATAGTGTGTGGACATTCCTTTGTGGGGGCTTGGGGACTACACTGTACTTAAGAACCAGCCTGCATCACCTCCTGAGAAGCTGGGCCTTGATTGGTCGTCCATTGCTCCCGTAATAGAGAATCTTGGCTGGGGTCTTCTGTGCCTCTCCTCTACCATATAGAGAGCAGGAGTACAGATACCTCCCCTCCCCCCTCCAGTATTTACACTATTACCACTGTATGTGCTACCAAATCTGAAGATGGCTGCCAGAGGGGGGGCTTAGGTAGAGGGCAGTCATTGGCTGGGGGCAGTATGACCCAGAGACCAGTGATTGGTTGTTATGAGAAAGACAGTTCAGAAGTGAAACTGATTTTTTTCTTTACCGAGGATTCCCAGCCTGACAGGGAATATTTTTGAGCATGTGAATCCATGGCAGACCCATGCTGGAGAACAACAGTTACAGGTAAGTAACTTGTTGCTTACTTGCCCAACTATATAAGCAAAGATTGCATTTGTTAGAAGTGGCTCATCGACTTGGGGAAAAATGTCACATCACCAAGTGCCCAAGAGTCCTTATAGCAGTGGCAACCTCTGTACTCTTCTTGTACGACTCGTTGATTCTGCTTGAGGCCGTTTGGCCAGCCTGTCGCTCATCAGATTGCATGTTGTTTTTAGAGGTGTCTTGTTTTTTCTGGCTTGATATTAAAATGTAACTCCATTCCCGTCCATCCTGCCAGAGCACTCGCACATTAATTTGCATTGTAAAGGTGCATTTTTTTTAAATCCATACCACAACCTGCCCACTTTAGTTGCGTTGTCATGAATATGCAGTACTGTGTGTGTGTCTGTCTCTCCTTTCAGTAGGTGTTAAGTTATTTAAAATTGAATACAGGACTTACAAAACCAATGCATCTTTTTTTAAGGTGATAGAAAAAATTGTCAAGACCGATTCATGTGTAAACACTTTTGATGCCTTGGCTTCAGCAGTCCTGGAGGAAAAGACCCTCTCCTCCATGGCTATTTGGCAGTTGGTCCTAGCACTTCAAGACGCAGGTATACCCTCAACTCTTTTGGAAGACATCAAAAGGACGCCTGGGGCAGAGCTCTTCTTTCAGTTAGGTAAGTAATTTGCTTTCATTTGTTCTATAAACCGTGGTCTCAGTCTGGTTGCTAGCCTCTGAACATCCGGATGTGACATTTGGGACAGTATCTGGAAACCCTTACTATACCTATTCAGCTGTTGAAAAGATCTGCCACTGGTGTTGGTTAACTGATCTAAAGACCCTAATTATGATGCATGTTTTTCTCTTATTGTTGACTTGTAATCCTTGCTAACTCTCTAGAGGCACCCCCCTGCGTACCCTTTTATTAATGAAGTTGTACTAAACGTTGCATTTTTTGTGTTGGCGTTATGTTTGGCACATTAGCCTAAAGTTACCAATTTGAAGATCATCTAGTTGGGTATCAATCACATGTTTATTTGTGGAGAAAACGTATAAAACATGCCTGCAATACAATGCTAATACATGCTATACTATTTAAAATATTGATATTTGCTAGCTGTGGTTTCAACACTGGTATGAATTTGGTGATCTATCCAACATGCATCTGACTGGCCCCCACATGACCGCCACTCAAAACCACTTGCACAATTTCTCACTCATTTTGATTTCTGAAAATGAATATGGAATATAAATTATCATAACGTGGGGCGTGGCCAGGATCGCCAACGATGTGGCTGCTCTTCTGATGGCCTCCGTTTGGCACCTGCGGCATCCAGCGATAAATCAATCTTCTGAGGTCGGACTGAAGCGATCGTCGGATCACAGGCAATGCGAATGTTAGAGGCGCCTGCTGCAGTTTAGAGCGGCTTCATCACCCCCCCTCCTACCTCCCCCCAAGTAGCCCTGGAACGATCTGAACTCACCCGCGCCTTCGGGCCCAGAGTGGCGCTTCCAAGATGACGGACGGGAAAAGTTGATCCCGCCGGACGGGGAGCGACGTGAAGGGAGTCCCCGCTCGAAGGGCCCGAAGACGGACACATAGCCCGGAATGAGCCTGCAGTGCCCGCAGTGTGGTGGGGGTGAGCCTCCTGCTTCCTGAGGCAGGACGGGAGTGAGCATCGGACGGGGCGGCAGGAGGCCCCCTCACCCTCTTATCCGGAGCGACGGCCGGGGTTCGGCCCTGAGGAGCTGTGGTCCCGCCACTGCAAAGCGACGACAGTGAGGGGGAGAGCCCATGGATCGGGAGAGACGGACCCGCTGAGGGGGCGGCGATCTCCTCTCCTGGGGCTCTGATCCAGCGGGCACCCCAGGGCTGGACCCGGCGCGAAGCTCCGGAGGCCTGCTCCGGAGCCTCCTGGGGCCGGCTGTGACCCGGTTCCCCCAGCACACCACCAGCTGCGGCCTGGGAACCCCGATGCCAAGAAGGTGAGAGCCTTGCTGTGGGATCTGCGCCCAGACCCCGGACTTCCCTGGTCGGGGTGCGCCTAAGACACGGTGCACCCCGCGGAGCTCAGAGGCGGAGAGGCGGTGGATGGGAGCCCTGCCGCGGGATCTTCGCCCGAGCCCCGGACACCCCCAACCAGTTGGCGCCCTGGTCCCGGTGCACCCCGCGAGGGCCACAGGGGCGGAGCAGTGGGCATAGGGGCAACTCCGAGGGGGGGGGCTCTGGAGGTGACCTTTGCAGTGGGAGGGAAGGCTAACCCACGGCCGCCTGCTGATCGGGTCTCCCCACACTGCTCCTGGACTGTGGATCCTTTGGGTGGCAGATGCTGCCCAGAGCGTCAAGCGGCACCGTCACTATTTTGGCGCTGATCTTATTAGGCCTTCCAACCCGACTGCTTCCTGGGGCGCCTCCGCCCACATCCCCTAGACCATGGACAATTCAAGGCCTACCATCAGCGGCAGAACCTTAGCCTTCCTCCGGGGCCCTTCCAAAAGCCTCTAGCTGACCTGCACCACCCTACCGCCCTTCACCAGAGTGCCTGCACCGGCGACACAACGGCTCCAGTGAGACCCAGGCCCCGCTGGTGCCCGGGGGTGGGCTCCCACTACGCCCTACAACCTGGCTGCTTCCTGGGGCGCCCCAGCCCGCTCTCCTCCCCACCTCATCTCCCTGGTGTCCCGAGGCTTAACCTTTGCTGCGAGGAAGGAACACTCCGCCGCCATCTGAGCCCGGTTGGCGGTGTTGGGGTCCCCCCCTCCCACCACGTCTGGAGCCTGGTGACACTTATTTCGGATTATGCTCCAAACGAAAAGCAAGAGGAGTTCTATCTAGCCCTAGAAGGGGACCTCCCACAATTTGCTGAGGTCCAGACTATCATCGGGGGAGATTTAAACGGAGTCCCTGATCCACTGAAAGACCAATCTCACCCTCCGGCTCGTAGAGATTTCAGCCTGGAAACAGCGTTACTCAAATTATTCAGAACCCTAGACATGGTGGACACCTGGAGAGTCCTGCATCCTGAGGTCTGAGACTATTTGTTCTATTCATATGTGCATAGAACGTATTCACGCATCGGCCTCCTGCTGGCCTCCCCGCAAGTCTTAGCATTCACAGATGGAGTGGTTATTGGTCCCAGAATCCTCTTAGATCACACCCCAATAATGCGAACGCTCAGAGCCCATGACCCTGACCCTGCCCCGAGACGCAGGTGGTCCCTCTATGACCCGATCTTGGGAGATATGTCACTAAGAGATGTGGTGGTGAAATCGATAAGAATTTTTTAAGGAAAACAAAAATGAAGATGCCTCCCCAGCCAACACTTGGGACGCGATGAAGGTGGTGGTGAGAGGTGTGTTTTATTCTCCCAAGGAGCAGCCTACCATAAACAAAAGCGAAAAGTCCGCCAAGGCCTGGAAGACAAGGTACAGGAGGCGGAAGCAGTGTGTAAAGCCAGAAGCTGGACCCCGAGAGCCCACTGAACCTTGCAGGCAGCCCGAAAGAAATTGGAGGCCCACTATGCGGAGGATACAGCTCAGCTTCTAGCCAAAACGAAACAAAGCTACTACGCCAAAGGTAATAAGGCAAACCAATTCCTGGTGGAGAAATTAGTGAGGGTCAAGAAGCGGAATACCATCCTAGGCTTGCGTGATCCGCCAGGTAGAGTTCAGTTTGCGGATTGTGATAAACTACGGATTGCAGTGGCCCACCTCAGACACTGTCGGCAGCCCCAAGATCCAGCGAAGAGCAGCAAGCCTACTTGGAAGACGCAGCCCTACCTCACAACCGTGATGAGAGAAGAGTTTGAAGCCCCGATCACATGCGAGGAGGTCGACGCGGCCATTAAGTCTGAATCCAAGAGCCCCCGGACCAGATGGGTTCTCGACCCAATTTTACAAAATCTTTTAGCCCCAGCTACTGACCTCCATGACGACACTCTTCAATTCCTTTGCCATCTCTGGGTCTATTACCCTGTCAATGCAAGAAGTGATCAGTCCTTGCCCTCAAGCCGGGAAAAGACACCAGAGACAGCGCGGCATATAGACCCATCTCCCTGCTAAACCTGAACGCGAACATCTACTTGAAGGTCCTGGCAAACCGACTGGTGAGAATACTCCCGGATATCGTAGATCCAGACGGGATTCATATTGAATAGAGCAACCGCAGACAACATACGCAGGGTCCTCAATTTGATTGAGATTGCTAAACAGGACTTGCGAAAATTAGCCTTGCTAGCCTTTGATGCGACCAAGGCCTTTGATAAAGTGGACTGGTCGTTCCTCCGACTCACCTTAGAATCCTTCCACTTTGGGCCCTGCTTTCTAAAACTCGTCCTAGCGAACTACCAAGCCCTGAAAACCCTCCTCCGGGTTAATGGCCTACTATCCAGCCCAATCCCTCTAACATGTGGTACCAGACAGGGATACCCCTCTGCCCCCTGCTCTTTGCCCTAGTTATGGAACCCCTGGCCCAATGAATCCGCCTTAACCCCAGAATTAAAGGCCTCTAAGTAGGCCCCTCCCAACCCAAGATCGCTCTGTACGCGGACGATGTGATGCTGACCATAACGGACACCTCCCAGTCACTGAGAGCCGCTCTAGCAGAAATCCATAGATTCGGAAGGGTTTCGGGATTTTCCATTAACTTTGCAAAGTCAACAGCCTTGAGGGTGGGATTGGAACTAGGAGACAGAGTCCTCCAGATCCCATTGCTCGATCAAATTAAGCAAGAAGTCAATCCCTTACCTCGGGGTCCAGATCCCCGCTCACCCGGAAGATACCTACCGGATAAACTTCCCGCCGCTATTTAAGAGCTTGGAGAGAGACCTCGACTGCTGGCTTTCACAGGAGATTTCGCTACTGGGTCGCATTGCGGCCTGCAAGATGAACCTCCTTCCACAATTTCTATACGCTTGCTCAGCCCTCCCCATCATGATCCCTCGCCTCCCGCTCCAGCGCCTGCATAGGAAGGTATTCCGCTTTATCTGGAAAGGCAAAAAGTCACGGATCCCACAGAGAACTATGCTGAGCGCCCCAAACCTGGGAGGTCTGGGGGTCCCCGACCTCCAGAAATACCAGATGGCGGCGCAGATAGCTCACACTCGAGTTTGGACCATCGCATCAAGGCGCCCTAAGTGGGCAGATATAGAACAATCTCGATTACCCCTCCCCCTCCGCTTTCTGTTACATCTGCCAGCCTCCCTGCGAAGGACATGGCCAGCTACCGTATCAACTAAACATACGTTAAGAGCATGGGATTGGGCGCGTAAATATAGAGGCATCCCGAGAGACTTGAGCCCATCTGCCCCAGTGTTCCACAACCCAGCCTTCTCACCGGGAGCCTGTCTCTCGAACTTTAAAAACTGGATCGCCGGGGGTCTTAACTCCCCGAGTCAGTTATTTGAAGGGAACCAACCGCTGACCTTTGAACAATGTAAGAGCGCCTTCTGCCTAACGGAGACCGATAGGTTCTCATATGCCCAAATTCGACATTGGTGCTCACACCCCCAGACCCGCTTAGCGGCCACACGGGAACTAGATCCCCTCGAGCTGACAGCGACAAATCCACGAGCCGAGGGCTAATCTCAACGCTATATGGAGTATTGCAGACCAACCTTCTCGTCGCTAAAGCAACTTATATGTCACAGTGGGAAGCGGACTTAGGACACCCGATACAAGACCAGTCCTGGGCAGACATTTGGTCACAAACTCACTCGTCCTCCTTTTGCATTACCAATCAGGAGTACGCGCATAAACTCCTGTTAAGGTGGTACTATCCGCCGCTCTGGCTACACCATATCAACCAGTCCCTGTGTTAGGCAGAAACCTGTGCAGTTCCCTCTGGGACCACTGCAAAAGATTTAGGACTACAGGTGTTTGGCAGTAAACCCATTTGGTAGCAGTCTGTACCACACAGATTCACTTGATAGCTGTGGCTGAGCAGTCAGACTTCCCTCAAGAAGAGTTAGACAGTATACAGAGTATTCACAATAGGTCAAGAGAACACAGTAGAACAAGTAAACACTGACCTGGGCTTGGTTTAAAAGAGATTTTATTTATTTAAAACCACATCTAGAAAAACACACAGGCACTAATAGTAAGCAATTCAAAAACACGGCCACTAAAAGATATACACTCCCTTAAAGAATATTAGACGAGTCTTAAGTAAAGCCCCACTTATTTTCAGACGGCTGTAAGCGCTTAACGTAGATGGCACTCTAATAGTTCGTTTTAAAAAGGGAGAGCAGAGCAGAGAACAAGTTGAAACAGATCCCAACACTTTTATCAGAACATAACAAGAGAGGAAATCAAAGTAAAACCGTGAAGTTAGAGTTCAAGAGGCCGGTCCACTTTCAGAGGATCCCAACGAAATGTGTCCAAGGTCACACGGTTGCAGTGCACAAAAGTCTTGTAAAGGTTCAAAAAGGAGTTGGACCAAAGAAAGGGACCAGTTAGAGGGTCAAGGCGGCCAGCCCAGTCCAGAAGGTTAAGGGGTTATTATTACCTTGTAGCAATCTTTAGAAAGGGAGGCCTGGCGGATACGGTACCTTAAAGTGGTGAGAACGGTCCAGCGGGGGCAGTTGTTCTTGGCAGGGGGTGCAAGTTGGTGCTTCGTCCGGGGGAAGAGAGGATCTCGTCGTGGAGGAAGACAGGAGTCCGTTGCACTGCCAGGGAAGAAACCAGCCGCAAAGTTTCTCAGGTACAAGGAGCGGTCCGGTGATTCGCGGTTCAGTGGTGAGTGGCTATCCGGCTGCCGGGGTGCTTGGCACAAGCAGTTTGACCACAACCCGGGCTGGGGTGCGAAGAAAGAAAGGTAAACTGGTTGTGCCCACCAGTCAGGGGAAGAAGCCTCTCCAGCCGGGAGATCTTCTCTGTCGTCGGGAAGTGGTGAGTCGGTTCTGCAGGGCTCCACCGGTGGTGTCGTCGTGGTAGGTCTGCTCAGCTTCCCCCTCGTCGGATTCTCAGGTCCTGTGGCGACTTTGGAAGTTCCAGTCCCCAAAGCCCTGCTGTTATGCAGAAAACCCCCATTCACTCAGCCTAGCTGTCACTCAAACATGCTAAGTGGTGAGCCGGCCGGCTCACCACTTGGGCCAATCACACGAGTGCGACTTGAGTTACAAAGGTAACTCAGTTCAGGGTGCCTAAACACCCTCCCACACCCCCTGTGGTACCCAGACAGAGTGGCACCACTTTTGGAGGCTTCTGTGGAGAAGCCCGCCAAAAAGTGGAACAAAGGGCTCGACTTGGGTTGGAGTCACAGAAGGGAACACAAACGCCATTTTAGAATCGAGTCTTGGCAAAAAATACCAACCGGAGAATTAATATTAATTAAATAAATCGGCGGTATGTTCGAGGCTATGAGAATTAAATAAAGTTGGTAGCCTCGAACAATAATATTATTTGCGGTCGAATATAAAAACTAGTTTCCACTGCCACCAGCCAAAACTCGATCAGGGGGGACGGAGACGTGTCCCCTCGACTAACAGACCCCGGGGCAATCGAATTGCCCCGACCAGTACGTCCAAAATATGATGGTTTGTACGGGTTTCTGTTAATAATTTGGGACTAGTAAAGCCAATGGTGACTTTACATGCCCTGGGAGACAGTAGTCAGTCCCAGGTTATGGAGTCTATGGTGGGGTGTCACTATGACACCCCTGTGTTACTGCATGGAGGGTGCTGTGTAACACACATAGGAAAAACACATGAGACCCTATGGAGTAAAGGACCCCATAGCCCATAAAACACATTACCAGTCAAAGGAATACCATAAATCGGGTCCAAGAGTGGGAGAAAGAGTCTCACTCTTGGCAGGAGGAAAAAAACAAACTCCAGAAATCCAGCAAAGCTGCTGGGGGACTCACTAGGTTAGGAAATTCAGCCTAAAGAGAGAATTCTCCCTAACACCCTGGACCCCCTACGTTGGCGCCGCTGCGGCCTTCCGGGCTCCTACCTACATATGTGGTGGACATGCCCGATGGTGGCGAACCTCTGGTCCCAATGCATAGCCACCATAGCAGACATTACCCAGATAACGCTGCCACTGGAACCAGAACCTATACTGTAAGGAGTCCCGATTCCCAGGCATTTATCAAAGATCTGGTAAGCAGGTGGCCCTCATAACACAGCTGCTCCTGGCGACTAAAATCACAGTGGCTCGAACTTGGAAATCCCCGGAGGGCCCCCTAATGATTCTGTAGTGGCTAAAACTCTGGGACATCTTCATAGCAGAAAAGATCATGGCGGAAAACAGGGGTCACCTTCACCGCTTCACAAACACTTGGTGGCCCGTGATAGACTATGACCAGAGCTACCCAGCACTTACATATAAACCACGCTCAGTGGTGAACGCCCTACTGGCAGAGGACAGGGATCTGGTTCAACCATCAGAGGAGCAAGGACTGGAAGGCAGTCAGGGGTAGAGGGTGGTGGGAAAGCTTAAGGAAATGTGAATATATGGCTTAATATGCGGCAGTTGCTAAATTATCTGTAATGCAATGTTTTCCTGTGCGCTGATCAAAATAAACAAGTTAAAAACATTTTTTTTTTATCATAACCTTCAGCTCTGTGACCTGGACATATTGACACGCTTTGTGGTTTAGCTTCAACTATGCATACCTGGTCTGCTTTGCATGTGCAATGTAATTGCTGTCATCGAACTTGCTTTTGGAACTTCACATTTAACACATTAGCAGGTTGGGTGCCAAGAATCTCTCCATACTTCCTCCTGTCTCTACTCCGATACTTGGAATTAACTGCTGAGAACAGCCTAACCTCAGCATTTGTTTTTTCGTCCTGCTGACGCCACTCATGTTCACCCTCACCCAAATCACAATCAGGTATCTACCCTTCCAGTACCTTTTTGATTACTACTTCCTTGTCACAGCCCTGTACTGAGGTCAGCCTACCCTTTTACAGCTCTGGGCTTGAACTCCAGGTCCTTTTTCCTCCCCATAGTGTGGCTGTGTAATCTTATTTGCCTACTGATTAGGATAAAGGTTTGTTTTTTCACAGATGTGTCAGGCTCACCTCACAACGTGAAAAGGATCTGTAGGCAGACCCAGTCTTCAGTCAGAGCAAGCAAGGAAAACAATGATGGGAATAAGGCAAAAGTGGAACCAACAGTAACTAGAGTACATAAGTGGAAATTGATGAATCCAGTAGCATTATGATGCATAGTTCATTCTTTCTTTCACCCTTGTATAACCTCATTAGGGAAGTTATGTTTGCTTGTGAAAAGAGCCTCATTGTGAGGAACAACCACATCACTAGTTGTGTGGTGGCATTTTAGGGTTAGACACATTAAAAGCCCAGCCCAGAGGGGGTGAAGGGGTGCTGTTGCGCAAGATGGCGAGGTAGTCTGCTCTGCTTGCAGCCATCTGGGCCAAGATAGTCGTCGGAAAAGCTGAGGAGTGTAAGGAGTCTTTCCCATGAGTGTGACAGCGACAGAAGAGAGAGTTTAGCCCCGATCCGTGGGGAACCGGTGGAAGAATGATGGCGGCGCGTGGCGGACACTGTGGCTTTTGAGCAGGGGGCTGTACTGGTAGCAGGGAGCCTGTGAGGGGGCCTGATATTGCTGGTGTGGTAGCAGAACAGAGACACTGTGAGGCGCAAGAAGGTCGAGATCCGCGTGGGAGCTAGGTGTTGGAGAGAGCTCCCTACGTGGTCACGAGACAACACCAGTGTATGCAGTGGAGGGGCGGGAGCTGTGATAGTGTTTGGCTCCAGTCCGTTCTTCAAGCAGGAGCTGCGTCCTTACCCCTCCCCTCCACCTCCCGCCCCGACGGGGAGCCAGCCTATGAAGGCTGAGGGGCAGCCGTGAGGGGAAGGCCCATAGCCCGTAGGTTGGAGACTGCAAAAGCCCACAGGGGGAAAAGTGTACAGGAGCATCGGAAGAAGAGAGCGCCACAGCTGAGAGGTGGAAATAAGGTGCCATAGTCTGGAAGGAAGCAACAGCCCTTGCCAGGGGCAGGCAGGCGGTGGGACTGCCACAATAGAGAGTGCACAAGCAGCAGGGAGGGCATGTTCCTCCTGTCCGAATGAGTTCTGCGCGGTACATGGCGCAGAGGTTGGCCAAAGACAGACCGAGGGAAATGTGCGTTGGCGCAGCGGTCTCCCCAATAGCAGGGGGCGAGAAGAGTGGGGGGAGAGGAGAGGAGAGGAGTAGGAAGTGCCACAACGGATCGCCTGTAGGGGAGCGGCCTGAGTGGTAGGGAGCAGAGTAGTAACTACCAGTTAGAGGTGCTGCAATGACAAAAGTGATGGGGAAGAAAATGCCAGTGCAAGCAAGGATGGACTCATTCACGGTAACCCCCAAAGACTCCCTGACCCACGGTGCAGGCGAAGACAACACTGGTCTGAGCACACTACAGGCCTTGGCCATGCTGAGTGAACTGTTGGCTGCTATTCAGGACTCCAAATCCTTGTTGGAAGGCAAGGTGAAAGCAGTGGGGGCGGAGGTGAGATTTCTACGACGCGGCCTATAGAAGATGTCCTTGTCCCTGTCATTGGGATCTGTTTGAAGCCCAAGTCCAAGTGCAACTGTTGGTACGATTCTGACCTTGCTACCCTTAAACGCAAGTGTAGGGTGCCTGAGAGGAAGTGGAGGGCATCAGGAGCACCCTGTGACAAACTGGCCTGCTCCCTGCTTCAAAGGCAGTACAGACTCTGTCCTCTCTAAGAAGAGTGTACATCCAAGCCGTGTCCCTGCAGCATCTAACAACTCAGCTGAACTTAAATATGCAAGGAGCTGGCCAATCCTGCTGCCGTCTCTACCTCTCCTGTTCCCTCCGAGGCCCTCTGCACGGCCTTAGCTTCTCATTTCATTGCTAAAACTCATGACATCCTGTCCACCTTCTCTTCCTTTACCACCACCACCTCCTCCTCCTCCTCTACCACTCCTGGCCCGTCTGTGGCAGTTTGTCCTCCTCCTTTCTCCTCCTTTCTCCTCCTTTCCCTTGTTCACCCCCTAAGGATAGACCAGTCCGATCTATGAAAGTCTTGTCAAAGCAGGTTCTCCCCTGCTCATCCAGAACCATCAAGGACCACATCGACACCCTTGCTGCAGCCTTGGCCGATTCCTGCAATCCCTCCTTTGTCACTGGAACTCCCAACCCCCCTTGCTCCCTCATAAGCAATCCTTTGTGCACCCCATTCTTAAGAAGCACTCTGCTGATCATTCCTCTCTGGCTAACTATTGCCCGATCTCCGTTACTACTTTCCTGGCAAACTCCTAGAAAAGCTGGCCATCTCCCAGCTTAATCTGCACACTGGATCTGTTAGTTGGCTCCACAACCACCAGTCTGGCATCAGAGCTGCCAGAACCAGGGAAACTGCTCTCCTGAACACCCATAAAGACCTGCTCTCTAATCTTCCTTCTGTCCTCATTCTCCTCGATCTATCCTCTGCTTTTGATACGGTCAACCATGTCATCCTGCTGAATCGCCTCCGTGACAACCAGGGCATCCCTGTTCAGGACCTGGCCTGGTTGACCTCCTTTCTCACCAACCGACCCTCCAGTGCACTGGGGGTCTTTACTCTCTTCTATCTCTATCCCTCTACTTGTGGTGTTCCCCAGGGGTCTAACCTTTCTCCCTGGCTTTTCATCCACTACCTGTCATGTATCGACGATATCGACCCTCCTGGTCTTCCTGGTCCTTCAGTCAATAGACTTTATCCTGTTCACCTTCAACATGGCCGACGCTATGTCCTAGAGCGGTCTAGTTGTCGGTGCAGACCTCATGCTCCCTTGAAAACAGTCACGCCCCCGCGCTTCCGTGCGTCTCAACGCTCTGCGTGCCTGCTCGTCGCCCGGCAAGTTGTGTTCTCGTGTTAGCCCTTTTTCCTTCGTGAACCCTGGTTTCCAATTCCCTTCCTTCCTGGTTCCCCCTTCTTCCCAGTGCTCATTCGGAACCCATTTACCCTGTATCCTTATCCTGGTTCCATCCTGGTCTCTTCCTGGATTGACCCTGGAACAACTGAACGTACCCGAGCCTTCGCGTCACCGCCACTTGGAGCCGCAAACCTCCACGCTCTCCGAAGCCCAGCAGACTGGATTCAGAAGACTCCAGAGCTTAGCTTTACAAGGCACGCTCATCCAGGAAAAAGAAACTTGCGCACTGAAAGAAGAAACCCGCAATATGCAAAAAGGAGAGTCGCGAATCCGAGGACCAGGATTCTGACATTACCTGGCACTTCTTGCCCACTGCATCGCTACTTTCTGTTCCAATTTTCAGTGTAATGCGGATGACACCCAGCTCTCTTTCAGGCTCCCCTCAGCCACCTCTGCTCCTTCTCTCATACCAGACTGTCTGGCCACAATTCAGGAATGGATTACCACCAGTGATCTCTTCCTGAATGTCAGTAAGACTGAGGTACTCCTCATTGGGACACCTGCTCCCTCCTTTCTCCTCTCTCTGGCTCCTCTTCCTGCTCCTTCCTGTGAGGCTAAGAACCTTGGTGTCATCTTCGACTCAACCCTCTCCTTCTCTCCTTCCATCTCCGACATCTCTAAGAAGTCAAACTATCCACTCCACCTACTTTGAGGTATTCTTCCTTTTCTCACTTTCCTCCAGAAGCTCACTGTCTCCAGAGCCCTGGTCCTCTCTAGACTGGACTACTGCAATAGCCTCTTTCTAAATCTGCCTGCATCTACTCTCCGACCTTCACAACTCATCCAGTACAGGACTGCAATACTTGTCCTTGGCCTCAACCCCAGGGATCGTATCTCTCGAGCTCTGAAATCTCTTCACTGGCTCCCTGTGGCTCAAAGGATCAAGTTCAAGATCCTTTGCATTGTCCACAATGTTTCTGGGGCGTGGGACTGCACTACCACCAACATTCTCTTCTTAAACATCTTCCTTTTTGAGCTCTCCGCTCATCCACCTCAAACTCTCTGAGGGTCAGATGCTTCTTCAAGCATAGGGTTGGGGACAGATCTCTTTTCTCGGCTGGGGCCTCCCTCTGGAATGGCCTCTCTGCCTCTCTCAAACTTGAGCACAACCACTTCCAGTTCCGGAAGCAACTCAAGACCTTACTTTTCGCTTACGCTTTCTCTCTCTTCCCCTCCCCTTCTAATGTCTCTGACTGCTCTGTGCTTTGGTCACCTGGCTACCCTCTGAATTCGGGCCCAGGCTCCTGCATGTCCAGTTGTCCTGCCACTGCCTCCAGGCTCCCCCTGCACTTGAGGGTCTGTACCTGCAATCCTACAGTCCCTTCTCTCTGCACTTAGGATCCACCTGCTAACTTCACCTATTGAGTTACCTGCACATCTCCCTTCCTCTCCCACCTTGGCACTTCTCCCCTCCCACTTTCCCGCACTTGCTCGATCTGAATGACACAAGGCCTAGTAAGATTGTTGTTTTGCCCTCCCTTTGTTTCCCCCTCCTTGTCGCGTCTAGAAACACTTGTGTGCAGGTGCATTATAAATTCCATATCATATCATAAAGGAGAGATTATAACCACCAGTGCCTCAGCAACTTTGTTACTATGCTGCCATGCTTGGCGTTGTACAAGTGCCCCCATTGGCATGCCGCCAGCTGCGTTGTCCTTGTTTGTAGCCACGAGCCAACAGCTTTGTATGAGCCATTCCAGACATTGTCATTCTTGTCCTGGGAGAGAAAATCAGCGAAACTGTTGATGTTCTCTGTTAAGCCTCTGGTGATACTTCTACAACCACTAACCTTAACATGGTGCAGAACACCTGCCAATAAGAAAGTTTAAATCCCTGCAAAACAGTAGCTTGGCAAAGCCCAGGGGGGCAGGATTTTTGGGAGCCCACCCCATTATGCCGAGAGCTTAGTAAATCCCAATTAAGGCAAGGTTACAGAGCGGCAAGTGTTGAGGAGAATTCTCTGTTAAGGCTAATTTCCCAAACCTAGTGAGTCCCCCAGCAGCTTTGCTGGATTTTTGGGGTTTCTTTTCTTTCTCCTGCTAAGAGTGAGACACTTTTTCTCCCACTCTTAGGCATGATTTGAGTATGTCCTTTGACTGTAAATGTGTTTTATGGGCTATGGGGTCTTTTACTCCATAGGGCTCCATGTGTTTTTGGTATGTGTGTTACACCGCATCCTCAGTGCAGTAACACAGGGGTGTCATAGTGACCCCCAAACATAGACTCTATACCCTGGGACTGACTACTGTCTCCCAGGGCATGTAAAGTCACCATTGGCTTTACTAGTCTCAAATTGTGAACAGAACCAGTACAAACCATCATATTGTGGAAGTACTTGTAGGGGTAATTCGATTGCCCCTGGGTCTGTTTTCCAAGGGGGCACTGTCCAGTCCCCCCCCCCCCCCCTTGTCGAGTTTCTGGCTGGTGGCAGTGGATACCACGCTAAATATTCCACTGGAATATTTCCTATGGGATTTTCCCAACGCACCACTTTTTGGTGCAATGTTAAAGATAGCGCCGGGTTATTTTATTTAATATTTATTCCCCGGTTGGGTCTTTTTGCCAGGACTCGGTTTTAAAATGGCGTTTTTGTTCGCCTCTGAAACTCTAACCCAAGTCGAGCCCTTAGTTCCAAATGGTGCCACTCTGTCTGGGGTCTACAGGATGTGTGGGAGGGGGATTAGGCACCCTGGACTGAGTTGCCTTGGCAACTCAAGTCGCACTCTTGTGTGATCGGCCGTCCGGCTCACCACTAAGCATGTTTGAGTGACAGCTAGGCTGATGAATGGGGGTTTTTCTGCATAAAAGCAGGGCTTTGGGGACTGGAACTTCAGAAGTCGCCACAGGACCTAAAGAATCCGAAGAGGGGAGAAGCTGAGCCATCTACAACGACGACACCACCAGTGGAGCC
This sequence comes from Ambystoma mexicanum, assembly GCF_040938575.1. Lineage (NCBI taxonomy): Eukaryota > Metazoa > Chordata > Amphibia > Caudata > Ambystomatidae > Ambystoma > Ambystoma mexicanum. The sequence continues at coordinate 972,421,272 of NC_090929.1, read as the reverse complement.
CTGCTGTACGAACTCACCACTTCCCCGACGACAGAGGAGATCTTCTTCCAGGAGAGTCTTCTTACCTTTGAGCTGGTGGTCCCAACCAGTTCGCCTTTTTCGCCTTCTTGGATCGTCTCGTGGTCGAATCGCCCGTGCCAAGCACCCCGGCGGCCGGATAGCCATGCTTCACCACTACCGCGAATAAAAGGGTTGTACCTTTTAATCGGGAAACTCTGTGGCTGGTTTCTTCCCTGGCAGTGCAACGACCTCCAGCTTTCTTCCTCGTCGAGATCATCTCTTCCTCTGGTTGATGCCACGACCTGCACCCGCTGTCAGGAACAACTGCCCCCGCTGGAGCTTTCTCACCATTTCAGGTACTGTGTCCCGCCTGGTCTCCCTTGCAACAGATTGTCCAAGGTGTCCCGTAAATCCTTGACTTTCTAACTGAGTGACCTCAGACCTGCTAACTTTGCCTTTCTGAACTGATCCAACCTCTTTTTGACTTTTCTGCAGAGACTTTGAGTGCATTTCCACTGTGTGATCTTGAGCCCATTCCGCCTTGCTCTCTCCAAGAGTGGGCCTGACCTATGAACCTTTTGCTCTACAGTAGACCCTGCCTTTCTTGACTTGCTGTGGTTTCTTAAGTGTTGGTACTGTGTTATCTTCCTACTCTGCCTTTTCTCTCCCTTTTTAAACAAATTATTGGAGTGCCATCTACGGTTACGCGCTCGCCTCTGTTTTGCTAAATAAGTGGTGTCTTAACCTAGACTTGTCGAATAATTAATTAGGGAGGTGTATATACTTATAGTGACTGTGTTTGAACTTGCTTGATATATTAGTGCCAGTGTATTTTCATAAGTGTGTTTTTAAATAAATAATTATATACTTTTATACCAAAGCTCTGGTCAGTGTTTGCTTGTTCTACTGTATTTTTAGCCCTATTGTACTCTATATACTGCCTAACTCTTCTTGAGAGAAGTCTGACTGCTCAGCCACAACTACCGGGTAAATCTGGGTGGTGCAGACTGCTACGAATTGGGTTTACTGCTTACTCCTGTAGTCTTAAACGTTTTTGCAGTGGTCCCTAAGGGAACTGCATAGGTTTCTGCCTAACAGCAAGGCTTAGTTTCAGAAAGGGTTTGAGAGCGGTCACACAGAGCAACAGCCATAATTCTACCTAGACAGACAAGTATACAAATATGCAAAAGTTTATTAGGCCTTGAAAAAACACACTAAGCAAGTAAAACCTTTGGCTAAATATTGTCACACCCACAGACCAGGGCCTGGTGTAGGCCGAATCCAACAGTCGTCGAAAGCTGATGATCTCCTGTTGGAGGTTGGAACTGGAGCAGTCAGTTGAAAGCTGTTGAAGAATGGCTGTCGAAACGATGGTTGAGTGAAGATTGGAATGGCTAATAGAATTCTAGAATTCTATAACTTTGAATAATAAATGGCATTAGCCAGGAAACTCTGCAAATGGTGACTGACTACGATGGTGGGAAAAAAAACTATCTGAGGGACCTCAACACATGAAGGACCATGGGTACAGTAGAGTCGATGTCCCTTTTCGAATTTCCCCCAAAAAATGCAATACTCTGCGACTACCATTATGTGTCTGTCTAAAATATTTGTATATTGCACCACTCGCCCAAAGATCTCAGGGCGCTCACAAAGCACACAAACAGAAAACAGGAAGTTGTCAGCTGGGGAGTACAAACACAAGATGTCAGACTATGCATAGCATGTGAATCTAAGCAGATACAAGCATCATAAATACGATTACGATAAGTAATGTATGCTATATAAATTCGCCCTGTGTAGAAATAGAATAGCATTTGTTTCAATGACCAATAGAACACCGGTAAGTACTCTGATGCATTTGAAATAGAACATACACAATAAGATAATCATAGAACAGCTTCCCTGGTTTATAGTGATAGTTTCGAAAACAATAATGTCGAAAGTCATTATTCTGAAAAAAAACAAATGGCGAAAAAAAATGTAGAATTTTTTTTTCAATACGGTTTTTTTCGAAATGGGGGGTCCCCCCCCCAACACGGCTTTTATTATTTTTTTATTTTTTCTTTTACCCATTTTTTCCCAGACCCCAAAATAAATATATAATTAAAAAAACGGAATTCGGCATATTTCTTTTTCGACATTTTTGTCATTCGACATTATTTTTTCGAAATTATGACTGACCACCAGCTTCCCCAGCTCTTATGAAGTCAAACCGTAAGATAATTTGGGGCCTTATGCCCAAACTTCTCCAGTTCCAAAGTAGATACTTTTCAGGTTGGTTTAGAAAGAGATTTGTGATGCTAGTAGTTACATTTAAGAACTAAGTTCAGGGACATAGAATCACTCAATCCCAGTCTTTAGGATAGTGCTAGGAAGGGGATCCTAGACCAGGCCTCCACCGACATAAATCTGAAAAGAATGATTTGGGCACAGGACCCAACTCCCATGTAACCCTATGGAGACAGGAGGTTTTGGGGGAGGAACCGGTACGTAAACCCACCCCCTGATGGTGATCCGTTCAGCGACCGCTGCTGGTGTTCTGGAATCCACTGGGGATACAATCTTCTGTGCTTCGTCCCGTCAAGGGAAGGCCCAGTGGTCAGGGATGCAGAGGCTACTTTTGGTGTCTGGATTTAGTTTTGAGCTGTTGGTGGCTCTTGGGAATTGATTCCAGACCACTTCTAGTAGAACACCCAAATGGATGAAGATGAAGACTTCTGCATGGCAGACCACCTCAGGACACCTCCAGGGACTGAAGGAGGAGTGTTGCAATGGGAGAACACCACGGTCAGGCGGCGGCAGCCGATATTCAGTGGACAAAAACAGAAGCAGTCCCAGCACATCTTGCATTCTTGCAATAAAAATGAAAATGCAGGAGCAGGCTTCTTGTTCTATGAGCAGAATATCATCCACGTTCCAAGGATGTTCTGGAAATAGGGATGGCTGCAGCATGAAGCCCAGGAGAGAAGTAGACACGGCTATCCATGATTGGATAGCCACTACCAGGTTGAATGTTGCTGTTCCATATGTAAGGTGTGCCCAAAACCTGAATTCCAAAAGCCAGGATCTTTACCATCTGTAGGTGCCTCCCTCTGGAACAGCCTCCCTGCCTCTCTCCGTCTTGAGCCGGATCTCCTTAAATTCTGGAAACTCCTCAATACTTTCCTCTTCGCCTCCTCCTTCTCTCTCCCCTTCCCCTGCTAAACTCCTCTTTCTGCTCTCTCTCTCCTCTATCTCTGCTCAGTTCTGCTGCCTGGTGCACATTCAGAACCTCACCGGTTCCAAGATTTCCTCGCCAGTCTCTTGGACTTGCCCTCGGTCCTTCCACTTGCCACAGCACTGCTGCACTTCAGTTATACCCCATGAGAGTGGTATCTCTCTGCATTTAACCCATGTTCTGACGGGACTGGGCGTACTTGTCCCTATTGCGCCCCACGCCCATGCACTTCCTTTTCTGTTCACCTGCATAATCTGAATAGACCATGCCTTGTAAGATCGGGTGTCTTGTCTACCCTATGTCCTCCCCTCCCATGCGTGGTTGCGCTTTGATACACTTGTGTATAAGCGCATAATAAACAATCAATCAATCAATCGAAGGATATGTAAAGAGTGCAGAAATTGCAAGAAAAACTGTTTTATTACATGCAATCACGTCTGAGAGGAAAAACCAATTCTCGCTCAAACACACCTACTTTGGACTCCATTATTTATAGAGTAAAATCTCAAGCTGAAGATTTGCAACAGTTGCCGGGCATATACAAATTGATAACATTATATTGGCTACTATCATTAGTCTCCTAAAGATAGCTATACATTAGTGGGCACTATTGGGCAAACCTTGTCCCGTGACCAGATGAATAGAACTCTCTAAGGATGACCTAATAGCACAGTCAGCAGATAGTACCCATCCCTGATTGGTTCAAGTCCTTTGTAAAATTGTGGCAACAATAACCTTTCCCCCATTGGTCGAGACCATCCCAGGTAACTCATGATGTCCCTGTCTTGCAAAATGGACAAGTTGCTAAAAAGGTGCAAATTAAAGTGAAGCTGTGAGCCCCTCCGAAAGTTTCTCCCGACTGGAAGATAAACAAAGAATGAGACACCTTCACTGAATTAGATAGTCACATAGATAGATTCATTTAGCATCAAACCAAGCACTCGAGCGGAGAGAGGCGATGACATGTGCTTTGCTAGTGCTCTCACTTACAGGTTGAACTGAAAGTTTGGTGAGTAATTATAATAGTGAAATACAAATAGACATGCAAGGGGAGGCTCAACAGGTGTTCTTTTTCTTTCCTCAACCTGGTACCAGCTGGTATTTGTGCATGCTATTTTGACCACGCTATTTCCTAACTTGGAAGCAGTACCTGCAACCTAACCCACACAAAGAGGTCATTTGGGATTTCGATGGACTGTCATGTGACATTTTGACAGAGAAAAGAGAAGTAGTGTTCATTGAATGTATATTTCCACAAACAGCCTTTTGAACATCTGTTATACTATGTGTTATCTTATAAGCCCGAGTTCTAGTAAACAGGATGGGAAGAGAAGGGAGACTCGGTACCAATGTCAATTGCCATTATTTCTTGTATTGCTACATCTTGCATTATCAACGCATTGCTAACTGATACAGATGAAACCGGAGTTTTGGGCAACCGGCCAAGTGCCTGGCAGCACACAGGTAGACCATGTAGAAGAAAATAAGTCCCTAATAAAAATAAGATCATCATTAGGATGGCACCAATTTTCCAGCCAAAAGAACACATGGACCAAAAGGAGCTGGTAAGATCCCATGTGCCAGGGGGCACGTGGCTTTGTTCAGCAATGCCATGCACCTTCTTTATTGCTTTGCAAACCGAGGTGGTGGTGTTGGGCACATAGAGACAGCAATCTGCCCCTAGGATTTTGCATAGGCCTTCCTTTTCTGCAAGAATCCTATCTGAAACAACCTATTTTGCAGGGCCACAAGGTGTACCACCTGAAATGCTACAGTGATATTACTCAATATTTCAGTTGTGTCATTAATGGTTGCTTCGAACAATCTAGCCAGGCAACGGATATCTGTAGAGTTTATGGCAGGGCCAGACCAGGGATTGATTGACAAATATTTGTGCACCAGTATGCCCTGAATGACAGTTCGGCAATGCCTGGTAGGGTTGTCAACAACAGGGGGTCTAATAGATATGGCTGGAAATACAAATCCTAAATGGCAACAGCCACTCCATTGTGGAGGTAGCCAAGTGTAAGCACTAAGCCCACTCATGAAATCCACTGAGTCGCCAACATAAAAGGCAACATCTGTGTCATCTCTAGTAGTGGTGAGTGCCATGTTCCAGTTGGCGCTATATCCTATGAAATTAGATCCATTGTTCTCAATACACATGGCCCTTATTATGTTGGAGGTGGAGATGCAGAGAAGGGATGGAAAATAAATTAGGGCTATTATCCAATAGCTGTGTAGTAGGTAGAACCAGGGCTGCCTCAGTCACAAGGCCAGCCTGGGAGAAAAAAAGAAGTAAACTCATCTGACAAAGGGAAAGTAGCATTTGGGAGAGTGACCAATTCACAGGCTTCTTTGCGCGGCACCTGCTGTTATAACTGAGCATACAAAGAGGAGGAGGAGGAACCGGAGGCATGGCATATATTAGCTGTTCCCTGGGCTATCCCTTTAAATATAGTGGTTTTTTTTGTAATTATTTTATTCAAACAAAACAACAATACAACAAACATAAATAAAAACTTTCAACAACATAACCACTGCACTCCCCCCCCCCCCCCCCCTTATGAGCCTATTTGTTTTCCACGCCTTCTGTATCTGTTCCGTGTGTCGGGGCTTCGCTGCTTCCGGATTCTGCTGGGGCCAATACTGCTCCAAACATTTCAGCTATCAGCAGTTTCCATGCCATGAGGGAGCCTATTTCCTTATCCCCTCCCCGTGCTACTAGCCTCTTGCCACACAACAGTTTCAGTCTCCGCCCATTTTTGTAGGTCCTTTCACCACACCTCCACCCGCGGCCTGTGACACTCCTTCCATCCCATGGCGATCCTACGTTTCGCGAGCACGTATGCCAGATATTTCAATTTCCCAGCATGTTTGCGTTTCCGCGCTCTGGGATACCCCCCCAGCAGGCAGGCCCAGGCCGAGTCTATTATGAGCGTGACCCCCTTCTCCGCTAGCTTCTGTGCAACCTCCCCCCAATAGACTTCAATTACCGGGCACGCCCAGAACATGTGTATCTTGTCTGCATTCTCTTCGTCACACTTGGGGCAAGCCTGGCGCCCCACATTTCTGAACCTTGATATTCTCCGAGGGGTCATGTAAGACCTGTACGTTATGTACAACTGCAGTTGTTTAAACCTGGCATTTCTCGACACCTTCCTGTGATATCCCAAAGCCTGTTCCCACATCCCATCCTCCAACGGGGCTCCCATCTCTGTTTCCCATTCTGATCTCAAATGCACCAGATCCCTCCCGATCTTAGTCATCAACATCTCGTACAACCTGGACACCTCATGCCCACCCTCTGATGTATCGTATATCACCTCGACGGCGGTGTCCGGCTCCTCCGCCAAAATGGCTTCATGCCACCTACTCCTAATCTCCTGTACTACCCTGTGATAAGTGACATATTGGCCACCGTGCAGTCCTGACGTTGTCCCAAGTTCCCCAAACTCCGCAATAGCCCCTTCCTGCCAGATGTCGCCTAAGGTGACTAGACCCACGACTCCCAATAAGTCCTAATGATTACCCTCAGTTGCCTGTCCCCCTTCGTCAGCGCAAATCCCTTTAAATATAGTTATAGTTTCTATATGGAATATAATGTAAAACATAAAATAAGCAAAGAACAGGAGGGGCAACTGTTGCAGTGGGAGCCCTTCCTCTACACAGGCAGGAAAGTGCAGGCAGATGTAGCAATTGCCGCATTTAGCCATCTTGTGTGTATTTTGCAAAAGGGTAACACATGAATTTCTGCTTATTAGTTCAAAATGATAATGCTGGTCCGGGGGTAAACTTGCCATTGTAACATTAGGAGAAGGGCACGGGTGTAGATTTTATCGAAAGGGGCAAATACATACTGCATAATACAAGAGCACTAAGCAGGATCCAAAAACAAGAAAAAGATGGCATAATCTCGAGTGATACCATTTTCTGTCAGTGCGTAATATATATCATTTTTGTAGGAAATTGTCTTTTGTCATGAGAAAAACAATGGTGAGCTATGGTCAGTGTATCTGTGGAGGCAGCAAATATATTTTTGGAGTGTCTAAAATACCTCACCACCAGGTAGTCCTTTAAAGTTGGCGATCTTGACCACTGGGGTAGCTGCTCTTTCCTGGGAGTGTTCCCAAATAATCAGTTTGTCATTAACGGTTTCATGAAAGTTTTTTTGGTCTCAGAGTATAGCGTGACCCCTCTGTTGGTCCTACGTCATCTTTGAGGCACACTATAGCTGGAGAAACCAATCCAAAATACATTTTCCGAGCAAACTTTTCTGCAGAAGAAAAGACAAGTGGTGAAGCAACACAGCCGTCCTTAGGCTGTTCGTGTGGCCGGAGGTGTAGAGGTGCTTTCTTCCCATGACTGGCCTGAATCCAGTTTCTATGTCCGATAAACTTGTGTTGCCAGGAGCAGCTGCACTGGCCTATTCCACCTGGGTTGCAGACCAGAGGTACATATACTGTACTGCCCCTCCAGGGGCTGGGGCAGGCAGTCCTTGACCGATTTATGAATAATGGACAATTCTTTAGTAAACTCCTTATAATAGTCAGTAAGCATAATAGTCAATAAGCATAGGATAAAACACATCAGACAGTGTCTTTGGGTGAGGCAAACCCCATACATTGGTTGGGCGGCCCATAACAACCTCATGGAGGGACAAACCCACTCCAGAATGTGCAATAGTGCTCATACAGAGTAAAAGTAAGGCATCCACCCAGCTTAAATTTCTACTTGCTCAAATTATGGATAATGTATTCTTAAGTGTGGCATTACAGCGTTCTACTAAACCTGCCACCTGTGGGTGATATATTGCATTAAACCTTTGCCTTCTGCCCAATGCCTGACATACCAGGTCCATTGCTTTATTCACAAAATGAAAACCATTTTCGCTCCATATTGCGCAGAGCAGACCAGATCTTGGAAAATATTCCTTAACAAGGGTTTTGGCTGTACTCGATGCAGTGTAAGGGAAATGCCTTTACCCATTTACTGTACATACAGACAATTACCAAAACATATTTGTATTTCTGACTGGTAGGCAATCTTACAAAGTCCATTTCTAGTGCCTCGAATGGTAAATCTGGGGACGAAAATGACCCTTTGGTGCTCCTTATGCCTTTCCAACATTGTGTATGGCACATATAATATTTTTACAAAACGCTATTGCTGCTTTGCGAATATTTGGGTTGTTCCAAAGTGTTAATAAATTGTTCATGCCATCCGACTCATGGGTTACTGATATCATATGTACATATTTGTTTTGGCACATTCATCTCCTCTTGTTTCTAATGTCCATCCAACATCCATCCTCAAAAACTGCATCACTCTACCATTGTATGAATTCCTGATGGGTAGCATCTGCTTGGATACTGAGTTTTGTCAAATTTATTTTCAAAAGTGGGATGGTCTCTTTGCATGGACAGGAAACAAGTGAGGGAATATGTGTTTTGGGCAGTTGTCTTTGCTATTGCGTCCGCAAACGCATTGCCTTTGCCTACTGTTACGCTCACCTGGTATCCACAGGGACGCCACCCTGCTGGGTTACTCGCTGGTATGCTTCTCAGCTTTGCCCTGATGTGGTCTGCGGGGAAGGTTCTGCCTGAAAATACAGGAGAACTGTGTTCAAGACTGACCGACTGGGGTAAGTATCCTCCCTCCACCCCGTATGATTTCAGTCCCTCTGGCGCCCTCGCCTCACCTTGTGGTAGAATTAGGCATACTCTCCGTCCTGCCTTTTTTTGCAGGGGTGCGTTGTCTTTCATGGGCGAGTGTGGTCCAGTTACTTCACTGACGCTGGCCCGTTTGATATTGTTCAGGTAGGTCTTGTTTCTGTTCTTTAGTTTTGTTGCTATCCTGCATGCCTTTCTTTGTTTAAAATCTCTTTTTTTCTCTCCCTTACGTATGCAGAGCTTCAGTGCGGCGAACTGGCTTGGTTGAGTCCTGCTGGTAAATGATGGCGCATTAAGAGCGCTATGATGTGGTAAGTAAGCGCTATGCGCAGCGCTGCAAAGTCTTGCCTTTGCTAAACTGTGTTTTCCTTCCTTGTAGGTCTTGGTGTTCTTCAGCGTGAGTGGAATGTCCGGAGTGGTGCCAGCCAAGAGGCGACCAGCCAGGTAAGCCTTTTGAGCAGTTCGTAATTTGTAAATGTCTCTACTGCTTTCTTTAATGTTGCCTCTATCTTCCTCTTTCAGGTCGTTCTGTCCGGGAGGCGTGCAGATTCGAGGAAGCTGTTCTCAGTAGCTGCGAGTGTTTAAAGATGAAGACTGCAGGTAAGATGATGCTGCTGCTAATGATGTTCCTTTTGTCTCCTTCCAGGTTCTGCTTCTCCGAGGTTCGAGGGAATAGCTGGACACGGTGAGCGTCACGTTGCAAGCTGCAAAGCGTGTTGTCTTGCTCGGGTGTGGTTTAAATGGCCCCAACAAAATAGTCTAGGTAAAGTAGTCCCTAGGCTACCACACCCAAAACACTAGACCGCATAGCTTGGTTCTTAGGAACCATGCTATGTGGATGCCTCCATGTTGGCTGACGATACAATAAAGTAGTTCCCAAGCACATTGTTTTTCATGGTGTATGAGCCTGGCGCCTATGGTGCCAGGACTGGCCCCATGAGGGCTTTTGAAGAGGACGGCAGGCTCTAGAGGCCCGAGTCCTGACTCCACCTAGCCAATGGGTTTGCCAGAGGGGGCTTTGGGTGAGGGTCGTGACACCTACGTGGTCAGTTATTTTCTTATGTGCACTGTATTTTATAATGGCAAGATGGTTTGGTAAGGCCAGTGAATTGAGCAATTTGTGAATAGGTTTGCCATGTTGAATTTTAATTCCATGGGAGGTAAGAAGGCTGAGTTCCATCCAGAGCCTTCCAAACTTATGGCCAACCCCAAATGCATACTGGCTATCATTGTAAATGTTCACTGCAAGTCCAGAGCTGAGCTTACATGCTCTGGTTAGTGGTATAATTTCAGCCGCTGCTGCATGCTGATTTCTTTTTTTTATAGGTTTCCACAACTGTTTTTAACATTTAAATGAAATTGTTAAGCTGAGCCATGCATCACATTTAGATAGAATTTTAAAAATTAGCCACCTACAAGAACTTTAAGAGTGCCCAATGTATTAACTACCCCTTTCCTGCTCCCCTCCTACACACCTCGCTTGTACTATACATGCCCATTGGCCAGTCAAATTGCAGACAATCGGACATCCAAAACAATCCAACACTTGCTTACAGCAACCACTCCAGGCACTGGACTTTACCGCTACAGACAAATCAAGCCAGGGCCCGCAGCCATAACCTTAAATACCAGCCAATTTAACCCATAAAACACACACCAAAATAACCGAAAACAAACAGTAGCATTGGACCGCACCCTTACTGAAACACAAGCCAATGCGTTCAACCACAACCTTAAATAAACACACACCCAACATAACAGACACTCATTAACAACAAACACCCCATGCATTGGGCCTCACCCTTACAGATGCAACAAGCCAGTTCACACAATGAACCCATCTGCAAACGCACGCACATGTTTCTGGACCTCTACCCTCACTAACCAACCCCGTCAACTTTCTTACAGAGCCAGGTGAGCGCCTGAAGACTGCCCCTGGGTGGTAGTGGTGTGTGGTATACATCAGCATAACATAAGCTGCGGTGGACGAGCCATCGGGTAGTTTGAAACAAGAGCCATCAACATATAAAATGCCATCAGGCTTTACTAACGGAACATCAGTCAAATCAACCCGTCCCTTCACTTCCTCGTCTGTTATTCATATAAATCACTTTGTAAGGATCACACGCTTAAGTTAAGAGATGAAGCTAGCTTTTCAGATGAGTCTGGACGTTAGACACTTAACCACATATATTCATCACTAGTTGATACAAATGCATGTTAATGCTTGAATTTAAAGAACACAAATAACACTGTTTGCAGGGAGGACTTGAATAGTGCATGAACCACATTATAAACCAATCTGACCAATATATAAATACCTGATCAGCAAAATAAAATGTACGATTGTATAGCTTTATTTACCTCCTCCAAAATGCAAAAACTACGAGCACCAGAATGAAAAGTTAGGTTAGCTACCCTTGACCTAACATTTCAATTTAGCAATCCAAATGCAATCAGATGACATTCATGACATTCATCTAGTGCTTGCATGGAATTATGGATTGTTTTATTTATTATGCATTTGCTGGGCGTTTATACAACAAGTAACTTGTGTTTCCAAGCGCCCACATGACAACGGGGAAGGAACATGGGATTGAAAAAGAATAGATACACTGGAAGATAAACACGAACCTACTATGCCTTGTGAGTATTCAGAACGTGCAAGAGCAGAGAGGGAAGAGGGGTGTGGTGGGGGTCCATGCTCGTGGGTGAGCAGCAGATGTAAGTGCCAAGAATAGTAAGTGCGAGGGAGTGTTGAGCTGCAATAAGCGGGGAAGTGCAGGCCTAAAATGGTGTAGGCCAGCGGGTGCCAAGGCAAATGCTATGTGTTAAGCAAAAGCTGAGGCGATTGGGTGTTGGATGCCAGAGCCCCCGGGGACACATGTGCCCTGGTCACCAATCACAGCGACTGTGAGGTTAGCAGAGGGAAGATGGGAGGGGGGAGGGAGGGAGTGAAAAGGAAAGTCCAGAAAAGCAGTCAAAATTTGAGGAGGTCCGGCTCAAGACAAAGAGGAAAGTGGAGGGTGTTCCACAAGAGGGAGCCTGCAGAAGCAAGAGATCGTCCTCCGGTCCTCCGGCCAGCAAAACATTTCAAACACAGAGTTGGTTCCAGAGGAATGTAGAGGTCTAGAGTGAGAATATTTAGTAATATCAAGTTGCAGATAGCGTGGTCCCCAGCACCAGATAGCCTTGTGGATGATGCAGAGGGATTTGAATGTAATCCGTGCAGCAACCGGGAGCGAGTGCATTTTTAGGGCAGGGGAGATGTCGTCCCTGGGCTTGAGGCCAAGGATACGTTTTGCTACCCTATTCTGGATTAGCTGGAGGGGTCATAGAGAGGAAGAGGGTAGATTCAAGAGAAGGCTATTGAAGTAGTCAAGCCTAGAGAGAACCAGAGGTCCGGTTACATTGAGCTTCTCGGGGAAAGTGAGAAAAGGAGAATTCCCTTGAAGGACCAGTTGAAAGTTGGACTTCTTGGCAATGTCCTGGATGTGACGGAGGAACGGTAGAGAGGAGTCTAAGATGACTCCAAGGTTTCTGTCTTCAGATGGGGAAGGGGGAGAGCCCATACAGGATGGCCTGAGTGAGGGGAAGAAAGAGGGAGCAGTGGTCCCAATCGGAAGGATCTCAGTCTTGCTGGCATTGAGGCAGAGATCATTGAAAGTGCACTAGGACAGGATACCAGATATGCAGTCCGGGATGATGGAAGAAGCAAGAAGAGTCAGCAGGAAGTTTGAAGAAGAGTTGAGTGTCAGCGTAGAACTGGAAATTGGAGGAGAAGGAGGAAATGGTGCATGCCAGCGGAGCAAGGTAAGTGTTAAAGAGCCAGGGGGAAAGGTTGGAGCCCTGGGTGACAAAGCAGGTAGCAAAGGAGGTAGGTGAGGAGAAGGTGCCCCGAATAACCTAGGGCGATCTGTTGGAAAAGAGAGTCAGCCAGTCCAGTGCCCGATCCGAGATACCCAGGGTATCATGGAGTTGTTTTATGAGGATAGAGTGATTGACCATGTCAAAGGCAGAGGAGAGATCAAGCAGAATGAGCACAGCTGGAGAATTGGAATCAAGGGATGAAAGCAGTTCTTCAAAGGTGTTCAGAAGAGCAGTTTGTGCCTCTGGATGCTCGCAATCCAGATTGATGGTCGTCTAGATCACCAACAAGTTCAGTGTGTGAGGTAAATTGGGGGGGGGGGATTTCCAGGAGCTTCCCAAGGAAGGCAGTGATACAAATAGGTGTAAGGAAATCATGGTGGCAACAAGTAAGACAGACGCACAAGTGATCACGGTTCAAGGGTGTTTTTTTTTTAACAATGAATGCTGTATGCAGGTTGGAAGAATGCCTAATCTAAACCTAAATCTAAAATGGGAGCAAGTGTCAACTATCAAGTGAAAAATAAGGAAGTCCTAGTGATGGTGTCAAATAAAAGGGCCTATACTAAGAAACCTATCACCAAACCTTACAACTAATACAAAAAGGGTGTGGAATAGTTTTCAAGAAAAGAAAGAAGTGTTCGAATGGATTGTGTCCTCTGACGTATTCCTCATCTTTGATATCCAGGTCCAGCTTTGGCTGCTTCAGAAACTTTTTGTCGGCAGAGGGCCGCCGTGCGTCGATAGCGTCGAGTTGATGTCCCTCGAAGGCCTCTGTCGAGGCTCACATCATCGGATGTACAAGTAGCACGCACGGCGCCCGTTAGCCTCAGTTCACTTTTTCCGCAGAATGTGTTGCTTCGGAGACTCGGCGCGCCTCGTTATTTTTATGTGCTACGCAGTTACGTTCTTCGTAAGAAAATCATCGAAGATCTCCTCATCAACCCCAACTACCACTCGCTCGGGGTTCAAGAAGTGCCACGAATGCAGTTCAAAGATGTCCATCACAGACCCGCATTGATCTTTCCTGTGGTGCTTGGGAGAAGACCACGACACGGAAGCCTGCAAGTGTCAGGCGATGAGTGGGAAAGCACTGCGAGAGAGGAAGGGGAAATTACAGGTGGGTCATAAAACTAAAAAAGCCGACCGATCCTCGACTGTCGAGTCTGGAGTTCATTCTCCTCGACGCAAGAATGAAGAAAAAAGGTTGAGATCCCAAAGTGGCTCTCGCCACTCGTCTTCGACGAGGAGATCTAAGAAGCGAGTTTCTTTTGATTTGGAACACTCTCCAGCAACAAAGGCTGTGATGGTGGGAGATGCATTTGATGCAAGACATCCTGTATACTAAAGTTGAAAATGTTGGTATTCAACTGAATGTCATGAAGAATTGCATTCATGAACATGTGGGCAGAATTTCACAAACCAACTAGAATCAAGGCTGCTGAGATAGATGTATTGGAGGACAATATGCACGCCATAATAAGGAACTTCATAGGAACAACAGCAATGCTCTCTTGGAATAGCAGGCTGCACGTTTTGTGGGTCCCCGTAGATTAACCTAGCATAGCATATGAGTATTTTGTTGATGGTCTGCGTAAGGAACTCATGGTGGCAACAGTGAAGACCGACACAAGTGATCACAGTTGAAGGGTTTTTATTGAACTATAAATGCAGGGTGGAAAAACGCCTCACCTAAATCAAAGATGGCAGCAAACTTCGGACATCAAATGAAAAATAAGCCAGTCCTAGTTGCGTTATGTCAAATAAAAGGGCCTATACAAAAAAATAACTATTGCCAAATCCTTAGAACTAATTACAGAACCAGAGTGTGGCATAGGGATTCAATAAAGAAAGAAGTGTTCACAAATAATAAGTCAGGATGTGATTGCCAGGGCTTTCCCGTCCCCAAGTTTTCAGCACAGGACAAGGTGGGTCTCCTGAGCACAGCACACGCTCAAGCTTTCCCAGCATGAGCAGACAGTTCTTCTTCGATGGTTAAGTGTCTTTCAACAAAAGTCTCTTGCCTCTGAAGGCCTGATGTATTCAACAAACCGTTCTGTTTCACATATACTTTGGGTAATAGCTTCACACCTGGGGCTCCTCTTTGGGGCTTAAACCCCTTGCAAATAGTATTAAACAAAAGAAAGTCCTTTTCCAAATGTACCTTTGGGGTGTACCCACCCCTGGATCTCCCTCCTTCGGGTTCGGACCCCTTTTGTACACCAGCCGCCCTACTTCGACTTCACTATGGCTTTTTCTTGGTTCAGCAATCTTAATGTCTTTTTAAACCGTTCTTCCCTTTCTTGGTGATGCTGGCTTCACCCCTGGGTTTCTCCTCTTCCGGGCGTAGCCCCCTCTTGAATGTTGGCTTTCCTCTGCCGGGTACACCCTGACTTGTATTTCAAGAACAATCTTCTCTGTCATTTTATCACAATGTCTTTTCAACAATTCACTGTGAACCTCCCTTTTCATGGGTTCACCTTTTGTCAATACAAAAATGTTCTCCTGAGGCATTGGCTTCTCCCCTTCTAGTCAGCACCCCTCTGCCGGGTTCACGCTTGTCAACACTGTTCTGTGGGACTTTAGACTTTGCCACTTTCCATTGGCATCTCTCTTTCGGGTTCACTCTTGCCAATTCTTGTCAACACACTGTTCATGCGCTAGTTTCACCAAGCGAGATTCATCTCCCTTTTGCTTTTCATTATTCTGTCGGTCAAAGACTCAACGGAGCAGAGGATTTTACAAGACCCCTGTATGACCACTTTGACCTCTTTTTGCCTCTTCCCAAGGGCTTCTGGATACGGTAGTTTCTACCATTGGGCAATCGCCCATAATTTCCTGCTAGAGCACCCACGTGGTGCTGGCCTCCTCTGTTACTGGGTTGTCCCCTTCTCCATCAATCGTATCTTTAAACCTTTCAAATTAGCTGTTGGCTACCTTTCGTTCAACACAGTTCGGTTTCCTATCGATTATCCCCTCGCTTCACTGGCTGTGATGAACCACTTGCCTTTCTTCTTCGCGTCAAGGTTGGTACCATGGAGATCTGCGTCTCTCCCCGGCTTGGTTCTCGGTGGAGGACGGTCTCATGTACTGTAGACATCTGCTGCAACACACCCTGGCTATTGAGTCTTAAAATGCCTTCTGCAGCGGTTTCACTGGCCTTGGTTGGAATGGGCAAGGTCACTTCTCTCCTTTTCACCCTTTCGGTTTGTGCTTTCTTTCTTCTCCTCTTGAACTGTCGTGCTGAGTTAGCTCTTACGTCTTACCGTCTGCCTTGCTCATCCTGTGCTTTTGTGCTCCACCTTTTATCCCTGTGCAGAAGGGAAAGGGCTGTCTGGTGTGTGTGATTCTGGTCAATTGCCTGACTTTGCCTGACCCTTGTATTAGGACATGTCAGGTAAATGGCTCTCGTGTTAATCTGTTGTCTTTTTTGGTGTGCAACAGTGTTCATATTGGAAAGGGGGGCAGTTGAGTGTCCAATGTAGTCGGATACGAAAGAGGGATTAATAGAAGGGGAATACCGCGTCTCAACCGTCTGTTCCCGTTCCACTCCCCGGGGCCCTCCATCCAGGCGATCCTCCCTCACTGGTCCACCCCAGGAACTGGTTCCAATAGCAATGGCTGTGTCCTGGCCACCTGGATGACAGATCCCTGGGAGAATATCCCAGGGGTAACGTGCTCGCCTTGGAAGCAAGACAACCCAGGTTCGATCCACGGGTCTGCGCTTAGAAACCTCGGGTATTTAGCACGTATCATATCATATACTATCTAGTTCGGGAGACACCTTCAGGTTTCTCACATCCGAGAAAAAGCTACAGTGGGGTGGTGCCTGTCGGAGCTTTTCTTAATTGAGCCCTGGGCATGTTCCCCCTTGCCTGGAGATTGTCCCACTAATTATTGATCTTGGGGATTATCAGCCTGGGGCAAAGATGCAGTTTGGAGAGCAGCTCAGAAGCCGGTTGAGGTGTGCTTCAGTCAGTTTCTCCCCCGACTTTATACCAGGGCGTGCAGAGAGCGCAACATCCTTTGGAGAAATGGATGAGCCAGCATGCTTGGATGGAAGGACATTGCTGTAAGGGGGTCCACTCATGACTACAAGATACATATTTTATTTAAGGTACTAGCTGTAGCAGTGCAAAGGTTTTTGCAACCTTTCAAAACAAGGGAATGTGCTTTTAGCATGGAGTCCGGGGTCCCGTGCGGTAGGAATACGTTATTTAGGTAGGTTATTGGTGTTATGTCCAACTTTATTCCCAAAATACAGTTCATTATGACATTCATGAACATTCTGAAGACTGACTAACATAAATTTTATATATAATTAACTACAGCTGTGAAAAATGACATTCAATAAAAAATAGGTTATTTTTTATTTATTTTTTAATAGTGGTCAAAAGAGAAGCAGACGAAACAGAAATGTTACTGCAATACACCAAGATTATCAGAGAAGCCATTGGAGAAAGCAGTGTGCTAGAGCGGATAGCTCCAGGAGAAGATGGACTCAAAGATGCAGTAAAAGAGGTACAGTGTAATGCATTATCAAGCCGTGTATTGTTTAGCATTACTCTAGATACACTGAACGGCTCAATGGTACAGGTAAAAATTTCAATAACCGAATTACAAGCACTTTTTACCGCACTGCCATATTACAGAACTGGAATAAAGTATTAGGAAGTACCTCCCGCACCTATATTGTGCAGGAGGTACTTCCTCATACACCTCCATGCTTATAAAGACGCCCAATGTTCTTGCCGGTCAGGTATGTACTTTTTTTTTTTTTTTTTACTAATTTGGGTAGCACAAAATGTAACTACCTTCTGACAATATTTAGGCCAAAAGAAAGAGAAAATATAAATCCTTGTTGAAAGATACTGGAGTGTTAACAGTACCCAGAGGAGTGAGATGGCTAGAAAAGCCGCCTTAAAGAGATTGGACCCTAGATTCTACAAACAATGTAATCTTTGAATTGGCGCAGATTGATCGCGTGACAGGTGCGTGGAAAAGGGAGTGTGGCTTGAGCTCACTCCTGTGTTAAGTTCGAGGGGGCACAGAGCCTGCATGGAAAGCAGAATATGAGGAGAGGATTAAAGGTATAGAGCTAAGGTGTGGGGGCAAAAGGAGTTGGTCGTCCTATGCCCCGTGCTGGGTTGTGCTGCAGTAATTGAACCCCTCTGTTTAGGGGTCTCTTTAGGGAGTCTCCAATCTTTAAGATTCTACTTTAAAGACGCCACTAATGCCCGCCATTGCAGTGACTGCACAAGCATTTTAGATTGCTGTGTCCTGACTGTTTATACTGTTTTATTTGTCCCACCTTGCAGACTTGGAGAGGCTCTGGTATGTTCGAAGACCACTTGGTAGTGGTAGTTGGTTCTGTCATGTTCTGCTTTGCTCTGTTTGTGCTTGGCTGTTTTATGACTGACAAAGTGACACTGTTCTGCTACACCTTGTCGCTGTTTATGGTAATTAGGTGATGAAAAGGAAAGCTACAATGTGGTTGCGTGGGCCAACTAATTGGAAGAAAAGAAGGAAGCCACTTGGGTCCTCGGTGCCAGGGAGGAGATGAAATGTAAACCTCATTTATTTATTTTAGTGTTGATTATATATCGCTTTTATCAAACAATCACAGTACATCAACATTGAACAGATGAGGGAAAATCCAGCATGATCAGAGTATTCTCCAGCATGGGGTCTGGCATGGATTCACATGCTCATGAATATTCCCCGTCGTCAGGCCGGGAATCCTCGGTAAAGAAAAAAACTGTATCAGTTTTGTTTCTGATCTATCTTTCTTAGTAGCAACCAATCACTGATCTCTGGGTCATACTGCCCCCAGCCAATGACTGCCTTCTACCTAAGCCCCTCCCCTGGCAGCCATCCTCAGATTTTTACCGCACGTTCAAGTGTTGGGAGTCCTTGTGTTTTAGCTCTCAAGCTTTTACTGGGTTTTTGCGCTTTTTTCAGGGGATTCTTCTCATTTTTTCGGTTAATGGAGCCTCAAGCTCCACCGTTTCTACGCCCCTCAAGGGTGAAGTTTTCGTCGAGTTACGCTTCTTGGAGGATTCCAGAAGATCTGTGGCCTAACTCAAAGGACATGACCCAGGACAAGGGAAGCTCGACGCCCGGATCCAAGCTGTTCAGGAGCTGCCCAGGATGCGGATTGCAAAATGTTTTCAAGGAGGACGAGCATTCGAGATGCCTCTACTGCCTTCATTAGGACAAGACGCACTTGGAGAAGGACTGTGCGTTCTGCAAGAACCTGTCGGAATGGACCAAGCAAGATCGTTGTTCCCGCCTCGCCGCCTGGCTGGAGAAGGGCACAGCAGGTGAGAAGGCGAAGAAAAAGTCAGAGCGGTCTTCTAAGTCCTGTGAGGGCGCCCCGGCGACGGGGGTCCAACAGAAGGCCAAGCACCGTGAGTCCGCGGGCACCGGGAGCGCCGAAAGGTCAGGCTCCTCGGCTGCTAGGCAGGGCACGACTTCCCCGGCACGATCAACCACGAGCCAGCGCTCTGGTTCGTGGAAGAGGAAGTCCGAGAACCCGGGTAAGCTTCTGGAGAGGCCCCGGTCGATCTCGAAGGGAGCCGAGGTGGAGCGAGGCGACGACCCTCCCCCCCCCACAAGCAAAGGCCCAGGACGCACATAAGGTGGTGAGGGCCTTGATCCACCCGGCAAAGGCCTTTATCGTGGTTGTTGCAGCGGCCCTGGTGGAGCCGGCAGAGACTACGCCAGTGGAGGCGGCCTCGGGGCCCAGAGTTTCCCTGCCACCACAAAGGGAATCCTCTTTCCAGACGGGCGTTAAGACCCCCGTGAAGACCCCAGCGGAAAAAGAGGGGAGGGGCGGTGGCCATTATGGACTCAGATTCAGCCTATGAGGAGGATCCGGTGGAAACCGTGGAAGGCCTCAACGAGAGGTTCGAGAAGGTTCGATCCCAGGGGAAGGTTCCGCTGATGTGATCGAAGATGGCGACGACGAGGGCCCAGTGGAGCAGCCATCCCGTCCGTCGCAGCCATTAACCGAGCCCCAGGATAGCTCGGCAGCCATTTGGTTGGCGATCCAATCCTTATGTACTGAGATAAGGATGAGGTTACCACGGACCCAGACGGAGGATCCAGAACCAGGCCCGTCGGGAAGCCCTCCGAACAAGTGGAGGAGGGTCCACCCTGCTCCGCCCTTCGTGCCCGTGAGGCCTGTGGACCCCTCATCCCCCTCGCCGGACCCTCGGGACGATACGGCGACGGATACAGCGACGGGGACAGACGACGACGGCGATGACACAACGGACATCCCACATCAACCCCCCCCCCCCTCGGGCCTCTCCGCCAGACGAAATTGGCTCTTTTCACGTCATGATAGCCAGGGCATCCAAGCTCTTCCAGCTCTGCCCTGAGGAACAGAAAAAGGAGGGTTTTCTTTACCAACGACGAGAGGCCAAGAGAAAGACGGTCCTCGCGGTGCTGTTGCTCGACGACATCTGGGACGAGGGGCTGGCTATCCTCAAGAACCCTTCCACGACACCCGCCAAGAGGGACAGGTACGAGAAGAAGTACCGGGTCCCTGATGCCGCCCCCTTGTGCCTCAGGGCCCAGCCCACGCCGGACTCTGTCGTCTCGGTAGTGGCCAAGAACAGACAGCGAGGGCAAGAAGTTAGACTCCATGGGACGACGAGTCATCTCGTCGGTGGCGACGAGGATTAAGGCGACCAATGCCTTAGGGATTGTGGCCTGTTACGACAGGGAGCTTTGGTTCAAGATAACTCCTCTGCTAGACTTCCTACCGGACGACAATAGGGCGGCGGCCCTACAGATTCTGCAGGAAGGTGAGGTGGCGTCTGATCACGCCATAACGGTGGCAACGGACATTGCCGATACCGGATTTCGCCAACTAGGCAACGGGGTTTGCCTCGACGACGAGGATGGCTCAAGGCGACGGACTTTCACCAGGACGTCCAGACCAGAGTGTTGGACATGCCGTTCAACGGCAACAACCTGTTTGGAAAGACGGTGGATGAGTCCCTTCAGGCCATCAAGACAGACACGGAAACAGCCCGGGCCCTAGGAGTCCTTCAGCAATGGCGGCCCTTTCGGAGCGCTGGAGGCAGACAGGGAGCCTCCAAGGGATCCAGCGGTGGCTTTTCTACTTACCGCCAGGCGGCCCGCTCTTCGTCCCAGGAGGCCTACAGAGGCCGCGGCAAGCAAGGAGGGTCTCACCGCCGTCGGCAAGTAGGCCAAGGCGGCAAGGCCTCTTCCCGCTTGACTGAACCGGCTGTAGCGTTGGGCCTCCACCGAAGCATCCCGGTGGGAGGCCGGCTGACGAAGTTTGTCAGCGTGTGGGAGTCCATCTCCACCAACCGTTGGGTGCTGGACACCCTGGCCCGCGGATACTCGCTGGAATTTCAAAAGAAGTGTCCTTGCATTCCTCCCGTGGCCAGGAAGGAGAATCACGTCCCTCAACTGCTGTTGGAGGTAAGGGCGATGCTCAAGAAGGGTGCCATGGAGCTCGTCCCCAAGAGGCCCCGGGGACTCAAGATACTTCCTCGTCAGAAAGAAGACAGGCGGTTGGCGCCCCATCCTGGTCCTGCGTCGGTTGAACAAGTACATCAAGGCACAGAAATTCAGGATGGACACCCTCCAGCACGTGCTGGGACAGCTGGAGGAGAGCGACTTCCTATCGTCACTGGACCTGGAGGATGCTTACTTCCACATCCCCATTCTAAAAGAGCACAGAAAGTTCCTCGGATTCGTAGTCCAGGGGCGTCACTACCAATTCAGAGCCCTGCCGTTCGGATTAAAGTCGGCACCCAGGGTGTTCACCAAGTGCCTCGCACCTGTGGCGGCGCGGCTGCGCCTGCAAGGGATCCACGTCTACCCCTACCTGGACGATTGGCTAATCCGTGCAAGGTCAAGAGAACTCGCCATCGAACACACAGCGAGGACCGTCCGCCTGCTCATGGAGCTGGGATTCGCCATCAACTACCCCAAATCCCATCTGGTCCCGTCGCAGGTGGCACTGTTTCTGGGAGCAAAGCTCGATACAGTGAAGCGATTGGCATCTCCGTCAGAAGAAAGGACGAAGGCCATTTTGGGCAAGGTGCAGCGCCTGTTAGCCACGGATGTGGCCAGAGTGAGGTCCATCAAGTCCCTCCTCGGAATGATGTCCTCATGCATCTACTTGGTGCCCCTTTGCAGACTTCAGATGCGTCTGCTGCAAGACTTCCTCGACGCCCACTGGATTCAAGCGGCGGGCAGCTTCGAAGACAGGATCCCGCTCGATGAGGAGTTCCGTCGGGCGATTCTATGCTGGGGTGCCTGTGCGCACCTTGTGGCAGGCATGGACTTTCAGGCCCCGGCATATCAGGAGACGGTAACGACGGATGCCTCCCTTGAGGGATGGGGGGCCCACACCGGAGATCTCCACGCAAGAGGCCTCTGGCACCCGGAGGAAAGGTCTCTTCACATCAACATCCTGGAGCTACGAGCCGTGTTCTGGGCGCTCAAATCGTTCCTTCCGTCCCTCAAGGACAAAGTGGTGAGGATCTTCACCGACCACACCACCATGATTTTCTACATCCGGAAGCAGGGAGGCACCAGATCCGCAGCCCTACCCAAGAAGGCCCAGGATCTGTGGCACTGGGCCGTCGCCCAGGGGATGTTTCTGGTTCCCTTCCACCTGGCAGGAATAAAAAACACCGTCGCCGACTCACTCAGCAGGGAGCTGCGCTCGTGCCACGAGTGGGAACTACACCAGGACCAGGTGGATCGGCTCTTTCAACGGTGGGGCAAACCCCAGATCAACCTGTTTGCAACGGCGACGAACTCCAAGTGCCAGAGGTTCGCCAGCAGGTTCGCACAACCGAGGAGCATGGGCGATGCTTTCTCGTTCCCTTGGGACGGCCTGTTCCTGTACGCGTTCTCTCCGTTGCCGTTGCTGCTCCGTCTCATCAACCAGCTCAAGAGGTCCAGGTGCAGGATGATCCTCGTTGCACTGGCGTGGCCGAGACCGATCTGGTTCCCGGACCTTCTGGACTTGTCAGCGTCCCCACCTATCAAGCTGGCGACTGACGCAGATCTTCTCTCCAGAGAAGGAGGCGCCAATCTCCATCACGACCCGGAGACGCTGAACTTGCAGGCTTGGCTCCTGCAGCACTAGAGTTTGGAGGATACGATATTCCGGCTGACTGCAGAGAGGTTCT
Organism: Ambystoma mexicanum; assembly: GCF_040938575.1. Lineage (NCBI taxonomy): Eukaryota > Metazoa > Chordata > Amphibia > Caudata > Ambystomatidae > Ambystoma > Ambystoma mexicanum. The sequence goes on along the minus strand of NC_090929.1, from coordinate 972,398,326 downwards.
TGCAAAAGCCAGGGCGTCCTCAACTCTCAAATGCTATGGACATAAGTGGAAGAGGTTCTGTCTGGTGCCGTGCACAGAAGATTAACCGTCTGCGGATTACAGCCCCTCAAGTGTTGCCGTACCTACTGTCGCTGGCCAAAGCTGGACTGGCTCACGCCTCCATCAAGATACATCTGGCTGCCATTTCCCGATACACCAGAACTACAGGACGGGCGTCCTTGTGGTCTCATCTTCTGGTGAAGGAATTTATGAAGGGAAGGCCCCTGCCCTGGCGTGGGAGCTCAACGTGGTGCTGACCAGGCTCATGGGTGCCCCATTCGAGCCTATCATTCGGCGCCGTTGAAGTTCCTGTCGTGGAAGACAGCATTTCTTGTGGCCATCACCTCCGCACGACGAGTGGGAGAGATCCAGGACCTATCTTGCAAGGCCCCATACTTGGCTTTTCACGACACAAGGGTGGTGCTGAGGACGCACCCCTCCTTTATGCCCAAGGTGCCGTCGGACTTCCACCTCAACGAGCCCTTGGTGTTGCCAGTTTTCTTCCCGTCGCCTTCGTCTCCGGCCGAGAGGACTTTGCACTCGCTGGATGTGGCTAGAGCGCTGAAGTCCCTACGTGTACCGCACAAAGAGTTTTCGGAAGACATCACAGCTGTTTGTGAACTTTGGGCCTGTGAATCAAGGGGAGGCTCTCTCGAAGGCTTCCATTTCCAGATGGCTCTCCGGCTGCATCATGCACTGTCACCGGTTGGCAAACAGACCACTGCCCGGCCGTCCGAGAGCCCATTCGACCAGAGCGATCGCTGCTACCACGGCGTTCCTGTCTGGTGTGCCCCTGCTGGACATCTGCAGGGCTGCTACGTGGAGGTCGACGCACACCTTCACAAGATTCTACTGCGTCGATCGGGACTCCAGGGAGGAGTCCAGGGTCGGCCAAGCAGTGCTGAGCAACCTGTTCGCTTAAGGTGAGCCTGGTGAGGAGGTAAGAGTTGCTTAATGTTGAGTTGTTGTATTGCTTAATGTTCAGCCTGTTGGCACCTCCCGTGGTTGTGCATGTATATACTGCTATGTATTCTTATATTCATGAGCATGTGAATCCATGCCAGACCCCATGCTGGAGAAGGAACAAGTTACTTACCTGTAACTATTGTTCTCCAGCATGGGTATGGCATGGATTCACATGTGAACCCTCCCTCCTTCCCCTCTGCGGCTCTTCACTTGGTTATACTGCCACTTTATGTGCTACCATATCTGAGGATGGCTGCCAGGGGAGGGGTTTAGGTAGACCGTCATTGGCTGGGGACAATATGACCCAGAGATCAGTGATTGGTTGCTACTAAGAAAGACAGATCGGAAACGAAACGAAACTGATACTGATTTTTTCTTTACCGAGGATTCCCGGCCTGACGACTGGGAATATTCATGAGCATGTGAATCCATGCCAGACCCATGCTAGAGAACAACAGTTACAGGTAAGTAACTTGTTCCTTCAGTCATATGACGGATCAGGGAAAAGCAGACTATAGGACAACAGAAGATCAGGTTGTTAATTATTTCAATCAGGCGATACACCCTGGTCTCAGCCTAGTATGTAGCGCACACTTTTTTTTTTACGTCTATAGGTTCAATATTCTGAGTGATATACCACTTCTATCGCACCCCTTCTCAAAATACCCAAGGTCACAATCGACCAGGAATCAGGCTGGTTGGTAAAGGTAATATTTATTTAAAATTCAAATCAAACATATACTTTGTAATAGGGAGCAGCAATCACCAATGTCGTGACAATAACAGATAAGAAGGTATGTAAGGCAGTTAAATTCACTTTTAGTAACGCAGGAGGAAAACACCAAAGAAAATAACACTTTTGGCTTGTTTGGAAGGATAGCACTTCAGTTAGGATTTCCCCCTTGCAATATTCCTCAACCCACAAATAAGCGATTCGAAAAAGATGTGAGGAAGTAGCCGGCATTCAGGAATAAAGAACAGTAAACAGAATTAGAATACAACCTTCCCTCCCCAAACAAGAGAGAAAAATGGATTTAGAAATCTTACACTTTTTGAAATGACATTCGAAAATGGCTTAGCAAAACAATGAAAAGTGTGCAAAAATCCTTAATTCAGTATACATTTCTATGGGAGCAACATTGGAAAGATGCTAACAATCATGAGCTACAGTTTGAGCAAAAGTAAACACTTTAAATCCGAATAGAAGTTTGGAAATAATTTAAAATGAAAATCACACGTGTAAAACTTTGCAGAAATGCGGATTCATGCCTAAAATTAACCAAACGATTTTTAAGAAAAACTGGTAAAATGCACTGATTCGAAGTGCGGTTTTTAGGTTGGGATGTAGCTATGGGTCTTAGGTATACTCCAGAGCACTAGCTATTAAACTGACAGTTATGCAATGTTGAATGAGGCGTTTTTGGAAAAATAAAGGCGCGAAAAAGAAAACGGAAATCAATTTTTACAAGGATAGTTATGCTCTACATTAGGGCATACAGGCTAGGTTACCAGATTGAAATACAGTAAGCTTGATCCGTGGAACCAACCCCAGCACCGCCGCACCCGCGCTGGCGGACCCAGTCCGGTTATCCTAGGGAGGATTAAGGGTTTAGGATTTTACAAGACAAGAAGTTGGCACTAGCGCAAATAATCAAAGGCAAGGTTTCAAGAATGGTTGTGACAATGTTACAAGTTCTTAAGGTAAGGATAGGATGGTTTAGAGATTGGGATAGAACCAAAACAAGGCAAGGTATGCTATTATTTTCTATGCTTCCTATTAATACTTACAGTCAACTTTAATTTAGGATTTTAGACCGTCAAGGATTCGGGTCATCACACAGATCGGGTCTAACCAATGACAACGGGGCACATCTGGTAGAACAGGGTCAGCTCGGCAAATCTGGTCACCGGACTGCACTTCTGGAGACTGGAGATCAGTGGGATGGCGAGTTTGCAGCAGGCATGCATTTAGTAGTAGCAAGCCAGCTGGATCAGAATGCTTCCCTTGGGTTTTTGGGATTTTTAGAGTTTGAGGCCTATTTGAAAAAGGAGTTCAGCAATGCATAGGCCTTGGTTTTGTAATGAAATCGGGAATCGGGATCAAGGATGAAGAAATCAGGAACAGGACGCCATGCATAAAATCAGGAAGAAGTCGGGAATCTGTGTCTGTGTGCTGTCAGGTTCCCTTATTTATCCTGCCAAATGACATCACTAAAGTATATGGCAGGGGTCGGCTTACTGTCCATACCCCTAATGCTAGGATTGGGCAAGAGCACAGTTAGCACCTTGCTTTTCACTGATTGGATGACAGAAAAGGATGTCATTTATGGTGTTACTTTTACAATGTCTAGAACCCTCCCCTAGCACCAAAATCTAACTTTCCCACAAATACATATTTATGCATTTAGAACCTCTGAGAAAATCAGATACACAGGTTACATATTTTGTGGGTCACATTTCAATCCAAATCCCAAGTCTGTAGGACTTGGTTTTGGCTTTCTGGTACATTTTGGCAATTTTAACCATGAAAGATTAAACCTAACATTTCCCAATTTTGTACATAGATGTGCAATTACCCCTGGGATATGTGTACACAATGTTATATTTCCAACATTAATACTTTCGGCGCAATCAGTCATTCTTTATAACTTCTGTTCCTTATGCAGTACTGAGGCCTACCAAGTCTTCACAGAAAGAGCATAAAATTAGATTTAAAACTACAATTTTTCATATTTTTGCTCATTGTTGTGGCAAAGTTAAATGTCTTTAAAGTTCAGTTACAAATAGGCTTTTTAAACACCAAATGTCACTTGTCAGGTTTTTTTTCTTCTTTTTCCCAAGTGTAAGCAAATGTCAATCCCTTTGAAGCAGAATGAGGGGCCTCTCCCTTGACTGAAGTTTCCTGCCCCTCCCACTTGAAAGGTGTGAGAGTCTTAGCCTGCTATTGTCTTAGCCTGGGGCAAAGACGAATGTCTGATGCAACTTGGAAAACCGCATTGTCCTGGATATTCAAAGCCTCCAAGTTATCAATTAGCCTTTCCTGTGCCAGCAGTTTGAGGTGTCACCCTTTCTCAGGGCTAGCAACTTGCAGAGCAGATTTCTTTTTAATGTAGTTTACCAACTTATCCTGGATTTAACTTATATTTTCTCATTTTGAATCTTGCCTGAAACCTAGGAATCAAAACGGTTTATAGGTGGATTTTTAACAGTAGCAAATCCTGTTACATTTCTTAAATAATCAAGCCTTTACACAACAATATACTTTAAAAAATAGGAGGTTTTGTTCTTCATTCAGGCATAAGCACATTTAACTTATTTCTTAAAATTTGGTTTTCCTCTGCAGCAAATACACACTTTGACCAGCTCTAATCCTTTCCTTGAGTGCTGGAGTTGTTTGCAGCATGGATACATGTATCCTGCATCTGTTTAGAGTCTTGCTCTGGACAGCTGATTCTTGATACTTGTTGCAAAGAAATAGCTGCGTTTCCCGTGGAAAATGAAAACTCAGTCCCTGGTTTGCTTTTCCAAAGATACTTTTGATAGGGACTGTCATTCAAATGAGGCCCGGTTCCTCTGAAACTCAAGAATGATCCTGGGCCCTGCAGGGCCTTTTTGATCATGGTGGTTCAGGAGGAATTGATGACATTAGCGCCAAACAGCACTTTGAAGGTTGAAAATATGACATTTTAAAGAGGCATTTTGGGTGTACAGCAAAGTAATGCTGCTTCTTTCCTTTCACTCTGTTAAATGTTGCGGAGCACACTGGCATACTCCTGCAGTGAGTACTCTGTTCCACCCCACCTGAAATGGGTGGTGCATCCATTTTCTGGTTGTGACAAAACGCAGTTTCAAGAATTTGGCATGTAAAGGGGTCAGCACTGCCATTTTGTGCTGTTTCCTGCCCAATGCAGCAAAGTGATGTAGTGAAGCATAGTTGAGTGGGTCAAAATATCCCACATGGTGGACAAGGGAAGAACAGGAATGGATATCAAGAAGTATAGAGTTCCATAGCTTAGGAGCAAGAAGTTGAAAGGGCGAAAACATGAGGCACAGGAGGGGACGAGTAACAGAAAACAGAAAATGTAATGCAGAGCAAATATTTAGAATGGATTGCGTCTTCCAACGTATTCCTCTATGACATGGACATTACATGTCACCGATGATGAACCCATTGGAGGAACATCTAGTCGAAAGAACGTTACCAGTTTGGTAAGTAACTTGTTCTTCTTGAAGAATATTAGAGATTAGAGAATAAATGTAATGCTCACCTGATTCCCACGGAGGCGCAGGTCTGGCTTCGAGTGCTGATGCTTCTTCAATGGTGAAGCGCAGGACTCTGAAGATGGACAGGAAGGGCCCCTCTACTCTGGCTTCTCCGGCTCGCAGGAATATTCCCCTGTGCGTGAAAAGGGAGTATTACCTACTGACTGAGTTATGCTCAAGCCTCCCACTCTCTTCCAACCCTCCACGATTCCCCGTGAAGTCTCACCTTAGGGTCAGGAAAGATGAGCTCTCCATCCTGCTTCTGATGCAGGGGCGCGTTGAACCCAGTTACTTCACTGGATTGAGGATTGATGGGAGTTCTGGTAAGCTTGACTATTCAGGTAAGGCTCTGTAAAAGTTCTGTTGCAAGTCCAAAAGTCCTAGCTTATTAATAATGTTCATTGTCTTTTTCCCCTTAGGGGCCGGGGTTCGGAATGCCGGAGATATGGCGCTGACCCGAAGTGAGACGTGCAGTTCCAGTAAATGGCAGGTAAGTTCTGGATGAGCGCTCGGGTAATGTCTTGCATTCGCTCATTCAATGTCTGTCTTTTTTCCCCTTAGGGGCCGGGGTCCGGATGCCTGGAAGCGGCAAGACCCGAAATGAAATGGGATTGACCCAACAGGTAAGACTTAGAAGGAAACTGAGCTTTTCCTATTCCCTTCCTTCTCTCACCTTGTTCTTGTCTTTCTCTCTAGGTTCTGGGAAGTGGCTGTGGATCCGGATGATCGCTGCTGAAGATGGTGGCGTCCAGGAAAGGTGAGTGAAATGCAGCGCTGCAGCGATCGTAGCGAAATGCCTTTAAAATGTTGTCTTCCTTTTCAGGATCGTCGGTGTGATGTCTCTGTGGCGCTGATTTAGCAGGTAAGGTCTTTTGTCTCCCTTTGCAGGTGACCCAGGATTCTGACCGGCGTGGCTGAGGTCCAGAAGCAGGAGCTGACACGTTGAGCGTCCAGCTGCGAGGAGCAGAACAACGCGAAGCGTGAGTTGCTGATCGGGTGTGGTTTAAATAGCTTTGGAAGAAGTTCCAAGTGTGCATTCTTACTCTGATCAGGTATGTATCCTTCCCCGACCACACCCGTGTGGAAAGTAATCCCACAGGTAAAGTAGTTCCATTCAGGCCTCAAGAGGGCCTGGATGTGGCAGCATGGTCTGCATCAGATAAGTGCACATTAAAACACTTGAACACATGTCTAGCTTTATGAGCCTGGCGCCTAAGGCGCCAGGACAGGGGTCAAACATGAGCCTGGCGCCTAAGGCGCCAGGACTGCGTCCAAAGGGCCCCAGCTTGGGCCCGCTGGCACTCCCCTGGCACTCCCCTGGGGGAAATGATGCCTGCTCTGGGGTTGCTGGGTCGGACCTGGCTCCTTGGAGGTAGGCATCATGACAATAAAGATAAGGAGGCGAAAGAGCGTGGATACTTTTAAACACAGAGTAAAGAAACTGATATTAAAATTGCTGCTGAATCTGCAATCAGTTAAGACGATCAAGATAGGGTGTGACGAGAAGAGAAAGCTACACCAAACTGGATCCTAACCATGGAAAGCAGAATGGGGAACATAACTGGGAGAATAGCATAGTTCGGGAGACCTAAATAAAGAGAATCTATAGTGAAGACGAGAGAGAGCCATTGTTTGCAGCAAAGCTTTAGTTGATGCAGAAGTAAGCAGGTGGTGGATTTATTTAATATTAAAGAGATGAAAACATGTTCGGACCACAGCTGCAATCCGAGGCTGCAGTGAAAAAGAAGAATTAAACATGACCCAAATTACGAGCCCGGTAAGAAATAGGAAGATGAAGTATAGAAAAAGAGGAAATGAGAAGAAATCCTAGAAGTAGCAGGAAAAAATAGAATTTTCAGTTTTCTTTGAATTAAGACGGAGGGAAAAAAAGGAAGAAAGTCACTGGTGAATAATCAATAATGGAAGGAAATTCAAACTAAATCTGTCATCAACTAAAAATTAACCTGAAAACCAAAGTCTGAGATTAAGGAAGCTTAAGATGAAGTGTAAAAAGTGGAAAAAAAGTGTCACAAGGACAGAGTCCTGAGGAACACCACAGGGAGAAGAAAAGGAACCTTCTTTAAGACTGGTACCAGAAAAACCCCATAGATGATAGAAAGCAAAATGAAATGAACAGCACGATCAAATGCAACACTAAGAATCTAACAAAATGTTTAAGATGACGGGCGTGAAGAATTGAAAAGGAAACCGATAGAAGTGTAGTTTCAGTAAAGAAACCTGACCGAAAGCGTGATTGTTGTGGTGGAAGTAAATTATTGCCTATGACATTTCTCCCTGTGCCAAGAGTATGCTCATCCTTTTTGCATAGAATTGCATAGTAGCCTGGCAGTTAAGGGGTTAATGGGGCTGGATTTAGTGGATGCTGCCAATTGATTATATGTGTTCAAATATGTTAAGCCAGAGATTCCATTTTGGGTATTATAGGGCCACTTGTGGGGCCCTCAACTGTTTGCTTCCCCCCTGTCTTTTGTGGTTCATTGACCTTTTTGGTGGCCAGAAGAACTTCTCCTGAAGTCCCCCGTCCTTATGTATGGTGTTGGGTTGCCCCTAAGGTGCCCAGTACCAGTGGTGCCTCTCCCCATTTTTGCCCCAAGGTAGGTTTTTCACCCTACCCAGGTTTTAGTTTGGCAGCTATACTTTAGTTGGCCTTCACCGGGGTGCAAGCCATTTTACTGCATTGTTAGCCCAACATACATTTTTGGTAGCCATTGGAGTACCAACCGGGTTTTTAACTTCTACCCTCAACCATTTTGTGTTTCAGGGCTTTCCTTTGTCCAGGTGACCACAGTGTAGGCTAAAATTGCCTTTCTGACAACAAAAGCTATTTTTGAACCCACAGTGCTAGTCTCCATAATGGTCCTAACTGGTTTTGGCCAGTGTAGGTCCTTGGGCTATCCCTCTCACTTCCTGTGACGGTGGCTAAAGTAAGTGGCAGTCCTACTGACTAACCATCTGACCCTTTGTCCCCAGCCTTTTTTTGTGATTGGCTGACTGACATTTGGCCAGTGCCTTTGTGCAAGGCTATTTAGGCTTTGTCCTTCTCCTTCTGTTTTTTGCTTTCTTTTCCCCCTCAACCTGTTAGTGGCAAGTCTGCTGACCTGGACTTTTCCTGCCAGTTCCAGTTTTTTCCACTTGCTAAATGAAGTTGCTTGGACATATTCTAATTAGTTTTTTTGTTGCTACTGGAGGTTCAGTGCAGGCTTACTAAAGACTCTTGACTCGCCACATCTGCTGGGTCGAGTGCTCCTTTCCCCATCTGTTTTCTCTGCCATTTACTGCTGCATCTCGCTGGGATCCTCCACTTGGCTGCTGGTGTGCAGAGGGTGGTCCTCACTGTACTCTTCAATTCAGGCTTGCAGGTCCAGGTCCAACTCTTTGTTCTTCTTAGTCGCCAAGATCATAGTTGGCCCAGGGTTTAAGTCCTTTGCAACCGAATCCTGTGGAAAATAGCAGTTTACTCAATGGCTTGTTTCATGCTGCTGGAACCGGTTTTTGCTGAAACTACCACTATGATTACCTACCGTTTGTTTCCTAGGAGGGTAGAATGTTTGAGATAAACATTCTCTGGTGTCCCTGTGGTACAGCGTAGAGATTTCTTGGAGGCACGTCTTAACTCCAATTCCCATAGAGTTCTACTGGGGGTGGTCCTGTTCTGCTATTACTTTTTCTGGGGTCTTAGGTTCCATCCTCTGATTTTTGGTACACTTCCTTGTCACATCATCTTGCCTTCCCTAGGGTTGCTCCTCGAAGAATCCGTACCTGTGGCGTAAATAAGACTTGCTTCCATTAAAGTGGATGGTTCTTTAACTTTTCCCCTTTATACCTATGAACCTACTCTGGAAGACATCTGAAATGGCCTCTTGGGTACTTTCCTGCCCCTAGATATGTTGTGGTCCACAAGGGGGTCCAGTGAGCTTTGGAACAAGTTTACCTTTTTAATTTATATAGATTTTTTTTTTTTTTAAAGCCATACCCTGCATTTCAATTATGGTGAATGTACTCTCAACACTGACACATTCTGATAACAATGTTTCTGATGCTTGTTAATCTGCTTAGAATCACATGCTGTGCATATGGTCCGACATCCAGTGGTAACCGTGGGTATTGCATCTTGTCTTTCGGGGACCGAAAGGGGACGTTGGCATAGGCATGTCTGTAACACTATCCCTATCGTGATGTGTGTAGTACCCAAAATCCCTCACGCGCCGAGGTCCCTCAGATTGTTTTTTTCCACCCAGATAACTGGTCACCCTATAGCGGAGCTCTTACTAGAGACATTGTTTATCTTTACCGAATTGTCAGTTTATTCCCCGTTAAGTCACTTCGCCAATAAGAACATCTTCGACGAAGACTACGGGGGATTCGTCTACGGCTGTGTTTTTCTGCGCCTAAGATCCAGCGGCCGGATTTTCCACGTGGTCGGGCCCTCTGGCCGACCTATACAGTAGGGAGAGTGGGGTCCGGGTGGCCATATTGTTTAGTATGTCTTTCCTCCTTTCCCCTCTTTTCCATTTTGGTCTGGTCATCCTTCCCTTTTGCTATGGAAAGGACTCCTTTTAGATTCTGCCCTAAGTGTAGGGTTATATATCCTTGGAAGGACGAACACAGGACGTGTAACGCCTGTCTCATTCTAGAGCACAATGAGAAGCGGTGTGTGGCGTGCAAACTTCTTTGGCCTAAAACCCTTACGGAGCACCGTGTAAAGCCCTGTACGGTATGTCTCACGTGGAGCCCACCTCCACGCCAGCCGAAAGTGACGGGGCTACTTCGGATGACCAAACGTCCAATGCTGATGTTATAGACCTTGAGGCAGACACTTCTAGGTCCGCCACGCTCGTCCCCGACCCTTCCAGGCTCGACTCTGGTCTTGCTACAGGGGCTACACCCGGTGACAGGGGCGTATAAGCACATCGCACTAAACACACAACCCCTACGCCAATTTCGACGCCTTCATCGAAAAAGGTGAAAGTGCCAGCGGGGCCCCCGAAATCTTTGCCGGTTCCCTCGGATTGCTCAGATCCACAGCCTTCTCCGCATCCGCAGCAGCGTATTGCAACAAACCAAGGGTGCTACTCCTAAACCCACACGTGTCGAAGTTCGGGAGCCCGACGCTTCGATTATTTCCAAGGCCTCAGTAGGCCCGAAAACTACGGCTAGGCCTCTACCCGGAAAACCGACTGGTAGGCCTCCTGTTGCCATGGACAGTTTGTCTACTGCCGACAAATCGGAGACTTTGTTCCCCGACGATTCGGCGACTATCTAGAGTAACATCGGAAGAATCGCAGCAGCAGTGGGCCTTACTCGGGTTCTGCCTAAAGTTATGGGCCAAGCCACAGAAAAGATTTTGACGGATTTGATCCTCGATTCCGATGAGACTTACGTAAATAGTCCAGAGCCCCCTCTCCGCCACCTTGAGAGGTTCCTCGCGATGCCACAGTGCGGAGAACATCGTTTCTCCTCATGCAGGCCCGTTTGGGTTCTCTTAAGTGGACCACGGAAAGATTCAAGGATTACATGGATCGGCTGGAACAGTTTATTGGTTCTTCTGATCATCCTCCCCGAAAAGGGCTCGGGTAGACCCTAACCCCCAAATTCAAGAAGTACAGTCTCATGTTTTCCAACAAGAAGACGTGGTCCATATGGAAACATATAAAGACATCTATAATGAAGAAGAAGAAGCTTCTTTTCTCAAACTGAGGAAGATCAACAGGATACGATGGACAACTGGGAGGAAACCCAGCAGGAAGGTCAAGGCCCTTGGACACAGCAAGATCAGGACACTGATATTTTGTGCCTAGACTCTCCTCTGTCCACCCCGGCTGCCAAGCCTCCCCTGTGGATGACCCAATGGCTTTCAACTCCATGTTGAAAAAAGCAGCTGAATACTTCAAAATTGCCACTCAAGAGGCGGTACCGGAGCAGGATTTTGTGGAGGATATTATCAAGGAAAAACCTCTGGCGAGTCAATCCATCCCCCTCCTTAACTCTATTAAGAGACGGGTAGCTCCCTCATTGGTCACACCTGCTCAGACACGGGCAGTGAACCCGAGAGTCAAAAAATTATTTCGGCCTTCTCCTACCGACCCTCTGTATATCAAAGGGCACGCCAGACTCACTGGTAGCAACTACCACTCGAAAGAGGGCAGGGGTACCCCTTGCCACGGGAGAATCACCACCAGTCAAGGAGTCTAAAAGGTTGTATGCCCTGGGCAAACGTGTCACATCAGCAGCTGCATACACCATTCGGGTTGCTAATAATAATACGCTATTAGCAAGCTATGCTGATGCCCAATGGAACTTGCTTCAGGAAGGCCTCCAGGAGGTTCCTGAACTCGCCTGGACAAAGCTTCTCGCCATTGTTTTGGAAGGTAGACTGGTTAACCAGAATGTGGTGAACACCCTGGATACTGCAGAAAAAGCAGGCAGGTCTCTTGCACAAGGGACTCTTCTGAAAAGACATGCATGGCTGCGTACATCGGGATTTAGACCTGAGACTCAGGCCTCCCTTATTAATAAACCCATTGAGGAGACTAACCTCTTTGGGAAAGCAGTGGATGAAGCTTTGCAGACAGCCAAGAAGGAGCATGAGACTATAAGGTCCTTGAAACAAATTACACAGAAACCTTCCTCCCAGAGGGGTAATAATTCTCGGTGGGCCTTTCGAGGGCAATCCCGTGCTGGTCAAAACAACTACGGCACGGGTAACTTCAACACAAGTCAAACATCTGGAAGCCCTATCTACTACCCCTCAAGGGGTCAGAAACGAGGCAAAGGTAGAGGCAGAGGCCCCAACCCCAGAGGAGCCACTGCCTCTGGTCATAAATGACCACCAAGTCCAAGTCCCCTCCCATGTCTCCCCGGTCAGGGGGCGATTAACATCTTTTCTCAAGGCATGGGAGGGGATAACTTCTGTCCAGTGGGTATTAAAGATGGTCGCCCACGGTTATTGCGTGGAATTTGCCCGACCTCCACAGTTCAGACCGCCGCGCTCACGGCACCTTTCACCAGACCATCTGGAGATCCTGATCCAAGAGGTGGAAGCACTGCTGGGAAAGGACGCCATAGAAGCCGTCCCTATTCTTCAGGTAAACAAGGGTATTTATTCAGTCTACTTACTTGTACCCAAAAAGGATCTCACCATGCGTCCTGTTCTAGATCTGCACCCAGCAAACAAGTTTATAAAACCCTAGAAGTTGGAGGCCACCAGGGGGCGCAGGCATGATGGCTGCCTGATCGTTTTGCTCCCCTCATGGCCCCGGGATGATTGAGGATTATCACGAGAGAAAGGAACGACACTCGCTGTGAAATAAGAAATTCTTCCGTCGGAACTTCCAGGGACCCCACAGACACTCTCCCGAGCCTCAGGGGCGCCCTGGTTCTGGAGAAAATCGATTCGGAGCGTTCGCGCTCCCCCTCCTCCTCCTGGGCCTGCATCGCATTGAAGCTGGAGACACGGAGCCAAGCCCCACCCCGCTGCAGGCGATCCCAGCACCGCGGCCACCCAGCAGATCCTGCGCCTCGCGGCCTTGCCAGCAGAGTCAGCGAATGATGCTGTGATCCCTCGTGGATCGCGCCCCAGCTCCTCCTGACATACGGTACCTGCTGGCCTTGCGCGGCGTGGCGGTTAGAGGCGGGTGAGGACGTGGGACAGTCCCTGGAGGGCTCCTGGGCTCTGTCTGCCACAAACATCGCTGATACCACCTCGCTCCCCGAACCCCCACCGGCAATCATTCTCACTGGCTCGGGCCGTCGTGGGAGCGCGCCTGAGCCCCCCCCCCCTTCTCTACCCTTCCTTCCCCAACTGCACCAAGTGTCCCAGGAGGCCCGCTGAGTCACCGGAGCAACGCAGCTTGCAGAGGCTGCCCCCACACACACACGGGAGCGCGCCTGGTCCCCTCTGATATGCCGAATGCCCACCCGCCCCCCCACAGGGCATATTACTTGGGGGTCATCACTCATCGAGGTAGGGCTTGCCAGCGACGGAGAACACACCATTCTTCCATAAGATAACCTCCAGCCTCACGGCCCCCATCTTCCCTCCAGGGAGACACCCTTGCCCACAGTGGGGCCACTGACCACTCAAGGGGCAACCCCAGGACGGATCCCCAGACACACACTGGCGCAATTGTGAGTAACAATAACCAGCGGGGGTAGGGGCCCAGACCACCCACCCAAGCCACTTCCCCTTCACTACCATACCTGAGGGCTACCGAGAGGGGAGGGCCAAAGCAGGAAGAAGTCTCTTGCACCAAACCTAGTGACACAAATAGATGGTCGCCTGGTGCCCCTGATAGACCAAAGCTTGGGGCACCTGAGCACCCATCGCCCTCAGAGACGTACTCCAGGATATAAGGAGCAAGGTGTACCGGCTACCCCGAGGTTGAGCCCCGCGCCACGAAGGAACCCCTCATAAGTGCGCAGTCCACCAGGACTCGCCCACTTTGCAATACCACACGTGGGCTGAGGTGGAGGCAAGGGAATGAGGTCGGGACCTCAAGGGACACCACTGAGGACATTAAGAAACCACAGAGAGCAGGGTGTGGAAACACCTCATGAGTTGGAAAGAAACCCTAGCAAAATACCAATTCACGTCCAAGATGGAGACCGGCACCTCATCCACCGCAGCCCCGGATATGAATACCATGCAAAGTACCATTCAGACGATCCTAGATGAAATAAGGGGGATGAGAACGGACATGGGAGCCAAACTTACCGCCAAAGTCTCCACATTGGAGGACAGAATCGAGGGGGTGGAGAACAACCAGTCGTCAACAGACCTCCTGGAAACACAGATGGAGGTAAAGTTCAGAGAGATACAGCGACGGGAGGGGGAGCTCCGTCTCAAGGTTGAGGACATGGAAAACTGAGAAGTAACCTGAGAATCCTCGGCTTTACGGAGGTGGAGGGGGAGACCCAGGCTGGCTTGGAGGGCAAGGTGCAGGAGATCATCAGGATTGTCTTGGGAACTGACTCTGGGGGAAACTGTATTGATTGACAGGGTCCATCGAGCGGGTGGAGGTGGCAGGGGCCCACGCTCAGTGCTGGCGAGATTTCACTATTACAGAGACAAAGCAAGAATACTTGAAAGGACGAGGACCTTAAGAGATATACAATATGACAATTCCAGGGTGGCAATCTACCAGGACCTGTCCGCCTTCACGCTACAAATGAGGAAAAAATGCGGGGCAATTACAAGATGGTTACAGGAGAATGGGGTCCGATACCGCTGGGGACACCCATTCTGCCTATCTTTCGAATGGCAAGGTGAAAACCACCAGCTCGTTACGGAAGAAGATATCCAAAGGGCCATTGAGGAGCTGGTTGGGAGCTCCCCGGGAACTTCGGGGGAGCAGAATGAGACTGACAGGGACCCGAGCCGAGCCCCACAAGGTCCTGCCTTGAGCCAGGGGAAGCATAAAGTGAAGGGCACTCGGAAATTTCAGAAAATTAGACATCCTCCGGCGGGTCGTGGTGGACCCACATGATCACAAGAAGGGAGGGAGGGAGAAAAGAAAAGTGTTATTTTATTCTATGTATTGCAACTGCTCACATGACCCTTGTGGACACTACCAAGTTGGGGGGGGGATCGCATGTTGCCTTTGGAAGTTGCCACGGTTGGCGAAGTTTTATGTTGAATTGAGAAATGAAAAGTAGGGGTCCCATCTGATTGAGGGGCACAGGGGTGTTGTCTCCCCGGAAGGTATCTGTGCTTAACCTCCAAGGTTGAAGAGACCTGCCCCGATTTGCATTGAAAGTTAACTCATGATGGGCCCCGGGATGGGGGTGGAGGGCACGATACTAGTCGTGGGTACAGGGAGGGGGGAGTTGAATGGGGTCCCACAGGGTGATTAGATTTCAACTGACTACGGGAAAAGTTTTTGAATGGAAACGCAGAGGGTATGTTCTGCACCAATTACCCTCCCGGGGCCCGGGCAGTGGCCCTGGTGGTTCGTTGACCAACCCTGACGTTTGTCGGGCGACGGAGGCGAACGCCTTACAAAATGGGTAGGGGAGAGTGGGAACAAGGGAAGGGGGAGGGACAAGGGAAAGGTGGACACCATGCCATGGAACTGGGGCTCAGATATACGAGGCTACTCACCGAGATTGTACAGGGCAAGAGTAGCGACGATCATGGTTGAAGGACGGATCGGTACGCTCAACGTTAAGGGCCTGAACTCACAAAACAAGCTATCTCTCACAAGTAACATGTTCCGCAAAAAAGAAACTGCTTGCCCTCTTCCTACAGGAAACACACTATAGAAGGGGGGCAGAATATACGATAAAAGGTAAGGATGTAGGCAGTAACTTCTGGGCCTCGCATAAATCCTCGAAGAAGGAGGGAGTGGGCATCCTACTCGGCAAATCATTGCATTTTACAGATGTCGAGACAAAAAGAGGCTTCGGGGGTAGATTCCTGGGATCAAAGGGCTGTCCCAGAGCACACGTATCACGTTAGCCACCTTGTACGCACCGAACGCCGGTCAAATCAAGTTTATCCATAAAGTTATTAGTCATGGACGAATGGGCGGAGGGGGCCATGATCCTGGGGGGAGATTTTAATCTCATCACAGACCCTCGACTTGATTGGCGGTCCGCCAGAGAGGCTGGACTGAAAGCCCCCACAAAGGATAACCTTGCCATGAGGGACCTTCTACAAAAATATTATTGGGTGGATGTCTGGCGAAAATGTTGGCAAGCCCCGGGGGGGAGGGGGTTATACGTTCTCCCCTCCCCACCAAACATATACTAGAATTGACTTACTATTGGTATCGGCGGAGGGAGGTTGGAAATCCCACGGTTGAATCAGTGACCTGGTCCGACCATGAACTTCTCGTTATGGAATGGCAATTGCAAGCCACCAGGAAATCATACAGGTGGCGCTGTAACGACACACTCATGAGGGATCAGGTGTTTAGGGAATTCCTATGCAAAGAGATAGAGGCCTTCTTCGTCACGAACGACACCAGGGAAATCCCTATGGCCACAGTCTGGGAGGCGGCGAAGGTCACCTTCAGGGGTCTCCTTATTGCAGAGGGCTCGAGCAAAAAACTGGAGAGGGCTCTGATGGAATCCAAACTCCGGGAGGAATTACGGGTTATGAGGGCGCAGCTTACTAAAGGCAATATAGACTGTGAAAACCTCCTGGGTGAAATGAGAGAGAAGAGACAAGCCCTACAAACAACCTTAATTGGTGAGGTGGTCAAAAAAATGAGATACACAAAGCAGCGATACTACGAAAGGGGAGATAAGGTTGGAACTCTCTTGGCACACAGGCTGAGGGGAAATAGGGCGGGCAGACGGATAGAGATGGTTAGGGACGGGGTAGGCAACACCCAGGCGAAAACCGAGCATATAGCAGAATCTTTGCGGGCTTCTATAAGGCACTCTATACTAAACAAGAGGATGAATCGCCGTACGAGATCCGAAGATACCTCGAGGACCACCCCCCTACCTAAGCTCACAGACTTAGAAAGGGAGACACTTGAAATGGAAATAACTGAGGAAGAGGTGGAGGTGGCCATTAAAAGGCTTAAAGTAGGTAAGACCCCTGGGGGGGACGGTTACACCGCCGACTTTTACAAACAATTCCAATCAGTGCTAATACAACCACTAACCAAACTCTTTAACCAAATCACAACCGTGGAAACATCACACCGACATTCTTACAGGCCATGATTACAGTAATTCCTAAGCCCGGCAAGGACCCCGTGGAGTGCAGCTCATATAGGCCTTTCTCGCTCCTGAACACAGACGCAAAGATTTTCACTAGAGTTCTGGCAACACGCCTGGAAAACTGTCTTCCCCGACTGATCCACCCTGACCAGGTTGGGTTTGTAATGAACAGACAGGGTGTGGACAGCATGCGCAAAACCCTTCACATACTGAGCTCAAAAGGAGTGCATTCGGTGGGTGCTCTTCTCCTGTCTCTAGACGTGGAGAAGGCTTTTGACAGGGTGAGCTGGGCTTTCATGGATGGTGTTCTATCATCATTGGGGATGGGACCCAAATGGCGGGGGTGGATAGCAGCCCGTTACTCTCATCCTTCCGCATGAGTGGTGGTGAACGTGGATGAATCAGAACCCTTTCCGCTTGAAAGAGGCACAAGACAGGGGTGCCCATTGTCCCCCCTCGTATACGCATTAGTTATGGAGCCTGGGCTATAGTGATCGGGGGAACAACAAGATCCAGGGTGTCAAAATAGGGGATGCCAATTATAAAGTAACTCTGTTTGCTGACGATGTCCTCTTGTACCTCTCTAAACCATCTCAATCAGTCCCTGAGTTGTTGAACAGCTTAGAAAGATATGGGTCCCTTGCAGGCTACAAGGTACATTTAGACAAATCAGTTGCTTTTCCAGCAGGCCAGTTCAAAGACACAGAGGCAATATATAGAAGACCTCCCGTTCTGTAGACTGAGGGATTCTGTCACCTGGGGATCCAGATACCATCGGACTTAGCGGACCTTTTCAAGGCAAATTACCCACCCCTCTGGCTGGCAATCAAGCGGGACCTGGAGCGCTGGACAAAAGCCGGCCTCTCGTGGATGGCCCGCCTTAACTCCATCAAAATGGTGGTCCTCCCCATATTTATTTCAGATGCTGCCAACTCAGATACCGAAACCATTCCTCCTAGAGGCCAAGCGGACCCTTCTCCGCTACCTGTCGGCCGGAAAATCCCATAGGATCACCTACGACACTCTCACAAGGCCCAAAGACGAGGGTGGAGTTAACTACCCTGATCTAGACACATACTATAAGCATCGTTATTGAGAATCCTGGTTGACCACTTGGTTATGGGCCCAAAGAAACAATGGGTGGTATTGGACAACACACTTTTCTCCCCAGTCACATTGGATGAGTGGCTATGGGTTCCCAAGGCATCTATCCCCAAAAAGGATCCTGAGACATCTGGTCCTGGTGGTGCTATGGTCCATTTGGAAAGGTGGTTATCTCAGGTGGCCCACAACATGGCCTTCTCCCCTAAGCTGCATCTGGGCCCCGCTGCTATGGGAAGGGATCCATGAACCGTTAGCCTTCCAACAATGGTACGAGGCAGGCCTTTGTAGAGCCGGACAGCTCTGGGAGGAGGGGGTGTTTATATCCCTGGGGGATCTGAAGGACGCTCTGGGCTTTCCCAACCTCTCTCCCTTTCGATACCTGCAGCTCAAGGACGCCCTTACTGAGAGTAGATGGGGAGACACGCTCAGGAGAGATTTAACTGACTTCGAGAAATTCCTTCTAACACATACAGGGACCAAAGGGGTTATATCGCGGCTCTATAGCTTCTTGCTGCTCTCCACCCCGCGGGACCCCCCACCTTCTCAGACGCAATGGGAAAAAGATCTAGGCACTCCCATAACTGAAAAGAAATGGAGTAAGATCTGTAGACAGGCCAACCGCTCCACATCTGCGCCCCAATACCGCCATCAGGCCCTGAAACTGATCCACAGATGGCACTACCCTCCACAGAGAATCGCCAGAATGAGGAAGGGATACGACCCCCACTGTTGGAAGTGTCACATTGAAAAAGGGGACTATGTACATATGTGGTGGAAGTGTCAAGTGGCACAAACCTACTGGAGTGCGGTCCTGTCATGGATAAAAGAGGTAGATGGAATTGGGAGAACACTATCCCTCTGGTTGATGTTGTTTGGTGTAGGGGATGAGGGGAATCCAAAGGTGAAACACGACCACATGCTGCAGGTTATGCTATTTGCAGTCAGATGCTGCTGGGCCCAAAAAATGGAAATCACCCCGACCCCCAGGGGAGGGGGGAGTGGGTTTTGAAAATACGTGCATCTACGACATGGAGTTCTTAACTCACCTGATTGACGAATCCAAATCCAATATCGAGGGCCTATGGCTTCCTTTTTTCGATAAATATGGCAGGACAGCTTCAGAAATGAACAACATCTCGGAAGGCCTCCCTGATCCAAACATTGCAGTATGGAAACTCCCCCCGGGAGTATGGCGGGATCTGTTATCAAGGGAGACACAGCTCCTGCATGTTGGACCTTACATTCTGAGCACCTCTATTTCGGGGCTACCTTATGCTCGTGAAGTGTCTTAAGATAATGAGCCTCATTACACGGTAGGCAGTAGGGGTTTACCGGTACTGGTAACAGCACCAGTACCAGTAAACCCCTACCGCCTTACGAGTTCCCTTTGCGGGACCCGACTTTAACGGCTGGTTGTCACCTTGTGGGAATAAGAGATCACACACACAGTAAAAAGTGAAGTATAACTTTAATATCTTAAAGGAAGTTCTCAACAAACTATTCACGGAAAAAGGATACTTGTGGCAGTAGACTCTTCATGAAAGGAAGGCACTTTCTCCATATCTTAGAATTGAATGACGATCTCTGAAATCTTGGATGTGTACAGTCTTGTTCAAAGATATCCGGTCAGATGTAGGGATTTAGACAAATCTATTCTTGCAGGCTGAAGAGTGGAAGAGGTTTACCAATACTGTTATTGGCATGTAGTTCAGCAGATTGGACCACGTTCCCCTTTAACTGGGTCTTGACAACACTTTTCCCATTTTGCCTTTCAAAACCATCAGCTGTCTTGATATTTTAGTTCAACTGTGGCAAGGTATTAATCTTGAGGCTTTGATAAATTAACTAGGCCAGAAACGTTCCTCACCCCATGAGAAGACTCCTTCTGTTTTTATTGTCTTCCCCCTCGTTTCCTCTTCTCACACATATAAAAGAACAGTCACTAGTTGTGGCTCTGCTTTGGCCCAGACAACGCTTCACTTTACCTCCCTTTCTCCTTCAGCTTCTCACCGTATTGTCCTTCGAGCGTTGTCAGCTGGTGGCCTTGTTAGCATAGACCGCCGTCATACGCCGCCTTGCCTGCCGTTCCTCCTCTTTGCTACGATACTTGACTCCTCCCCTTTCTTCTTCCAGGGATCCGATTCGCCTCTCTCTCGACGAGCCTCTTCACGTTGGAGACTCGCCTGCTGCTGCACTCCTTTGATCTTCCGGAATAAAGCCGGCGATCCTCACACGATGAGTCGGGAAAGGCACGGCCCTGCCGCCGGCACCCTCTTCATTACTCTCGGTGAGAGTTCTCCGTACGGCCAGCAACCTTCCCCTCACTTGCAGAAGAAACGTTTCTGCAGCCTCGGTCAGCCGCTCACACAAAACGAAACTCACTTAGCGCAACGGCGCTTCTTAACAAAAACCCCAAACTATTTTATCTTCGTTTCAGCTTAATAGGCCCACACATAACGGCCAGCTTCTTCTTCGCTCAGCTCAGCCGTCTCCTGGCAACCAGAAAAAAAAGAGCATTCCACCCCTTGTTAGAAAAAAGTACCTGAATGTATGTGACACCACACAATAGGAAATGGCTCTAGGGCAACCACAGGTTCCACCCTCCCTCTTTAATTAGCCTTTCTTACTCTCTACCCTCAATTCATCACACTGGTTTTACCAGCCGTTAAAGTAGGGTGCAGCAAAGGGACCTCAGAGCTAATTACGGTACTGCAATTGGGGGCAAAAATGGGAATGGGGAAGAGCCTTGGTGAATGGGGAATTACCGCCCCCGCTCACCTTGGAGTAGGGCGGTAATTCCGCCATCCACCAAGGCGGACACAGTAAAATCCCGGCAGCAACCATGGCGCTAATAGCGCCGTGGTTACCGCCTACCGTGTAATGAGGCCCAATGTGTTGTACCCAGCTGGCGTCATCACCCTGTGAACCATGGTATGGGAATGGGAGGGGGAAAGGGGGACGGAGTGGGAGGAAGGGGGGGAAAGGTTGTGACCATATCTTCATTCATTTAAACGCTTGTATCATTCTTTCATTTACGTCATCATTTTCAAAAACTTCAATAAAAGCCGAATTCTATTAAAAAAAAAATAGAAGTTTTGCATGGTAACACTGCAGGAGGTGATTGCTGAAACAGGGGGACTTCATGGCAACATTGGACATGAAAGATGCATACTTTCATATTTCAATTTTGCCAGCGCACAGAAAATACCTAAGGTTCATGATCCAGGACAAACACTACCAATTCATGGTACTCTCCTTCAGCATCGCCTCGGTGCCAAGGGTGTTTACCAAAGTCCTGGCAGTGGAAGCAGCACACCTGGGCAGACTATCAGTCTCAGTTTACCCTTACCTCGACGACTGGCTCATTACAGGGGACTCGTTCGACACCCAAAAAACAGTACATCTACTTTTCAGCCTGGGGTTTTCAATCAACGAAAAGAAATCCAGCTTAGTCCCCAGCCAAATAAAACCATTTCTGGGACCACTAATTCGGACGGAAGACGGTCTTGTCTTCCCCTCCAGCGAGAGGGTTCAGAACATGCTCTCTCAGATTCCTCAATATGTAGCCAGTCGGGAGGTGACAGTACGCAAGGCCATGCGTTTGCTAGGGATGATGGCGCATGTATATACTTGGTTCCCCACGCGCGGCTGCGCATTCGTCCCATGGAAGAGTGGCTCAACAGCCAGTGGTGTCAGGCCAGCGGACAATGGGAAGATCTGTTAGTTGTCTCGCCAGCCCTTGTTCTCTCTCTGCAGTGGTGGTCAAGAGAAAACATCTTGAAGGGGAAGACCTTCACCACCCCTGCAGTGGAAGCCACTCTCACGACAGACTCATCTCTCACGGGGTGGTGGGGAAGCTCACCTGCTTCAGCAGACAGCACATGGAATGTGGTCCCCTCAAGTAGCGTCCAACCATATAAACTTACTGGAGCTATTAGCGGTGTTCAAAGCATTGAAAGCCTTTCAGGGGCAACTGCAAGGGAAGACGGTGCTGATCCTAACCGACAGCACTACAGCAATGTATTACCTGAACAAACAGAGGGGGGCACTCATTCTCCAGGGCTATCCAAGCTGTCCTAAAACATTTGGATATGGGCTCTCAAACACAAGATGTTTTTGTTGTCCCAACATGTTCCAGGGGAACTCAATCTTCTGGCAGACGTACTCAGCAGAGATTCTCCTCTGCCAGAAGAATACAAATGGCGACTGCGCAAAGACATTGTGTCCAACGTCTTTGCAGAATGGGGTTTCCCAGAGATCGACTTGTTCACTACTCGGGAGAATGCCCAATGCCAAGACTACGCCTCCAAGTACCCCCAGAACCGATCCAAGGGGAACGGTCTCTGGATAACTTGGTCGGGGAAATTTGTCTACGCTTCCCCCCCCCTCCCCAACTCCCCTTCTCAACAAGATTGTGAATAAGATGCACCAGGAACCAGTTACCATGATACTGGTGGCCCCCATGTGGACCCGCCAACCCTAGTTCGCTCACCTGATGGAAATGTCCGTCTCCCCACAAGTCAAGCTGCCCTGCCCGTACAACATGTTGTCTCTACTGGAGGCACTGGGGCATCAACCTGGAGTTCTGTACACACCTTTACAAAACACTATTGCCTAGACACTCCTAGACACTGCCTAGACACTCATTCTAGATGTGATTCACAGGTGGGACAAGCAGTACTAAGACATCTTTTTTCTACTGTTCCTTCTCACAACCCACCTCCAACTCCGGGTACTGCTCACTAGTCTATGCACAGCATGTGATTCTAAGCAGATTAACAAGCATCAGAAAACATACATTACTCACCGTAATAGCATTTCTGATGATTGTATCTGCTTAGATTCACATGGCCCTCCCTACCTCCCCGCTCGGGGTGGAAGGAACATAGACGTCTTACTACTTCTCTTTATGTACTCACTCACTATAGCCTTAGGCTCCCTCATGGCAGAAAAAATACAATTGGAGGGACCTCGGCACGTGAGGGATTTTGGGTACTACACACGTCACGATAGGGTAGTGTTACAGACACGCCTATGCCGACGCCCCCTTTCGGTCCCCGAAAGACCAGATGCAATACTCCGCGGTTACCAGTGGATGTCGGACCATATGCACAGCATGTGAATCCAAGCAGATACAATCATCAGAAATGCTATTACGGTGAGTAATGCATGTCGTATATTTTTCCTTGAAATCTATCAGAAATGTAATTTGGCCTCATTCCAACCCTGCCGGTCCAGAAAGAACGGTGGTGGTAAAACCGCTGCCACTGTTCTTTCCGGACCGGCTGATTAAGAGTCCTGCAGGCGGGAGGTGTCACTCCCGCCAGGTCTGACCTGGCGGGTTTAACACCACCCGCTTGCCGGCAGACATGGAAACACTGGCTCTGTCATAGACGGAACCAGTGTTGCCATTGTCCCCATCCCCATGGTAATGGGGACTTACGGAGGCCTACTTCAACCCATGTGTTCCACCATCTTTGACATGAGCTGCCTGTAGGATCCATCCGCATGCTCCCCAGCCTCTGGTTTCCCAAACTCTAGTTCAGGTGAGGGATCTACCCGACTTGCGGTCTGCAAATTCTCATAAAGGTCCTTCATCCTGGACTCTTCTGTAATGAAATTCTGTGGTGCATTGGGCGTACAATATTGTAGGCCAAATGGGGCCTCTTCATCAGACTGCCCCTCTTCTTCATAAATTGAAGAAAGAGACTTTAAAAAAAAGTCTTTCCTAGGCAGCGGAACATAGGGTTTCTCAGGAATTATAGATTTTGGCAGAATTGGCTTTGACAGCGTAGTAGTTGGTTTTCTTTATCGGCGAGATTGGTTTATGAGGGGCGCACAGCGTCAACGGCACAGCTGGTAAAAAAGGGGCAGCTGACGAAGTCTTCGGCGTCAATGACATTGTCGAGGGTTGAGCAGGCGAAGGTGTCGATGGCGTTGACGACCTCGACTTGTGCTTATGTCGAGTGATCCTTCAATGAAACATCGGATCGAGGCCTTGAAGGCTCACAATGTCAATCAGGCCTTTTTCCCAGGCTCGAGGGTGCACAAGACGAAGACAAGACCTTTCCTTTCCAGGTTCTTTCGAAGGCTCAGTAGGAGCATGGCTAGGTTTTTGCTTTTCAAAAATTATAAGGCTTCCCACTCGACCTGAGTGGATTTCTTGGCTGGGGCAAGCAACTCTTTCGGGGGAAGCCTCCTTCTCTTTGACTTCTTTGAGGACAAAGTAGAGTGGTGTGAGCCAATCCTCGACCTGGACCATCCTTGGGAAAGAGCTCGCCACCTGAGGCGAGGGCTCAAGACATTCTTCAAATGGTTAACAAGTTTCAGAATGCCCAGTCTACCGGCCTTCTATTTTTTTGAGGTTGCTCGGGTCCGCCTGAGAATGCAATCCTTTCAATGGGCTCTAAGAACTCAATGGTCCCAGTTCTCAGGAAAGATGTCGGACCTACTTCAGATTCCAACCAGGGTCTCACAGTATCTTCTGTGGTGGACCTGCAAGGACAATATTCTGAAGGGAGAACTTTTTTGGCAACCCTGGCCGGAGATCACAGTAGTGACCGACGCCTCACTCATGGGGTGGGGAGCCAATGCCAACGACCGGACAGTCAGCGGTCGTTGGTTTCCATTGGAGTCCAAACTACATATCAATCTTTTGAAGCTGAGGGCAATCATACTAGCGCTGAATGCCTTTCTGCCATCTGTAAGGGGAAAGAATGTTCAGATAATGACAGACAACAGAGTGGCCATATATTACCTCAACAAGAGAGGTGGTGTAGGGTCACTACCACTGTGCAGAGAGGCAATGCAGCTCTGGTACTGGGCAATTCAAGAAGGAATCTCCTTATCAGCAGTTCACCTAACCGGAGAGGAGAACACAGCAGCGGGTGCTCTGAGCAGGCAGAGTACAGTCTCCCACGAGTGGGAACTAGCTCAGAAAGTCCTTCAAGAGATCTTCACCCTTTGGGGAACCCCTCAAGTAGATCTGTTCGCGACCGGGGTCAACTGAAAGTGTGGATGGTATTACTCCAGGGAATTTCCCCCAAGAGGAGCTCTAGGAGACACGTTCGTATTGGACTGGGAATTTCCACTCCTGTATGCGTTTCCTTCGGTCCCTGTCATTCCTCATGTGATCAGGAGGTTGAGAAGGTTCGCTAAATGCATGATCCTTATTTCCCCAGAGTGGGCCAGGAGGATGTGGTACCCGGAGCTCCAGGACATGTCCATCTGTCCTCTGATGCGTATTCCACAAAGAGAGGACCTTCTCTCGCGAGAGGAGGGTTGAGTTCTCCATTCAGAGGTCCAAACACTCAACCTTCACGCTTGGTTTCTGAAAGGCTGAGATATAAGGAATGGGCCCTGCCGGATGAAGTAATGGAGGTTTTGCTTTCGGCCAGGAGGCCTGCAACAAAGTCTTTGTACCGTTACTGTTGGAATAAATTCTGCAACTGGTGCAGGGAAAAGAATGTAGATCCTTTTTTATGTAAAACACTGGATGTTTTATCCTTATTTGTATCTTTAGCCAATCTGGGGCTCCAGATTGGTACTATTAAAGGCTACTTGGCGGCGCAGTCCATTTTTAAGCGCTTGTCAGAGGAATGTTCCTACTTCAAGAGTCGACTGGTGACACCATTTCTAAAGGGGCTCACCAATGTGTTCGCCCCCCATCTCCTTTCCAGGTTCCTGTTTGGGACCTAAATCTGGTTCTAAAATTCCTAATGTGTGCACCCTTTGAACCTTTACACTGATGTCCTTTGTGGTTGTTAACCTTTAAAACCATTCTATTGGTAGCTCTAACTTCAGCCCGTAGAGTGAGTGAGTTGCAGGCAATTTTGTCCAAGCCACCATTTACTATCTTCCACAAGGATATGGTTGTTTTAAGGGTCAAACCTTCATTTTTGCCCAAAATCATTTTGGATTTTCATATAGATTAGAAAATTGTTCTACCTTCTTTCTATCCACCACCTCATCCTAGCAAGGTGAAGGAAAGACTACATAGGTTAGAACCTCTTGTAGCGTTAAGCTTTTATATATCTAGAATGTCTAAACTACGTATTGATGACCAACTTTTCATCTGATATACAGGACATAAGCTGGGTCAGGCTGCCACTAAACAGACCTTATCCAGATGGATAATTCTGGCAATCTCAGAATGTTACAGGCCGGCAGGGAAAGACCCTCCTGAAGATTTAATGGCCCATCCCACCATGGGCATGGCTACCTCTACAGCCCTGCAAAGGGACGTACCAATTAACATTTGTGAAGCAGCTACGTGATCTTCCATCCACACATTCACAAAGCATTATTGCCTGGAATCTTCCCTTGGTCAGGATGGTACTTTTGGCAAGGCAGTCCTGCACTCCGTCCATGAAAATAGGAATTTAAAATTCTGCTCCCTCCAAACCTAATACTGCTGTGGGAGTCTGTCAAAGATGAGGAATATGTGGGAGGACACAATCCATTTGAAGAACAAGTTACTTACCCCTGGTAATGTTCTTTGACTGGATGTTCCACCCACGTATTCCTCATCACCCTCCCGTCCTGCCCCTCAGTAGAATTTCCCATGCTATTACAGCTTAATTTCTATCACTCTTGTGTTTTGCGGGTATCTCTGCTGTTAAAGGGGAAAAACAGAACTGAGGCCAAAGGGCACTGCGCGTGCTATATGTCTCTCTACAAAGCGCACTCTGCCTAAATCTTTTTCCCAAACAGCTGAAGCTGGACAACATACGTCAAAGATGAGGAATACGTGGGAGGAACATCCAGTCGAAAGAATGTTACCAGTGGTAAGTAACTTGTCATCTAAGCCATTTAAGCCACAGTTGCAACTCTGTGCAAATAAAGTATTTAATAAGATTAAACTTTTAATCCGAGTCTTGAAAGGCCTTTCTTTTGTTGCTCTGTGCCAGGATTGGCCGGGGGGCGAATCATGGGGAAGAGAAAAGTCACAACTAGTCCTGTTATATCCTGTGGGGCCAAGTGTGGCAATGTGCCCAAGAAGCAAAAGGAAATGGGGTTGGGGGGGGGGGAGCCCCAAGCCACCCTGGACTCCTCTTTGGAAAGGGGTGCTGGGCAATTAGAGAAGCAGATCAAGACGGTTGCAAGGGCCATTTCTACAACAATTAACATGGTCCTGGGGGAGCCTTGATCGTCTGTGTCCTGAATATTGAATGCTAGTGTTCGCAAGTCTGGTCAGTCTGATCCCACCATGAGTGTTATTGGCAAGCTGACGCAGGGCAAGTTTCTGTACCCTGTGTCATGGGTTCTTCGAACTGTCTCCCTTTGCCCATACCACCATCTTGTCTGCCGTCTGGCATTGAGATTATTTTCCCTCTAGGTGGTGCAGCTCTTGCAAATTTAGCAAATTCTGCAAATGCTCCCAAGATGAGTGCTGTCCGTGTACATCAGGATGGCACTGCTATGGATGTAGGTAATTTGGGTGGTCTGTTACCGCCCAAGCCTGCTTCAAATAATTTCACTCTGGACAACAAAGAGTTATTGCTCAAAGTAATGTTGGAGTTGGATTTTTAAATGAATTTTAACACTGTAGTTTTTAATAGGTTATTAATTTTAAATGCCCTGATGATGTCTCTTAAGGATATTTCGCAGATTGTAGTTCCCATCCAGGTTTGTTGTCAGAAGTGTAGCCCATCCGGGGTGCCCAATGTTCAAATTAGGGCATCTGGGGAGCAAAGGCCACCAGATGCTGCAGCAGTCAACCATACCTTGGAGGCTAGAGCGGATATTCATGTTGCTAATGATCCACCCCTGACTATGCCAATGACTGTGTCTACGTAGGTAATGGATCGTAACTCTGTGACAACGGGGAAAGGCACAGTGTCTTCTTTGTATTGGGTTCAGCCCGGAACTTTCTACAACTCTCCCCTGAGGCTCTTCCTAGGGTGGGACCGATTGCAAACGCTCCCAGTAGGCTGCAGGTGTTTCTGAGGATTGCAACACTCTTATCAATAAAGCGACTCATTGGATTAACACTAACTTTCCTGCAAGACCCCTAAACCCCCACCATATATTAATGTCTTGTAGGGTGCTGTGGTTGGGTCTGTCTAATAAGTATGCAGAGGGTGATTGCATAGTGGTGACCTTACTGCAACCTTGTGTTACAGAATATGAGGATTCCTATCTGGTGTCTCCAAGTGGCAAGTATTGTTGTGCATGGATGGTTCCAATGAGTCATTTTTATCCAGCAAAGAGGGGGTGGGGGTTGTTAAGGCCATGGATACCCGGACTATACACAGCGGTCCAGGGTTGTTCCTAGTTTCACAGTCCGGTAACCCAAGGTCCCAAACTCAGAGAAACTGGGCAACAGGGGACAGTCCATGCACAGTTTGGGTGCTGGGGGAGGTGCCCAGCTGGAACCTGTACTGTATCTAACAAATCGTTGTGGGTGTCTAACCGGTAGGGACGATATTGAATGACCATCACAGACCAGGCCCAGTATGTTCTTCTTCTGATGTTCATGATGGCTCTTTTAAGGTTCTGCTGCTGGTTCAGTCTATGGTGGTCCTGTCATGGAATGTGGCAGGTGTCAACTCTAGGGTTGCTAGCCCTGAGACCTTGATTCTTTTTGAAAAAGTGGACATAATTCTCCTCCAGGAGACATTGTGAAAGGAGGAAGTTTCTGTGGATGGTTTTGTTGCTCATTCCGTGGTGGCCCAGAGAAGTAAGAGGCGGCCTAGTTCTGGAGACCTGTGTGTAATTGTTAAATCAACCTTTGTGAGCAAATCGTTACCCCTGGAGCCTTTGCACTCTTTTCTCCAGGTGGTCAGAATATGTAGATATGGCATGAATGACTTAATGTTGGTTCATTTTTATAATTGCCCCCATATCCAGTTTGCAAGGAATTGCCTTTTTGTTTTGTCATCTGTGATGGAGGGTCTTGCGCCTCTGGTAGCTTCACAGAGCATGCTTCTTCTGTGGGGGTAGGATTTTAATGCCAATCTGGCTGATGGGTGTGACAGCACTTGGTATGATGTTTCTGAGGATGACTTGGGTGGGATCCCCACACCCATTATGATGGATACCAGAGCATGTGCGAAAGGGCTCAGGCTGTGTCACTACCTCATTAATTGGGAGTTACGCACAGTTCATGGTCCTTACCCTGACAAGCTCACTTTTTCTTTTGCTCTGGGCAGTTCTAAAGTTGATTTATCTGTGTACCAGTTACATTCTGGGACTCAGTTGTGGCATGTGAGGTGGTGGACAAAATCTGTAGTGATCACTTCCCAATTATGCTTGTTCCTAAAACCTTAGAGGCGTGTCTCATCTCCACAGCTATATCTTAGGCATGCGTCACTGGATGCCTCCTGGCGGAGGCTGAACTAGCAGCGCTGTGAGCAAGAGAGTCTGTTGAGGAAAGTAGTCCAGGCCAAACTTTGAGAATTTTAAACTTTGTAGGCGGGGTTGTGCGACCAAAGCATCATTACGACCAAATGTATGTCTTTAATGTCTAATTTAATGGATGCGTTTACCAGTGTTGCGGGCAGAGGGAAGGGGCCAGCCAGCCAGGCTGGGCTGGTTTGACTCGGAATGCACAAGGCCAAAATCCAGATGACTTACTTAAAGAATCGACTGGCCTCCAAATTTGACATTGTTGGTGCTAGGTCTTTTATTAGGTGGCTCTTGCCAAAAGAAAAAGGGAAATTGGAGCTGAAGCATGGGCTGATTGGGTTTGTACGTCCACTAATAAAGACCCAAAACTTTTCTAGGAAATTGTGAACAAAGGCCATATTTTTAATACAAGTCACATGTGACAGAAGGTACGGTCTCTGATCAGCCATGGTTGGCCCATTTCTCTTCCCTATACAGTGTGGGTCCTGGTGGAGAAATTCCTGGGTACCCTTATACTGAGGATCCCCTATGGGTCATGGAGGTAGCCAATGAAGTAAAGATTGAATTCACTGTGGGCAAAATTATAAAAGCCATCAAGTGCCATCGCAGAGATGGGGCACTTGACCTAGATAATGTCCCGGCTGACATTTCTATCTGAGCCCCACCTGTGGCCACTCTGAGGGGTTAGAAATATGAGGTGGACAACTTTCAGGTATTTTACCAACACATGCCACTTTAAATTAAGAATGTCAACCAAACGCCTCACTTGCCCTACTCTGACTTCCCTGCTTGTATAATCTAAGGGAAATATTCTAACATAACATTTCTGGCCCTCACACTTGTACATAAAAAAGAAAATATGGCAATTCAAAATGTCAATATTTATATTCACTTCACTTTCAAATTCTTTGTAACCTGACCACTTTCCTCTTCCCCACGTTTTAAGTCCGTTCTGTGGGTGAACACAAAACAGAAAGGAAATCTGGGGTTGAAACAGAGTTCCAACAGTTCTTGACAAAGTCAGGATGTTGAAGCAAAAACTCCCAATACTCCACAGTTCAACATAGAAAGGATTCCTCTCTCCAGGAAATGTAGGTCATCCAAAGTTCCTTAAACAGCACCAAAGGAATTCTTGGTCAGGATTATCTCTGTTGAAACTTAAATACAAATAGGTTGAAATAGACTGATCTTCAGTGCTTCTCTCTCAGCACCAGGAATCAAAAACGTTGTCTTCTGTTTGAGAAATGTCCGTGTGCTTCTTTCTTAGCACTTTAAACACCAATGGCTCTCTTCAGAGCGTTCCTCTCAACACCATCAAACAAAGAAACTTTGCAGTATCTTCAACTTCTACCACAGTGGTCCAATCCCAGTCCTCTACTTCCACTTCTATCTGGTCCACTCTCCTGCCAGACCGAACTCCTACAATGTTAAACCATGTGGTTTCACAGTGCTTCAATTGTACTGCTTCTGAAGTCTCAGTCCCACTAATACTTCTAAAGTTGACCATTTATTCAATTATAAACCGCTTTAAACAACTCTTCACAATTCTGTAGCAAAGATGAGATTATACCAATGCCCTTTTGATTCTGTCAGACAGGCAATGTTTCTTTTTCTTCCTAACCTCCGCTTTCTTCTAGGGCCGTTCTTGTCTTTTGTAAAGCCACCAACTAAGTATTTTCTATTCAAAACCTCTACTGGCTTCAGCCATGTGAATTCATAACCAACTATTGACTCTTTTACATCAGTCATTAATTTACAAGCTTTACCTTCAGAGATATTAGCCCCTTTTTTTCTAATAGCAAAAGTTCTCCAGCATGGAGTCTGGCATTGATTCACATGCTCATGAATATTCCCTGTCGCCAGGTAAAGCATAAAGCAGTCTTGCTTAAAAAGCTTGAAAACAGCTTTTCCTTCATTAACCAATCACTGGAGACTGGGTCATACTGCACCCATCCCTTGACAATCGTCTCCCTAAGCACCACCCCCGGAGGCCATCTTCAGATTTTTACTGCACATTTTGGTGCAGGGAGTCCTCTGGAGTTGCTCTTCAAAAAGAATGGCTCGAATTGTGTATTTTTCGACGGGTAAAGTGTCCTTTTTATGTTTTGTCTGCAACATTCTCGTTTGCTGATCGTTGGTCAGTGCCGGCAGCGGTGACCTGTTGTCGGTGAAGATTGACCACTACATCGTTGGATCTTGTTTCTTCAAGTTTGGAAGGCCTATTCCAGGCCTACTTTGCGCCTCGCCATTTCAAAGGAAGGCAAGAGGAGTCTATTCAGGCTCTGCTCCCGGTGGACTTGAGGAACATCTGTGTGGAAGATTGGCATACAAAATGCCTTTATTGTCTGAATCCTGATCCTGATGAGGGCCGATGCAAAATCTGCAAAGGTTTCCCTTCCAAGGCGGAGCAGGACCGTTACCACAGGTTGGTGGTGTGGTTAAAAGAGGAAAGGGCTCAATGCGTGGGATGGGGTGCCTGTACGTGCCCGTCCAAGTTCGGGTGGCAGCTGGAGCAATCTGTCAGGTAAGAGGTCGAGATCGGCCGTGGATGTTCCTACACAGGAGGTCCACAGAAAGGCCACCAGAGTCGACAGGAGACACTGCTGACAGGGGTCTCAGTTCCGAGCGCACTCACTCTTTCGCCTTCCCCTTCCACTGTCAGCTTGCCGGTGGGTGGTGCATCTTCAGAGAGATCCATCTCTTCCAAGCATGGGCCTTCGTCAAAGGTTAGACGGAGGAAACATCCTCGTAAGGAAGGCACTCCATGGTCCTCTTTGACATCTATGACCACGGCAAAATAGTCAGCAAGCGTTACGCTGCCTCTTCGGCCCATGACTATGACTGCGACACCAACCGCCTCGTCCATGTCTACTCAGTCTGTGAAGGCCCCAGTCGTTTCCTCTTTCCCAAGGAGGTACAAAGATCAAGGGAGCTGTTACCGCAGACAGATTTTCTACACAGGCCTTTGGTTGGTCTAAGGGAGGTTGCTGTCATGATTACAGGGTTCATGTCATCTCACAGGACCCCTGTTGCCTCTGTTAGCGCTCCTACCACATTGGGCACCTGTAAGCAATGCTGTGCTGGGGAAGGCTGGACTGCCTTGGTGCACTGCTGGCACTCGCAACCTTCCATAACCTAGGGCATATCAGCCTTCCAAAATGGCTTCTAGCGTGCTCTAGCTCTCAAGGGTGGGACCCAAGGCTATATAAGCCATGCCCTTAGCCCACAACCTTGCTTCACATTGCTTCTGCCTCAGCAGTTTAACGCTTACCTCCCGGATCCAGACCAGATTCTGCCACGACCTGCACCAGTGAACCAATCCGCACCTATAAGGAAAAAAGGAAAAGTCAGTGAGCCAGCAGAAACTTGTTTAATCTACTTTGTAAAAAACGTGCACATACTAGGGAAATGGTCATATGGAGCTTGGTTTAGGATCCTTCCAGCTGGTCCACGAAGACCGATGTCCATTCCACAACAGTGCCTGCAGGAAAACAAACAGAAAGTACATTTGGCGCCATTACACGGGGAAATGATGCAGCAGTGCTATAGACAGATTGAATTATAAAGACGGTATAACAGACAATTCAAAGAGAAATAAAGCAGGAGAGTCTGACAGCGTTTACCCCCACACGTGAACATGAGTACAAAAGGACTTCCGGCAACTACTTTCCACAAGCAACTTAGCAAGCTGCAGCAGGTCTGAGCGAGTAAGAGCCAGTCACGTAACTGGCAACGGGTGCAAATACAGAACCCTTGACCATAGCCGTCATAATCACAGGTGTGTCAAGCCTTCCCCCGAGGGTACGTGAGGGAGGAAGGACAAGTCATTAGCAGGCTCAGAAGTAATTCTGCTTTTGGTTTTAGGAAGCCTGCAGCCACCGCTGACACTACTTCACTCTGGGGGTTTCCGCTGCCATACTGCATCACCGACATCCAGCCTACCAACCCCTCTCACCCTGAAGACGGCAGTGTCTTTATATCCTACTAAACAGGTTTTGGGTGGAGAGTGGTATGGGACACACATCGAAGTTCAGACGCTTCCGCAGGGTATCAGGTAAGCGTTACGGTTTCAAGAGATCAGATCATAGCGTTCTACTCGATCGCAATGAAGGCTGTTGCACAGAACAGAGCGGAGACTGCCCATTGGGCATGGAAAACCCACCTGTGGGACAGTACCGGCTATCAATACCTCCAATACGCGCTAGTCCTCCTGCATTGCCAGTGAGGCCCTTTAAGGCCGGCCCCGGTGGTCCCTCAACAGGTGCCCTAAAAACAGATCACTGAATATTCTTATTCACTACATACTCTGGTGTCGGAAATATGGCAGCAGCTCCCACCCCTCATGGCCCCGACATGCGGCACGCCCAGGCACAGCCCTCCAAGACCTCGACACAGGACCCATAGGTACCCTCCAATACTGAGGCGGCCAACTCCTCCACCTACTTCAGCTTTGCCAGTAGGTGATCCACACCATACGGCTACTGGGACGGACACGGATACAGACCCAAGGACACGGATACGTTTGATGACTTTGTACCTGCTGACGGTGAACCACTGGGCGCTGATGATACCCCCATGGCATCTCCTCCTGATGAGGTGGGTTCATTCCCCTCCATGCTTTCAAGGGCATCTACCCTCTTCAACTAAGTGCCTGAGGAAAAGGAAGGATTAATTTACCATAGACGCACATTGGCTAGGAAGACAGTGATGTCCATTCCTCTACTGGACAATGTTTGAGAGGAAAGCCTGGTGCTCATGAAAACACCAAGTTCCACGCCAGCAAAACATGCCAGGCTTGAGAAGAAGTACAGGGTGCCCGAGTCGAACCCTAAATGCCTTGGATTGCAACTGTCCCCAGACTCTGCGGTTTTGGCCGCAGCCAGTAAGCGGTCTGTAAATCCGTCCTCCAAGTCCATGGTTCCATCTGAACAGGAAGGGAACAAGCCGGACACAATGGGCAAAGCAGGTCATCTATACCGCTGCGTTGACTGTAATGTCGCCAATGCCTTGGCCATCCTGGCCTATTATGACAGAGTTGTGGTTCAAGCTGATGACAAGAAGACTGAGGCTTTAGCCCTTTTCCAGGAAGGCAAAGTGGCCTTTGACCACGCCATCACGGTAGCCATTGATGTCGCAGACTCAGGTTTTCGGCAAATGGGAAACAGAGTGGCACTGGGGTGCCAGAGCTGGCTGACGGCCTCTAATTTTAGACCTGATGTCCAGTCCAAGGTGGTCGATATGCCCTTCAATGGGTATAATCTCTTTGGCAAGGCGGTAGACGAGACGCTGCAGGTGATGAAGACAGACACTGAGACAGCAAGATCGATGCAGACCTTGTAGAAGCGGTAGTCTGTCATTTCGGTCCTCAAGGGGGAAGTTCGGCAGGTCCTCTTAGAGCTATGCATCCACCTCATACTGCCAGCCGTTTGACTCCACGAATCAGGAGATATGCAGGGGCTGGTGGCAGACCTTCGGTAGAGGGGCACAGCATCGATGTCGTCCGCAAAGCCGGACGCAAACACCCAAGCGAGCCTGACCTGACCCAGGGCCCAAACACCCACTTTTGCACCCCGGTGGGTGGGAGAGCTGTCTGATGCACTTAATCAACGAGTGGAAGATTATCACCACTGACTAGTGGGTGCTGAACACACTTCAGCAAGGGCACACCCTGGAGTTCTAACACAGGTGCCCTCAGATTTCTCCTATGGCAAGAAAGGAGCTACACATGGCCCAGCTGTTACGCAAAGTACAGGCCATGTTAAAGGGACAACAGAACCTGTCCCTCTGCACCTCTGCGGTGTACTCCAGATACTTTCTGGTCTGCAAGAAGTGGGGAGGGTGGCACCCAGTATTGGACTTGCAACGCCTCAACAAATAAGTCCCAGAAATACAGGATGGTCATGTTGCAGCAAGTGCTTGGCCAACTGGAGGAAGGGGATTTCCTGGTGACATTGGACCTAGAGGATGCCTACTTCCATGTCCCCATACATCCAAATCATCAGAAGTTCTTACGCTGTGCATTTCTGGGATGCCACTATCAATTCAAGTCCTTTGGTATCAAATCTGCGCCAAGGTTGTTCACAAAGTGCCGGGCCCCGGGTGACTGAGCACCGGCGTCTCAAGGGCATTCATGTCTATCTATATCTGGACAACTGACTCATCCAGTCCCCCTCTCAGGGGCTGGCGGTGCAGCACACCAAGGAGACAATACAACTTCTGACTGCTCTCTGAGTCTCCATCAGCTTTCCGAAATCCTGCATTGTGTCCTCGCAGAATGCTGTTCCTGGGCACCCGCCTCTACACTGTGGCATCTCTGGCGTTCTCCCTCAGAGGAGAGGGTGGCAGCTATGTTGGGGAAGGTACATCGCCTAGCTTCAACCCAGTCTGCGACGGTGCGCTCCATCAAGTCGCTGTTGGGAATGATGCCGTCCTGTATTCACCTGATTCCATTCTGCAGGCCGCAGATGAGACCTCTGCATGAGGTTCTGGATGCCAGGTGGCTCCAGGTCACGGGTGCGTGGATGGACAAGATTTCCCTCAACCTTGACTTAAGGCAGGCCATTCAATGGTGGGGGGGATGCACCAGCATCTCACAAAAGGGGCCCAGTTTCAGGCTCCCCATTCCAGACTACGGTCACCACGGACGCCTCTGGATGGATGTGGTGGGCACACACTGGGCAGTCCCACGCCAGAGGTCTCTGCCGTCCGGAGGAGAAGGACCTGCACATCAATGTTCTGGAGCTGTGGGCCGTGTTTTGGGCCCTTAAGTCTTTCCTACCCCTTTTGAGGGTACGGGTGGCGAGGATATTCACAAACACCACCCCCACCATATTCTACATTCGGAAACAGGGTGGTACCCGTTCCCCCACTCTCTTCTTGGAGGTGCAGGCCATGTGGCACTGGGCCATTCTTCATGACATGTTTCTCGTCCCTTTTTATCTGGCGGACATCAAGAACACTATCGCGGATTCCCTCCGCAGGGAACTGCGATCCTGCCAACAGTGGGAGCTCCAGCATGCACAGACGTCCCACCTGTTTAGCATGTCGGGCCGAACCCAGATCGACCTCTTTGCGACAGCCTTCGCCAGCGGGTTTCCCCAACCGGGGAGCCTGGGGGGGCCAGGTCTTTGTTCAGATGGAAGGACCTGTTCCTGTACGCATTCCCCACCAATACCTCTATTGCTTCGTGTGAACAACACCCTCAAGCACTGCCACAGCAAGATGAAACTGATCGCTCAGGCATTGCTGCGCCAGATCGGGTACCCAGGAACTGTTCTGCATGGTGATGGCGCCGTTCGGCTGCCTCCTCTTCCTGACCTCCTTTCAAGTGTAGAAGGAAGGATATTGCACAACGACCCAGCATCACTGAACTTCACGGCTTGGCTCCTGCAGTCCTAGAGTTGGGACATTGTGACATTCCTCTGGAATGCAGTAATGTCCTGGCCAAGGCTAGAGCATCATCTACACTTTCGTGTTATGGCCACAAAAGCAAGCGTTTCACTGTGTGGAGCAGAGCACAGATTACCCATCTACACGTCACGGCTCCTCGGCTACTGCTGTACCTGCTGTCTGTAGCCAAGGCCAGATTGGCCCACACCTCCATCAAGGTGCACCTGGCGGCCATTTCCCGGTACATGCGATCACCGGGCTGACCATCACCTCACTGTTGTCTCACAGGCTCGCAAAGAATTTCTGAAAGACTGCTTTAGGACTTTTCCACCAGTGAAGGCTCCTACCCGGCATGAGAGCTCAGCCAGTGAAGGCTCCTACCCCGGCATGATAGCTCAATGTCGTTCTCCCTAAACTCATGGGGCCCCCGTTCGAGCCATTGCATCAGGTTCCATTGAAATTTCTTTCCTGGAAGACCGCGTTTCTGGTGGCCATCACCTTGGCCAGGAGGGTCGGGGAGATTCAGGCACTCTCCTGCAAATGCCCATACCTGTGTGCAAGGGTGGGGTTTCAGACACTCCCCACCTTTATGCCGAAGATTACATCTGAATTTCACCTTAACGAACCCTTGGTGCTTCCAGTCTTCTTCCCGAATCCTTCCTCAACCACTGAAGGGTCACTGCATACGCTGGACGTTGCTCATGCCTTTCAAGTTCTATTTGGCCTGCACAAGGGCTTTTTCGAAGATATCCCCACTCTTTGTGAACTTTGGACCTGTGAATCATGGGAAGGCCCTGTCGAAGGCTTCCATATCCAGGTGGCTTTCCGGCTGCATCATGCATTGTCATCGGCTGGCCAGCAGGCCGCTTACAGGCCGGCCGAGAGCCCATTCCACCAGAGCCATCGCTGCAACAACAGCGTTTCTCTGGGGTTCCCCTGCTGGACATTTGCAGGGCTGCTACGTGGAGGTCTACCACACCTTCACAAAGTTCTACTGACACCTTCACGAAGTTCTACTGCGTAGACAGGGATTCCAGGGAGGAGTTCAGAGTCAGCCAGCGGGTGCAGCGCAATCTGTTTGTTCTGAGGGGTGTCTGTTCCAGGGTTAAGTGGTTTTACTTCTGTTGAGCCTTGCCACCTCCTGTGGTTGTGTGTATATATATATATATATGTATATATATATATATGTACTGCTGTTTAATCGTATTCATGAGCATGTGAATCCATGCCAGGCCTCATGCTGGAGAAGAACAAGTTACTTACTTGTAACTATTGTTCTCCAGCATGGGTCTGCTCCTTCCACGCTGTGGCTCTTCTGGGTTTATACTGGCACCTCACATGCTTTCGAAACCGAAGATGGCCACCAGGTGTGTGGCTTAAGGAGACAATAGTCATTGGATGGGTTAAAGCAGACCGTTTTCTTTTTTTACCGAGGATTCTCAGCCTGACAACGGGGAATATTCATGAGCATGTGAATCCATGCCATACCCATGCTGGAGAACAGTTCTGATGCTTGTTAATCTGCTCAGAATCACATGCTGTGCATATGGTCCGACATCCAATGGTAACCACAGAGTATTGCATCTTGTCTTTCGGGGACCGAAAGGGGACGATGGCATAGGCGTGTCTGTAACACTATCCCTATCGTGACGTGTAGTGTACCAAAAATCCCTCACGCGCTGAGGTCCATCAGATTGTTTTTTTCCACCCAGATAACTGGTCGCCCTATAGCAGAGCTCTTCAGAGAGACATTGGGGGTTATTCCAAGTATGGTGGTAGCCATGGAGCAATTAGCTCCATGGCTGCCTCCCATACCGATACCGACTTCGGTGTGGTTCAATGGGGAATTACCAGTCCATACCAACCCTGGAGGGACCGGTAAGTCCCCATTGAACATACCATTCCCCATTCCCATTCGAGCCCCGATAGGGCTCAATGGGAATGGGGAGGGCACAAATAACGGGGTCGCGAATGGCAATCCCGTTATTTGCGCCCTGGTCCCCTTACGGTTCCTGTTAGGGGACCTCGGAATCGGGCGGTAGGGGATTACCGGCACTGGTCTCCTTACCGGTGCCCGGTATCCCCTACGGCCTGACTCGGAATGACCCCCATTGTTTATCTTTATACTGACTTTGTCGGTTATTTCCCCTTAAGTCACTTCGATGGAGATTCAACAACCTCGATGGAGACTGCGGGAAGTTTCGACGGCGGTGGAGTTAGGCATCTAAGATCCGGCGACTGAGCCCTCAGGTCGGCCTACACAGTAGGGAGAGTGGGGTTGGAGTGGCCATATCTTTCGTTATGTCTCTCCTCTTTCCCCCTCTTTGGCTTCTAGGTCTGGTCATCTTTGTTTATACCTTTCGCTATGGAAAGGACTCCATTTAGGTTCTGCTCTGAGTGTAGGGTCAGGTACCCGTGGAAAGATTAGCACAGAACGTGTAATTCTTGTCTACACGACGAGAAGCGGTGTGCTGCAAATATTCCAACAGATTCCTCTGGTCTGATGGATCAGCAGCCTTCCCCGCATCCGCAGCAGCGTCTTGCGACTGGGCATTCCAAAAATAAGGGTGCTACCCCTAAATCGGTTTTACACGTGTAAGTGCGGTTATCCGGCGCCCCCTAAGCCTTGGTAGGCCCAAAATCTACTCTTAGACAACCTAGCCTTTCCACAGGTGCAAAATCTACCACTAGGCCCTCTGATGCCGTGGTAGGCGGTAGATCTACCGCTGACCCATTGACTCACGCCGATTCGGCGGCGATTGAGGATAGTATCGCAAGGGTTACTTTGGCGGTTGGGCTAACGCCTATTATACCGTTGAAACGCACGGATCGCGCCGCGGACAAGTCTAAAGACACGCCATGGTGCCTCAGTACTCGCGAAACCTACGAGGACAGTCCGGAGCCTCTATCCAACACCCTTGGGGACAAATTTCAACGCCAAAGAGAGGAAGACATTTTTCCACCTTTGGGCCCTTCTGGTTCATCTAAGTGGACCAGGGAGAAATTTGAAGGATGCATGGACCGTCTAGAAAGGATTGTCTCACGTTCTGAGCAACCTTCCCCTAAGAGATCTCGTGAAGACCCTAATTTGGGGTCAGTTTCACATTCCCAGGAAAATCTTGACTCTCAGCCTTCGGCTGCTGCCTACCATGAAGATGTGGTCCAAATGGACACGTACCATTACATCTATGACGAGGAAGGACAACCTTCTTTCCTGCAGGACTACCCTGATGACCAGGCAGATGCCATGGACAACTGGGAAGAAACCCAGCAAGGGGTGCCTGAGCAATGGGCGCTCCCCATGCAAGATCAGGACACTGATGTCCTATGCCTGGATTCTCCTCCCACCACTCCGGCTCGTCAGGCCTCGCCTGTGGACGGTCAAATGGCCTTCAATGCCATTTTAAGGAAGGCAGCAGAGCATTTTCAGATCACCGCCCAGGAGGCTGTACCCGAACAAGACTTTGTTGAAGACCTTCTCAAAGAGAAACCACCTTCAAGCCAAACCATTCCCCTCCTAAACTCTGTTAAGAGAAGGTTGGCCCCCTTCCTAGTCACGCCAGCTCAAACCCGGGCAGTGAATCCAAGAGTGGAAAAACTATTTTGGCCAGCTCCTACAGACTCAATATATTAAAGGCCACGCCACCCCGACTCCTTGGTAGTCACTACCACCCGGAAACGAGCAGGGGTACCCCTTGTTATGGGGGAGGCACCTCCGGATAAGGAATCGAAGAAGTTGTACGCCTTAGGTAAGCGTGTTACACACCACACACATAGCGAACAACACCACGCTGCTTGCCAGTTATGTTGATGCACAATGGAACCTCGTACAAGAGGGTCTCCAGGAGGCCCCTAAACGCGCTAAGTCCAGACTTCTCACCATCGTGGCTGAGGGGCAGGCAAGTAAATCTGAATATATAATCAAGAACACTCTGGACACTGCTGAGACAGCAGGCAGATCCCAAGCCCAGGGTACACTACTCAAGAGGCATGCTTGACTACGCAACTCTGAGTTCAAGCCTGAAACACAGGCCGCCCTTATTAATAAACCCATAGAAGAGACCAATCTCTTCGGGAAAGCGGTCGACGATGCTCTGGGGACTGCCAAGAAAGAGCATGAGACTCTGAAATCATTACAACAAATAACTCTGAAACCTTCCCCCCCAAAGGGGAGGCGGTTCTCGTCGGTCCTTTCGAGGGAAGTCCAGTGCCAATTAAAACTACAACACAGGAAACTGGAACTCTTGACAAACATCAGGAAGCCCCTCCAACTACCCACCTAGGGGTCACCGACGCAGCAGAGGCAGAGGCCCCAACCCCAGAGGAGCCACAGCCACTGGTCAGAAATGACCAACAGATCCAGGTCCCCTCCCATGTCACCCCGGTCAGGGGGCGTTTAACATCTTTTCTCGCAGCATGGGGGGGGGATAACTTCAGACCAGTGGGTTATAAAGACGGTCGCCCACAGGTACTGTGTGGAATTCGCCCGACCACCACAGTTCAGACCGCCACGCTCACAGTGCCTCTCACAGGACCATCTGCAGATCCTGAATCAAGAGGTAGAAGCACTGTTGGGAAAGGACACCATAGAAGCCATCCCTATTCTTCAGGTAAACAAGGGTATTTATTCAGTGTACTTCCTTGTACCCAAAAAGGACCTCACCATGTGCCCTGTTCTAGACCTGCGCCCAGCGAAAAAATTTATAAAACCAAGTTTCGTATAATAACGCTACAGGAGGTGATCCCACTGTTGAACCAGGGGGACCACATGGCAACATTGGACACGAAAGATGCATACTTTTATATTTCAATGTTGCCAGCGCACAGGAAATATCTAAGGTTCATGATAGAGGACAGGCATTACCAATTCAAGGTGCTCGCTTTCGGCATCGCCTCGGCGCCAAGGGTGTTTACAAAGGTCCTGGCAGCAGTGGCAGCACATCGGCGCAAACTATCTGTCCTGGTTTACCCTTACCTCGACGACTGGCTCATAACAGGTGACCCCTACGACACATGCTTTTTGAAGACCGTAGACCTTCTGTTCAGTCTGGGATTTTCTATCAACAAGAAAAAATCCAGTCTAGTCCCCAGTCAAATAAAACAATTTCTGGGGGCTCCTATCTGGACGAAGGACGACCTCGTCTTCCCCTCCAACGAGAGGGTTCAGAACATGCTTTTTCAGATCTCTCAATATGTAGCCAGTCGGGAGGGGACGGTACGCAAAGCCATGCGCTTGCTATGTATGATGGCGTCATGCATATACTTGGTTCCACACGCGCGGCTGCGCATGCGTCCCATGCAAGAGTGGCTCAACAGCCAGTGGTGTCAGGCCAGCGGACAATGGGAAGATCTGGTAGTTGTCTCGCCAGCCCTCGTTCTCTCTTGCAGTGGTGGTCGAGGGAAAACCTCTTGAAGGGGAAAACCTTCACCAACCCCGCAGTGGAAGCCACTCTCACGACAGAGGCATCTCTCACGGGGTGGGGGGGGCTCACCTGCTTCAGCAGACAGCGCATGGAGTTTGGTCCCCACAAGTAGCATCCAACCATATAAATCTGCTAGAGCTATTCACCATGTTCTAGGCACTAAAAGCCTTTCAGACGCAACTACAAGGGAAGACGGTGCTGGTTCTGACAAACGGCACCACAGCTATGTATTACCTGAACAAACAAGGGGGCACGCACACTCCAGGGCTATCCAAGCTGTCCCAAAACATTTGGATACGGGCTCTCAAACACAAGATGTTTCTGTTATCCCAACATGTTCCAGGGGAACTCAATCTTCTGGCAGACGTTCTCAGCAGAGATTTCCCACTCCCTGTAGAATACGAATGGCGTCGCAGAATGGGGCTTCCCAGAGATCGACCTGTTCACAGCTCGGGAGAACGCCCAATGACAAGACTATACCTCCAGGTACCCCCAGAAGGGTACTCCAAGGGGAATGGACTCTGGATAACATGGTCAGGGAAATTTGTTTACGCTTTTGCCCCTGACTGCCCTACTCAACAAGATAGTGCACAAGATGCACCAGGAACAGTCACCATGATATTGGTAGCCCCCATGTGGGCCCGCCAACCTTGGTTCGCTCATCTAAACTACCCTGCCCCTACAACATGTTGTCTCAGGACGGGGGGAGACCCTACACCCATGCCCACAAACTCTGAACTTGGCAGCCTGGCTCCTGAGGTCATAGAGTTTGGACACCTTCAGCTCCCTCATAGTTGCATGGACATTCTCAGGGAAGCTAGGAAACCGAACACCTGCTATTGCTATTCCAGTAAATGGAAACGCTTTGTCATCTGGTGTAATACCAAGGGCGTCAATCCCATCGATTGATCACCCACTCACATTGTGCTGTACCTAACCCATTTGTTAGACGCAGGACTAGTATCAATTCCTTAAAGGTTCACCTTGCTGCTCTCTCAGCTGTTAGGGAGAATTCTCTGTTTAGGCTGAATTTCCTAACCTAGTGAGCCCCCCAGCAGCTTTGCTGGATTTTTGGGGTTTAATTCTTTCTCCTGCGAAGAGTGAGACTCTTTTACCCTCACTCTTGGACATGATTTGAGAGTGTTCCTTTGACTCTAGATGTGTTTATTGGGCTATGGGGTCTTTTACTCCATAGGGCTGCATGTGTTTTTGTGATGTGTGTTACACAGCACCCTCAGTGCAGTAACACAGGGATGTCATAGTGACCCCCCAGTA
Source organism: Ambystoma mexicanum (assembly GCF_040938575.1). NCBI lineage: Eukaryota > Metazoa > Chordata > Amphibia > Caudata > Ambystomatidae > Ambystoma > Ambystoma mexicanum. Next base: position 972,354,824 of record NC_090929.1, on the reverse strand, counting down.
TAGACTCCATACTCTGGGACTGACTGTCTCCCAGGGCATGTAAAGTCACCATTGACTTTACTAGTCTTGAATTCTGAACAGAACCAGTACAAACCATCATATTGTGGACGTACTGGCTGGGGCAATTCGATTGCCCCGGGGTCTGTTAGTCGAGGGGGCACGTCTCCGTCCCCCCTGATCGAGTTTTGGCTGGTGGCAGTGGATACTACTTTTTATATTCAACTGAAAATATTTCTCTATGGGATTTTCCCATTGTTCGAGGCTACTATCTTTATTTATTTAATTACGATAGCCTCGAACATACCACCAGTTTATTTAATTATTATTAATTCTCCGGTTGGTATTTTTTGCCAAAACTCGGTTCTAAAATGGCGTTTGTTTTCTCTTCTGTGACTCCAACCCAAGTCGAGCCCTTTGTTCCACTTTTTGGTGGGCTTCTCCACAGAAGCCCTCCAAAGTGGTGCCACTCTGTCTGGGGTAGTTAAGAGGGTTGGAGGGGGATTTAGGCACCCTGGACTGAGTTGCCTAGGCAACTAGCCGGCTCACCACTTAGCATGTTTGAGTGACAGCTAGGCTGAGTGAATGGGGGTTTTCTGCATAAAAGCAGGGCTTTGGGGACTGGAACTTCAGAAGTCGCCACAGGACCTAAGAATCCGACGAGGGAGAAGCTGAGCCGACCTGCCACGACGACACCACCGGTGGAGCCCTGCTGGACCGTCTCACCACTTTTCCCAACGACAGAGGAGATCTCCCGCCGGAGAGTCTTCTTCCTTTGACTGGTGGAGATAACCAGTTTCACCATCTTTTCGCCTTCCTGACGCATCTCGTGGCCGCCTTGCCTGTGCCAAGCACCCCGGCAACCGGAATACCATGTTTTACCACGACCGTGAAATAAAGGGTAATACCTTTTAACCGGAAAACTCCGCGGCTGGTTTCTTCCATGGCAGTGCAACGACCTTCAGCTTTCCTCCAAGTCGAGATCTTCTCTTCCCCTGGACGACGCAGAGACTTGCACCTGCTGCCAGGAACAACTGCCACCGCTGGAGGATCCTTCCCACTTAAGATACCGTGTTCTGCCTGGCTTCACTTGCCACCGACTGTACGGGGTAGATTTAGCCCCCGGCTTTCAAACCTGGGTTAGCCTGGGACACCCTGGCTAAACTTTTCTGAGCCTCTCTAAACTCTTTCCGAACTCTCTGCAAGACTTTCAAAGCCTAGTGTAACTGTGTGATCTTGGGCGCATTTGTGCTCTGCTCTCTCTAAGAGTGGGCCCAGCCTATGGACTTTGGCTCACAAGTGACTTTTGCTCTTCTGCCTTGCTAAAAAGTGTTCCTAAATCTTAGAGTGGTGTATCTTTCCATATTCTGTCTTTTCCCTCCCTTCTTCATGAACTTATTGGAGTGCCATCTATAGTTAAGCGCTCACCTCTGTCTGGAAATAAGTGGTGTTAACTAAGACTTATCTGATAAGGAATAAGGGTTGTATATATTATAATAGTAACTGTGTTTAGAGTGTTTTACAATATGAGTGCTGGAGTGTTTCAAACAGTGTGTTTTTAAATAAATAATTATATACTTTGATACCAAAGCTCTGGTCAGTGTTTGCTTGTATTATTGTATCTGAGTGCCTATTGTGTATACTTTGCGAACTACCTAACTCTTCTTGTGGGAAGTCTGACTGCTCAGCCACAGCTACCAGGTAAATCTGGGTGGTACAGACTGCTACCAAGTGGGTTTACTGCTAACACCTGTAGTCCTAAATCTTTTGCAGTGTTCCCAAAGGGAACTGCACAGGTTTCTGCCTAACATCAGCCTACACCACATCACAACAAGAGTGTTGTGGTGGAAAATACCGGTTATTAAGGCTTTTATGGAAGGGGTTAAGAGAATCCATCCCTCCATTTCTCACCCAGCTCCTGGATGGGATCTAAATGTGGTTTTAACCAGGCTCATGGGATCTCCCTTTGAGCCAATGCATAAAGCAAGTCTAAAAGACCTTACTTACAAGATGGCCTTCCTAGTGGCTATCACTTCTATTAGAAGGGTTAGCAATCTACAGGCCCTTTCTGTTCTAGACCCTTCTGTTAAAGTCCACAAGGATAAGTTAGTTCTGCGCACTCATCCCAGATTTGCGCCTAAATTCATCTCGAAGTTCTATGTGAACCAATCGATCGAACTACCCACTTTCTTCCAGAATCCCACTAGCATGACAGGAAGAAGCATACACACAATAGATGTGCGCAGGGCAGTCAAACCACCGAGGAAGACAAACCAGTTTTTCGTTTGAGTGGCAGCTGGTAGAGAAGGAGATCCTGTCTCTAAATCAGCTATTTCAAGGTGGATTGTCAAACGCATCACACTGTGTTACGCTTTTGCTAAGAGAGAACTGACCTTCAGGCTGAGAGCACACTCTACTCGGGGCACTTGGGCTTCCATTGCATTCATTGCAAATGTTCCCCTAGAGTCCTGTACACACGTTTACAAAACTCTATTGCCTAGACACTCATTCTAGATCTGATTCTCAGGTGGGCAAGCAGTATTAAGACCTGTTTTCTATACTGTTCCTTCTCACAACCCACCTCCAACTCCGGGTACTGATCGCTAGTCTATTCACAGCATGTGATTCTAAGCAGATTAACAAGCATCAGAAGACATGCATTACTCACCGTAATAGCATTTCTGATGATTGTATCTGCTTAGATTCACATGAGCCCTCCCCACCTACCCGCTCGGGTGGCATGAACATAGACGTCTTACTACTTTCTCTCTTCATGTACTCGCTCACAATAGCCGTGGGCTCCCTCATGGCAGAAAAAATACAATCAGAGGGACCTCTGCGCATGAGGGATTTTGGGTACACTACTCGTCACGATAGGGATAGTGTTACAGACACGCCTATGCCGACGTCCCCTTTTGGTCCCCGAAAGACAAGATGCAGTACTCCGCGGTTACCACTGGATGTCAGACCATATGCACAGCATGTGAATCTAAGCAGATAAAATCATCAGAAATGCTATTACGGTGAGTAATGCATGTCTTGCAGGTAAGTAACTTGTTCCTTTATTTTCTCTTGGATTCACAATATTGAGGTTTAATCGTTGGTTTGACAGGATACAATGTTGTTGCGGCTTTACTTAGGCTCAGCCTTTGTGTTAGTGACTTTTATGTACACGCAACCATTATTATCGTTGTTAAAGTTGTTTCTGCAATTTATAATGTTCAAAAACCTTCTTCCAAGGCTTATTCCAAAGCGTATACGTGAGTAGTACAATTGTTACACTCCATTGTCTGGCAAGCTCTTTCTGGCTTCAGTCAGTTTCACTGCTTCTCTAGTGAAAAGCAACTGGTTACAGTTTCCCGCCTGCGATGCCTGAAGGCTTGGGAACGCACAGAAACAGGTTTCTCGAGCTCTGTCACAGACTGAGCTGTTTCCTGACCTTTAGGACTGTTTTGCAACTTGAGACTCGCAACAAGGCCGAAACATATCTGGGGTTGCTTGTGTTTGTGCAGAGGAGACCTGGTCTAGCAGTTTGTACTGGGCTACTCCCATTTGTGGCAGTACCTGACTGATATGCTTATGGTTGGACCCATTTTGCAATGGCACAGACGGGCTAAAAAAACAGTGGTGTGGAATGTTGCCCAGAGCAGTGCCAGTGGTTCAGATTAATTTAAAACCTTCCACCCATCACTTTTTTGGTTGGAGATCCTTCCACAGTTCACCACCCGAAGGTCAGAATCGGGAAGCGCCTGCCTTTCCCTGGCCACCTTGGAGGAGACTTTAGGAAGGGTACAGTGAGGGATCCGTAGGATTCATCATAGCACCTGTTCTGACTTTGGGCTTCAATGCGATCTGTGCAAGGGGTATGATTACAGCGTCTTGGTTATGCGCCATCATCCAGCCAATTTACAAGAAAGGGCCGCAGGCTTTACCGGTTTCATATAGGCCTATTTCCCTCTTTGGGAATGCCGTTTTAGCAAGGTTGGAGGCTTGTGTAGTTGGTTTCAATATTCTTTCCCTTGTACACTTGGGGTTCAAACCTGGTCTCAGTACTTCCAAACAGTCTCTGAACCTTTATTTGGTGGTGGCTCATTCAGTGTTTATTAAGGACGAGGCGCTTTATTTAGCCTTCATGGATCTGAGCATGTAGTTTGACAAAGTTAATCGCGCTAAGCTTTGGCACATTCTCAGATCCATGAATTGCCCACAGGCCCTGTTCAATCTCCTTTCTAGACTGCACTGTTTAATCCAGGCCTGTGTGATGTTTGGTGCTAATGGCAGATGCACTGCTTCTTTTCCAGTGGAGTTGGGGGTGTGCCAGGGCTATGTCCTGGTCCCCTGCTCTTGTTTGAATATTAATGATTTGTACAACTGTCTATTGAGCTTCAACCCAGATGTCCCTAGGTTGGGTAGCCTGCCTCTGCCGCCCCTGGTGTACGCGGATGATATTGTTTTATTGGTGCTTACCCCTCGAGTATTGCAGAGGCTTCTTTCTGATTATACCTTATTTATGGATGCCCTGGACCTTTGGGTCAATGCTCAAGTCAGCCATGATGACCGGTTGTAGCTGTGATGGTTGAGCTAAAACATGGCGCTGGTGTGCAGTGCATTCTGGGGGCACTCAGAGCCATAATGGATATTTATCCATGCCTCAGTGGAAAGCTACACTTGCTTTGCGAAACAACATGTTTTCAACGTTATTCGCTGATGGGCTTGGAATGCAGGCCTTCCCAGCCAAGGACACGGCACTGGGAAAGCTAAGATCCGCAGGTGCCGGCTGGTACCTGATAGCGAAGTTTGTTTTGGTTTGCTATGCCTGCGCCAAGGTTTTGAGATGACCTATGGAATTGTTTCCCGGGGCGTTTAGGAGAGAGAAGCGCTTTGCTCCTTGAGGTTACTGTCGGTTGACCCAGCTGGCAACCAACGGTCACCCATCAATGCGCAAGCGCATTGCCAGAAGGTTCGAGAAGTTGACACCCCTTGTTGAGGAGGGCATATATGCGGAAACCCTCAACGGTCAGACGGGATAAGCAAAAAGACCTCAGTCGGAGGGGGGACGCTTCGGTCCGACACTCCTGTGGGTTGTTGTGCTCTCGGCCTGGCTGTTATCGGGGTCTTTCAGCCGCTTCTGGCGAGATGAAGTTTCATTAAGTTACGCCCACGGTGATGTATTTCTTTCTTTGACTTCTTTATGTTTTCTGTGATCTATGTCCATGTTAGTTGTATGAGTTATTTCTATGTACCTGTAAGCTTTGAATAAATAGCCGTAAAGAGCTGATTATCTTCTAAAGTGTACGTGGCTGTGAATTATTGTGTCTGTTTTTGGGTTGAAGTATTTGCTCTATATTTGCACTGGTGATTTATGGTAGTTCCGTGCACTTTTCAGAGGAGAGCAATACAGTAGCGCACCCTGCAATTCCAAGCAATGTTTTGCAAGAGTGCACAGATCCCAAGAGTCCATAGTTTTATCTGGGGATCGGATTTTCTTGCAACGTCAGTCCTGACCCCCATGTTATCAAACAAACTGCTAGATTTGAACATACCATGGGCGTGGTAACCAATACTATCGGTATGTTTAAGGCTAAATCAATTGATTTGGTGCTAAAGACGTACAATGGAAAAGCAGTCTCAGTCGGCAGGTATGGTCTGGAACTTTGGGGCTACAGCAGTGTTGACTCCATCCAGCTGGTGGTGAATAACTTAGTCAACGATTTGGGCCTTCCTTGTTCAGCCGCTAATTTTGGAGCACATCTCAAACTGGGTTGTGAGTTCATCAGTGATATCATTTTAGTACAGCAAGTTGTTCATTGGCTCAAACTTTGGGGGTAGTCCCATGGCTGGATCTGGTCCTTTAAAGATTCTAATCGGAGAATCCCCTGGTTGAGATGTGTTAAGGCAAAACATGTAGAAGTTAATGTGGTCCGTTTGTTTCCTCCTCCAGACATTCTATTGGTTAGTGAAATAAGAACTGTGACAGCGAGAGTCCATCTGCATGTCTCGGAAAATAGAGTCCTCTGAGAGTCTGGAACTCTTGAATAAGAGCCTTGCAATTATCATTGTACCTGGCCTACAAAGTTACTTGTTATGGCCTGTGAACCAATCCCAGCGAATACTTCTAACCAGGTTAATGTTTGATTATGTTTTTATACGCGCAGTGGTGTCAGCATGGACTGGAGATCCTGACAACCAATCCTGCGCTTTGTGTAATGCATCCAGGGAAGATCTGGCCCCTTTTTTAAATTATTTGCCTGGACTATTCCAGACCGAGAGGGGAAACGCTAAACCTGCTGCGGGGCATCGGGCCCATTCAGTATAAACCTGCTTTAACTTACTTTCTTTGGGTGGAATCACTCTGTGTCTGGTGAGCACTTCTGTCTTTTTTGGGGAATGCACCAATCATCAGGAAACATTCAATGAAATCCATAGGAATGTAATATGATTATTTTTATCTGTATTTTCCTGTTATTATTCTGGTTATGGAAATAACTTTGCGTTTCCAAAATAAACTTGCATGGATGATTTATATCACCCTTCATTAGTTTTAGGCAGTAGGCAGGTGGCAGCTGTAATTTAGTGTTCACTTCACTGAGCAGTGGCAAATAGATTTACTTGTATTACTAATCCAATGTATCTTTTTGATAGCCATTGGGGTAATGATGTATTTTTAAGGTCTAAATCTGCCATTTTTGTGGTTATTTTCTTATTCTGGGCACCCACGAGGAAGGCCTAAATTGCTGTTGTGCAGACCTGTGCTCACTCTTTTTTCAACCCTGTACCCTCTGTAGCGGTTTGGACTGATTTAGACCAGACCCTCTTCCTAGGTAGGCTATTGCACATCTTTCAAGTGTGTACCTCAAAGTGTGGTGGGTTTTGGGGTCAACTTTATTAGCTGCCAGAAAAAACCTATGTTAGGATTCAATGTGTGTGATTGGAGGGCTGGAAAGGGAGGCCAACTGTGTTCTGCAGTGTTCCGCGGGAGCTGGCAGAACTGAGGGCTTGATGGAGTGCACGTAACTACCTGCCTGCGGACTTGAATCATCTGCTCCAAGATGTTGGGTAAGCAGGGAGGGCTGGGGAGTGAAAGACCAAACCATATCCAAGGGTTTACTGTTCATAAAAACTTCCCCCCCTTCCCCCTGAGACTCCCTGTATACAACGTTCAAAAACTGAACCGGGAGTACTGTCTTAAACGACTAAACAAGCTTGTGGCAAAGAGTGCAATGCCTCTGCGGTTGCTGTCCGGACAGTTACACCCCCTAAGCTATCTTCCAACAATCATCGTCAAAACTCACAACAAGAAACACGACGGGGGACCACAGCGCTAGGCCCCTCAGAGCTTGGGGGAGCCAGTGGGGCGGAGGCTCCAATGGCTCCCCCAAGCTACCCGCGACCTCGTATGCGTCACCAAGTCCTGAAGTCCTGCATTAACGAAACGGTTGAAGTAGACTGCAATGGGCACACCACCTCTTTCGCCCGACCAGTTCACTGCCCTTTCAGGAGGCCACAACATTGAACTCCAAGCTGACTCAGTCTTACCTGTAAATGCGAGCAAGGCGAGTGATTAGGTATTTTCAAACATCATATGTACATCCTGCCAATCTTAATGGAAATAACAGCAACAACAAAATGGAAGAGGGAGAGACGGAAGGTTTGAATAAACAGAATGGCCTTCCAAATACAGCCTCCCCGAACTCACTGGTCCTAGAGACTGTTCACGGCTGAAAATCACCAATTCACACTGCAATGTAGGCCGGTAAATATACAGGTAACCTCTGTACTTAGGACCCGCCGAGAATGAGCCACGAACATACTCAACACGCTTTGAACTTAGAATGCCTCCTACCTCAACCTACTAACATCGCACCTGGGAACATTCCTTCCACAACTATACCATCTGGCATGCCCACTATCCCTATATCAATAAATGACCATGTAGAGCCATGTATGGATGCTGTTAAATACAGCTTCCTGAGTTGTCCTAAAAAGACCATAAAGGATAGACCGAAAGCTCCTACCACTGAACTAAGGCTACGAGCTGCAAAGGAAAACAAATCTGGCAACAAGACTTTGATCGACATTGAACATGCAAAACACTGTGCCCCCTGATATCCATTTAAATCGCCAGCGACGGCGGACTGCACGACTCCCTGGACATCACAGAAATTGAATCAATGATGTTCAACCATGAAAAGCGGTATCACGTCTTCGGCCTTAACATATCACTTATCCCAAGGAACCTGTACACTTGACTGATACACTGAGAAAATATGTACTTTAAGTCATGCATAGAAATCTATAACGTCAAAATAAGTACTTAATGAATGATGCACAGTTTCAAAACAATACCAAGGACCTCATTAAGAGTTTGGCGTTGTGGCCAAAAATGGTGGTAATACAGTGGTAACTGAGTTACCACTGCATTACCACCACAGTACTGCACCGCTGAACTATGGGTTTGGAGTTAAATTGGAGGAAAACCTCCAGCAGCAATTCTACCGAAATCCCCATGAAGTCCAATAAATGGAGACCAACACCACCTACCACCATTTGTAATCCTGCTGTAATTATGCCAGACCAAGTGGCAGTAACGGTACATCCGTTTGGTAATTTGGTGGATTTACCGAAAATACCACCAAACTTGTAATGAGGCCCCAAGTATGTTATAAAAATAGCAAGTGTCCCTGACAACTCTGAAAAGATCTGGGAGGCACAAGATGGAGCAGTGGCCAGGAATCGACTCTGGAAACTTCTATGGACCAAACCAGAATATAGACACCAAAACGTCCGCATCAGCGAAGTAATGAGCACCCCACTGGACATATCGAACAAATCAACCAAAAAAGAAATTCTAACAATCGATCCTGCCCCCTTCATGCCCATAATAGACAATCCGGAATTCCAACCTGGTTTAGAGAGGGGAGCATATCAGAAGTGGGAGGAGGCAGAATGCACGAAAGTCGGTGACATGTTTATCGGATCCCGAGTTAGATCATTCACAGAATGCAGAGAGCTCCTAAACTTGACGCAGAAAGACAAATTTAAATATGACCAACTCTGCCATTGGCTTTCCTCCCCACGGATTAAATTAGCCGAGAGTAGAGACCGACCCCATTTGAGAAATACATATTGACGAACTCGGGATCCCAAAAATTCGTATCGGCCACATACAAATTCCTCAATACACCAGTGGAAGATGTCAAGTGGCAATATATGAAACGATGGAACGCAACTTTGGAGAAGGAGATAACCAAACTACAATGGAACTATTTATGGAACATCATCCCTAACTGGTCTAAAGCCATCGAAATAAATGAAGCATGGATAAAAGTCATGATTCAATGGCACTTTACCCAAGAAAGACTGCATAAAATGTATCATACCACCCACAATAAATGCTGGAGGGGATGCAACTCAATAGGGAACTGGAGACATATATGGTGGTACTGTCCCAAACTAACACAATTCTGGGCAGATGTAAAAGCGCACATGCAAGCCATGTTCAACGGCATCGAACATTTGCAAGAGGTGTGGATGTGTGGGATGTGGAACCCAAAAGACAGAACTCTAACGATATCCCAAAAAAAGAACTTCATGGGACTCCTAACGGCGGCTTGGACAGAAATGCGCAAAAATGGAAACAACAATCCCCTCCGACCAATTTGGACTGGCTCAGGAGAGTATGGTCATATATATAGCCATGGAAAGAGTCGCCTACAACATACAGGGAGAAGCCCAGAAATTCCACACAAACTTGGGAACACCACTGGAACATTTACAGAGCGATTATATGCTACAATGGTGTCCATATAAACTATGCATTTTGGACCTTTTTACTTAAACCGAAACTCCGAGGTCTTGAACACAGCCCAGAACTTATTGTCACACCGGTGGGAGGGAGGGAGGGAGGTGAGGGGAGGGAAGGGTAGTTCCTGGACGGTGTTATGGTCCAGTTATATCTGTGTGTACGTTGTACTTTGATGTAAATCACAATAAAAATATTTTTAAAAAAAAATAAAAATAGCAAATTTCTAAACTGGACTCTCCTAATATCACTGTCTGTATGTGGGCCCTTTACCATAGGTAAGTACCCATCATAAATTAACAGGCGATGGGGAGAACCTGGGAACCACAAAACCAAACAAGCAGGTAAAGCACCTTGTGGGCGTGCACAATTCTGTACAGTGTCCTACAGACTGCACATATCCCTATTGTACTCAGTGTTAGGAATGATTCCCTTTTTGCTGCTTTCCTCCCATAATGTTCTATGGGACACCCTTTCTTTTTGCTTTACTTTGACTCCTGACATGACTTTTCGGAGGTAAGTATAGTGTACTGCTTTACTTCCCTTGTTGTATTGCTCATTCTTACAGAGAAACTGCTTGGGCCATAAGAATATTAGTACTGAGAGACTAAGGGGCTCATTCTGAGCCTGCTGGTCCGGAAACAATGCCAGAAAGCTTACAAGGACTGTTTCCGGACTGGCATATTACAGTTATGCGGGCGGGTGCCGTCCCGCCCGCAAGGCTAAACCTGCCGGGCGGAACAGCAGCCACCTGCCGTGTATTCACAGAAGCACTGGCACCATTAACGGTGGTGGTGCTTCCGTGGTCCCCACTCCCAAGGGGACTCTATGGGAATAGGAACTTACAATTTCCTGGCAATGACTTTCCGGTCTGCCGGGTTTGTAATCCCCCGGTGTTACCAGGAAGTCAGGTGTAGGTCAATCATTACGGGTCAGTCGGCAACGCGGTTACTGCCGGACCCGTAATGAGGCCCAATGTCCCTTAGTGAATTTCTTGTATTATTAGAATTGTAGACGTCACCCTTAAGTGAAGTGTGGGAAAGATACTTTTTATCCTTATAACATTTCCTGTAGTGGCTTTTTGGTTGCATTTACAATATGTCTAGGATGGGCGTTTGGCAGCAGATATTTTTCTAAAATGTTTTAAACTTTTTATTTGTGCTCCTTTGCATTTACCACAAAAGGCATTTAAGGGTGGTTTGTGTGGAAGTTCTGATGTGGGGGCTGGGACTGTCTGGTCCCAGTACACATCTTGGTGCCCAGGTGTTGCTGGGTAGATGTGACCAGTGGCTATCCATTACTGGATAGCCACTGCACGTTTGAATAGTGCATGTCCTTACCATTGGTTGACTATGGCGAATTTCCAGTCCGAATCTAGGATAATATAAACAGAGAGGATCTCCAAATGCCTCGGGAACACAATGGAGCAAAAAGCTAACATATAACAAAAGATGTTCCCATAAGGCTAAAGTTAGAAAATGGCTTAGGAAGCCATCAGTGAATACTCAACTGCTAGCTAAAACAGAATAAATCATTCAATTTATCATATAGACTATACCACCAGTCATACTAAACTTCAGTTGTGCCTATTGTTGAAAGCACATAGCACAAAAAACTCAAATATGTAGATAAAATATACTTTGAGGGGATTGGGTCCTCCAACGTATTCCATATCTATGACAGTAATCGCCACAGCTGTGCTGCTTCGGGAAATCTTTCGGCGTCTGCGTCCTGCGTCGATGACGTTGATACGCCGCCCTCGAGGACCTCCTCCGATGGGCGACGTCACTGGATGTTATAAGTAGGATGCACAACGCCCGTAGCCTCAGTTCCGTTTTTTCTGCGAACGTGTTCGCTTCGGAGATCTCGGCACGCCTCGACTCTTTGGAGTTTCTGTTCATCGGTTCTTCTCACCTGTTCGTTTCTGAAGTTATCCTTCATGATGTCTACCTCGTCTTCCACCCCGTGTCCAGGCTTTAAGAAGTGCGGGGACTGTGGGTCCAAGATGTCGGTGACGGACTCGCACCTCTGGTGCCTTGGGGGGGCCCATGACACGGATGATTGTGTCGACTGCCAGTCGCTTACGTCCAAAGCCTTGCGGGAGCGCAAGAAGAAACTGTCGGTAGGTAAGGTGTCCAAGCCACGGAAGTCGAGGTCTGCAGGGCTTTCGACGGACGATTCGAGAGGCGACTCTCCGCATCGTCGTCGGAAATCCAGTGCGTCTCGGTCCCGGAGTAGGTCCTGCCACTCCTCTGCCTCTTCGAGGCACTCCCGGAAGTGCCGTAATCGGTCGCCTTCCCCGTCCTCATCCGAGGACTCCGCCCATCGGCGGGTCGCTTATCCCATCAAGCATGCGACGACGGAGGAATAGGCTTCCTTCGGTAAGAAAATGCTAGCGATTCTTGAATCGCAGGGCACTGGTCCGTCTGCACCTCCGAGTGGGGTCGGTCGTGATCGGTCAAGAGAAACTGCTCGTACGCCTTCAGGCTCGGGTGGTCAGCACTATTCATGGTAAAGGTCCCGCTCGGACAAGGGGAATGGTTCTCGGCATGCCTGTTCCAGGTCCCGGTCCTCGACGCACTCGAGACCGTGTGCACCTGTGATTTCTTCGAGGAAGAAGTCGTCGCCTGTGGCGCCGAGGCTGTCGACTGACTCTTTTGAGGCTGTCGAAGAACACGCTCGGGGCTCTGGCCTCGAGGCCTGTGTCGATGCTGTCGGCGCCGCGTTCGATGTTGACGCCGATTCACTCGACGCCTTTCGAGGCTGTTTCGATGGGGGTACCCCAGGGCACGGTGGAACCCCCTAGAAAGGCTCTGGCCAAGGTCAAGCATGGCTTTTGCCCTCTTACCGCCAGCTTGAGTACATTTCAGAGGTGGATGAGGGCTCTGATGATGGCATGGTTCCTGATACGGTGCCAGATGAGATTCTCTCGGGCCATAGCCAAATTGAGGACCTCTGTCAGTCCCTGCACAACGCCAGTGGTCTGGACACCTCTCTGGAGGTGGAGTTTTGTAGACCTGAGCCTGGCACTCATGCCGACTTCTCGTACCGGCGCCTTATGCCTAGGGTTACCGAGTACTTGGCGTGGTCTGCTCCCCCAGGGGATTTTCTTCAGGATGACCTTACGGATATCTTCGACCAAGGTCCACCAACTGTCCCGGTGCTGCCGTTCCATATGGCTCTACAGATGAGGGTGGCACCGGCTTGGACTGCTGCGGAGAGTCTGCCGGCAGTGGGAAAGTCTTTGCCGCGAAAATTCCGCCCAGCCGGTAGCGACCCCTGCTACTTTACCAAGCACCCCACTCCGGAGAGTTTGGTGGTGCAGGCAGCTACAGCCCCAGCAAAGCAGGCGTTGTATCCTACCATCCCTTCTGATGGGGACGACAAGCGTTTTGATGGTTGGGCGAAGAAAGTGTTTTCTTCAGGGGGTATTGCGCTTCAGGCGGCCAACTCCGTGTATGCCTTGTCTCGTTTCACGCACACTCTGTGGAACTGTGGAACTGTTTCCTTAGCGGCTGAACATATTCCTGAAGGGGACGAACGGGATGGTTTCCTTGCTATGGTCCAGGATGGCAAGGATGCCATGTGTGAGGCCGTTCAGTCGGGTTTGGACATGGCACATTGCGTCAGCCGGTCCATGGCAGCAAGCACCGTAATACGCAGGTTTGCGTGGTTGCGGAAGTTTGGGGTTTGCTCCTGATGTGCAGCCCCGGCTCCTCAACATGCCCTTTGACGGTGAACATCTTTTTGGCAGCAAGGCTGACGAGAGCCTTGAGAGGTTGCAGACCTCTAAAGCTGCAGTGAAGTCGTTGGGTTCTACAGTTCGACAACCTCCGCCTTTTCGTCCTATTGGACAGCAATGGAGGGGAGGTTCCTTTCGTTATTACTCATCCTTTGGTAAAGCGAGAGGAGCTGGCAGTCAAAGGGGCCACCATATGAGTGCCAGAGGTGGAAAACAAGGTACTCGAGGTGCCAAGGCCGCTCAGGCAGTTGCCTCTTTGTCGCTTCAGCTCAGTCGTGTGGCCATGTCCCATGGTTCGCCGGTTGGGGGAAGGCTGGCGCAGCATCTTGTAGAGTGGACCCATCATGGACTTGCGCGGTTTGAACAAACTCCTCAGGAAAGACAAGTTCAAGATGGTTACTCTCCCTCAAGTCCTCTAGGCCCTTCAACTTCAGGACTGGTTGGTGTCTCTCGACCTCAAGGACGCTTATTTTCATGTGCCGATCAATCCAAAGCACAAAAAGTACCTGATGTTCGCAGTTGGCGACTCGCACTTTCAGTTTCGGGTCCTACCGTTCGGATTGACCTCCGCCCGAGGGTCTTCACCAAGCTCATGGTAGTGGTGGCAGTGCATCTCAGGAAAGGGGGGATTCACGTCTACCCCTACCTGGACGATTGGTTGATCAGGGTGCGCTCTCCCGAGCAAGTTCTGGATCATCTGTCCGTCACCTGCCACTCCCTCCACAAGCTGGGCTTCTCCCTCAACTTAAAGAAGTCCCATTTGACGCCAACTCAGAGGCTCCAGTACATCGGAGCAGTGCTCGACACATCTCTGGGGCTGTGTTTTCCTCCCCAGGTGAGGGCTCGTCAAATTCAGCAGATGGTGCACAAGTTTCAGCCTGCACAGAGTCTCCCAGCGTTCGAGTTCTTGAGATTGCTCAGCCTCATGGCATCCTGCATTCTTCTGGTGCCAGAGGCCAGGTTGCGGATGAGATCTTTGCAATGGGCACTCAAGCTCCAGTGGTCTCAGTCCTCCGGCAGGATTTCAGACCCGGTTCAGGTGCCGTCCTCGGTCGCCCAGGACCTTCTGTGGTGGGCCGTCGAAGGCAATCTGATGAAGGGGGCTCTTTGTAGGCTACCCTGGCCGGAGGTGATGATCGTGACGGACGCATCCCTCACGGGATGAGGAGCTCATGCCAACGAGTTGACAGTCAGCGGTCGTTGGTCTCCGTCGGAGTCCAGACTCCATATCAGTCTGTTGGAGCTGAGGGCCGTCAGGCTTGCCCTGAAGGCTTTTCTGCTGACTGCAAAGAAAGAATGTCCTGATTCTGACGGACAACACAGTGGCCATGCACTACCTCAACAAAAAGGGGGGGGGCAGGGTCACTTCCTCTGTGCAGGGAGGCGATGCAGCTCTGGTTCTGGGCCATCAAGCAGGAAATTTTGATCTCGGCAGTTCATCTGTCCGGAGACGAAAACGAGACGGCGGACGCTCTGAGCAGGCAGAGCACAATCTCTCATGAGTGGGAGCTGGCTCAGGAGATTCTCCTGGAGATCTTCGTCCTTTGGGGGACCCCTCAAGTGGATCTCTTCGCCTCCACTGTCAACCGGAAGTGAGAAAGGTTCTGCTCTTGGGAATTCCCTCCAAGAGGAGCCTTGGGAGACGCGTTTGTGGTGGAGTGGTCATTCCCACTGCTGTACGTGTTTCCTCCTGCCCCGTCATCCCGCAAGTGCTGCGGAGGTTACGGAGGTTCGGTTCACGGATGATCGTCATTGCTCCGGCATGGGCCCGGAGGACGTGGTACCCGGACCTTCTCGACTTGTCCATCTGCCCTCCACGTCATCTTCCCTACCGAGACGATCTGCTCTCACGGGAGGGGGGGGGTCAGGTTCTCCATCCAGAGGTCAGATCCCTCAACCTTCACGCTTGGTTTCTGAAAGGTTGAGGTATAAGGATTGGGAACTCCCTGAAGACGTGATGGAGGTGTTGCTTTCGGCCAGAAGGCCCGCAACAAAGTCCCTGTACTGTTGCCGTTGGAGAAAGTTCTGCGACTGGTGCAGGGTTAAGAATGTGGATCCTTTTTCATGTGACATTCCTATGGTTCTGTCTTTTTTTATTTCTTTGGCCCACAGAGGCCTGCAAGTGGGTACCATCAAAGGTTACCTGGTTGCGCTGTCCATATTTAAGCGCTCTTCTGAAGAGTGTTCTTAATTTACAATTCCTTTAAATTCTCAGTTTCTAAAAGGGCTCACTAATGTGTTCCTTCCGTCACCTTTCCGGTGCCCGGTTGGGATTTTAACCTTGTCCTCAAGTTTCTGATGGGTGCTCCGTTTGAGCCTTTGCATTCATGCCCTTTGAGACTGTTAACTCTTAAAACTGTATTTTTGGTTGCAGTCACTTCCGCTCGCAGAGTGAGTTACAGGCACTTTCAGTAAAGCCACCCTTCACTGTATTTCAGAAGGACATGGTTGTCCTTAGAGTTCGTCCTTCCTTTCTTCCAAAGGTGGTGTCGGAATTTCTTTTAGGCCAGAAGGTTGTTCTTCCGGCATTTCATCCACCTCCACATCCTGGTAAGGAAGAGGAGAGGCTCCATAAACTCGATCCTAGGAGAGCTTTAAGCTTTTATATTTCTGTTACAATTCATTGTTTACGTTCTGTTCTTCTTCTCTACTCATCCCTCTGTCCCCCCCTTTTTTCTCTTTCCCATCAAAATTGAATGTATTTTGTATATATGTGGAGATTTGTCGATATTTGTTTACCTACCTGTGTAAACTCCCTCATTAATGAAGTTAACAAGTGGCCATTTTCATGTTCACTTCTATAAATATATATTTTCTCTATATTTGAGTTTTTTGTGCTATGTGCTTTCAACAATAGGCACAACTGAAGTTTAGTATGACTTGTGATATAGTCTATATGATAAATTGAATGATTTATTCTGTTTTAGCTAGCAGTTGAGTATTCACTGATAGCTTCCTAAACCATTTTCTAACTTTAGTCTGATGGGAACGTCTTTTGTTATATGTTAGCGAATCTAGGATAAGGCAACTACTGCAGCCAAGATCCCTACGAAGAAGTATAGCTGGTGAGGACCAGAGGATGGCTGTCAGGAAACCTAGTGACTCGCATACCCTTCCGTCACATTCC
Organism: Ambystoma mexicanum; assembly: GCF_040938575.1. Taxonomy (NCBI): domain Eukaryota; kingdom Metazoa; phylum Chordata; class Amphibia; order Caudata; family Ambystomatidae; genus Ambystoma; species Ambystoma mexicanum. The sequence goes on along the minus strand of NC_090929.1, from coordinate 972,338,156 downwards.
TCCCGGAGTTGGTCTAATAATGCTTCCAACATATTCAGACGCCCTCAAGTAAGGCCTTTTGCAAAACGATTTACTGTATTAAAGAAACGTGCGCCGTTTACCGCCCGATTGTGGTTGCCATGGAAAATAGGTTATAAACAATGAAGTGTACGTCATCACGCGCACGTTCTGTCATGTGACTTCATGAGTATTTAAACTTCCCATTGACTCTGAATCCGTGCTTCTGATTTTGGCTGAAGTACGATACATATCTTCAGAATATCTACGTTTGGTCTATTCGTTTGCTGATCTCTTGCTTTGTCCTTGGACTTTGTTTCTGAATCTTCCTGAATCTGCTCTCCGTGGCTCCTACCGTTCTTACCTTGTTTTCTTCTGAGTCCGTTTTGTGTTCTGCTTTGATCTGCTGTCTTCCCCGTTGCCGACCCGGACTGCTCAAAGGACTTCTGTCTCCTCTCGATTTTGGATTGCTACTGTATTCCACGTTGCCGACCCAGACTGTTCGTAGGATTTCTGTCTGTGCTCGATTTTGGATTTGTTCTTGCCTCCACGTTGTTGACCCGGATTGATTAACGAACTTCTCATTCTTACCTGCACATCCTTGCTGACCTGGAATTTCATCAACCTGCATTTGGATTGGATCCTTACCTGTGATCACTACCTGGTAGCACGGAAGCTTTCACTCCCTTTCATCCCGGTACGGACTAGAGACTTCCTGGTACTTGGAGGGTGTTTTGGGAGCGTCCGTGTTCCGTCGGGTCCTTCAAGTGACTTCCTGGCCTCTAGGCGTTCCGGTTTCTGCGGGAATAGTTCTGTCCCCTGAGGTTGCTTCCAGATCTACCTAAATAGTGATCACTAGTCTACTCTGCACGTCAAAGGCTGATTATCAACAGGAACACGGTAAGGGTCCATCTAATACCTATTGCTTTCCTGGTTCTTCTCCTTTTTCAGTTATACCAAATCTCACTTTGTATCTTTATTTCTTGTCTCGCTCCAGAATGGCATACCTCATTGCTAACCGGTTGATTCCACCCAAGTCGACCATCCAGTGTTGTGTTCGTCTTTCCTAGTGAAAAGCTTAAATAAGATTAGTCCAGTTTGGATACATAGTGGTCTTGCTGAATAAGAGAAAAAGGCTATTGTTAACGTGCCTTTTCCTTTCCAGCTCTAGGTCTGCTGTTCGTGTTTGAGTCCATTCTTCCAAATAATAGATCCCTTGGTATGGTGTTTTAAATCCATACACAGGGTTACATTGTTGGGTAGAATTCATCGGCTACACTCAGGCTACCCTGACAATGACTCCTGCGGCTGACCAACACCAACCCCAGTAAAGTCCTGCTGAGGCCCTGCTCCTCTGTCCTGATCGCAACACTTCCCTCATTGGTGCTTCGACCCTTGTACTGGTGGGAACAACCTACACTTGCTCGAGAATCTGTGCCTTCTGAACCTTTGGAAGTGTCTTGGAGGAACCAGTGGCCTGACCAGCTCTCTCCTTAGATACATTGCTGGAGCCGTCACCCTCCTGGGTGCAATCGGAACTTGGAGGATCTTCAGCTTGTACTACAAGACACCTATTCCTGCATTTTCAGCCTTCTGGCATCAATAAAATTTGTGGCGGTCTTCCTCCTTTGTTCATTGAAGATTGCATTTCGCCACCTGACCGTGCTGTCTCCTATTGCAATCCATCTTCTTCGCTCCCTGGAGATGTCCTGAGGTTGCCTGCTCTGCAGCAGTCTTTATCTTTTTTTCTTTTGGGTATTCAGCTGCAAGATCCCTATAGTTGAGATTTAAGCAGCGCGGCCTGTCAAAACTAAATCCTGCATCCAAAAGTGGTCTCTGCTCCATTACTCCTGGGTCTCCCTCTATGGCACCACGTACAGAACATTTTCTCCCCAACTGATACTGGAACCTCAGTACTGGTCTCTGGATAATTCTTAGTCTGGGGGTAAGATAACCTACCTGTTCCCCCGCCCTCATTCTCCATAGGGTTTCATGGGCATCTGTCCCTAAACCACTCTTTTCATACTTTGGTATGTGGGTGCCTGGTCAAGGGTCCCTTCCTAGACCTATCCTAGTGTCTGGAATTGAGTGAGTTTACTTGAACTTTACTTAACTCTTTGAACTTTGAGTCAACCAACTGCATTGTCCAATCACATAAACCTTCCTGAAAAGTATAATTTTGGAACTGGTGACTTAGGGCACAGGGCCCCAAACTATCTTAGGGCTGGACTTACTAAGTGTTTGGGAACTGCTTTGTGATTACTCTAAAATATGTCTACTGAACTTTATGCCTTTGACTATTCACCTGTCTAACACTGGATATTTAATCAAATTATTTCTATCCTCTCCTAAGGAAGAATGTATATTTTGAAGGGATTGTGTCCTCCGACGTATTCCTTATCTTTGATAATACGTTTCCAGCTTGCTGGCCTCGGAAATCTTTTCTGTAGAGGGCGCTGCGTGTCGACGTCCGCCGAGTCGATGTCCCTCGACGGCCACCGTATCGGCGCCGACGTCCCCATGCCCATAAATAGCCACGCGCTGCGTCCGTTGCTCAGTTCCGCTTTTCCGCGCTTCGTGGGGCCTCGGAACGTCGTTGCTCAGTTCAGTCAGGTTAACTATCTATTGGTACTACGAATATTCCTTATCGTTCTCGATGGCTTCTTCATCAGAACCGACGACGCAGCGATCCGGCTTCAAGAAATGTCGAGACTGCGGTAAAAAAATGTCAATAACGGATCCACACAGGGTCTGCTTATGGTGCTTGGGATCCGAGCACCATTGTTCGGAGTGTGAGGACTGAATGTCCATGACGGCGAAAGCCTCGAAGGAGCGCCAGGGGAAGCTCGAGAGGTAAGTCAGCCAAAACCTCCTCGAAAGTTTTGTCGGCTGAGTCGAGGCATTAGTCTCCTCGCCGTCAAAAACATTCCCATTCTAGATCTCGAAGCAGCTCCCACCATTCGTAGAGATCTAGACACTCAAAAAAAGAGACGTTGAAGGTCCCATTCCTCGTCGTCTTCTGTGTCCCCATAAAGATTCTCCTGTCCCACCAAACACAGTTCTCAAGCTGAGTGGGAGGAATTCAGAAAGAAAATGTTAAGCGTCTTCTAGAACGCGGCCTCGACTCCCTCGAAGACAGCTGAGGGTGATACCTTGGGTGAAAAACCCAAAAAATCAAAACGCCGCGAGTCGCAGCACCCGGCGAAACATTCCACTCGAGAGTGCCATGAGCCATCGGGTAAGAAGGCACCGTCTTCACCGTCGTCGAGGATTCCTTCGACGCATGGATCAGCGCCATCGACGCCATTGTCGAAGGGTTCCTCGACGCATCGGTCGGTCGATCGACTCGACGCCATCGTCGACGCCGATGAAAGAGGACCAAGGCCACCCCACAGCCAACAGTGATTTCAAGGGCCTCCTGCACGATGCCGAGACTGTCGTCGATGCCCTCGAGTAGGATCCCGATCCTCTCGAGTTCTTCGAGACCCCTTCCAGTTTTTTCAACGCAGTTTTCGGCGCCTTCGAAGCCTGTTACATCGGCGTCGACGACATCGACGTTTTCTCGCCCAATAACGCCGAGTTTGGCTCCTTCTGCCTTAGAAATGGGTTTTACTCCATTTCAGAGGTCAGAATACCCTGGACTTTCTTCAATTTATGAAGAAGGGGAAAATTCTGACCAGGAAACATTCGGATTACAGAGGACCACACTGCCTACTGCAGAAGATTTCACCTCTGAGGAAAGAAGGCTGAAGGAACTACAGGAGTCACTACATGAGGCAAGTGGGCTGGACACTTCCCCAGAAGTGGAATTTGTTAAGCCAGACCCTGGGGAACATGCCGAAACACCATATAGAACCCTGATGGCAAGAATAATTGAGTTTATGGGTTGGTCTGCGCCTTCACCTGTTTTCCAAGAAGATGACCTAACAGATATATTGGACAAAGGCCCACAGGAGGACCCGGTGGTCCCCTTCCATGCAGCCTTACAAAGAAAAATTGCATCGAATTGGGAAACTCCCGAAGTGATCCCTGCAGTCAATAAAAGATTGTCAACCAAGTATAGGGTAGCGGCTGCTGACCCTGAATACCTGTCAAAACACCCGACCCCAGAGAGCCTGGTGGTTGAAGCGGCAACTTCATCCAGCAGTAGGACCGCTTACCCTACTGTCCCACAGTATAGAGATGACAAGAGGTACGACTCTATGGCAAAGAAAGTCTTCTCTGCCTGTAGTATGGCGCTGAAGTCCATCAACGCCACCTGTACGCTCGCCAGGTTCAGTCACACACTATGGGAGTGTGCTTCATCAGCAGCTGACTGCATACCCGAAGGTGAGGAAAAGGAAGCGTTCCTTAACATTATTAAAGATGGCAAAGATGCCATGTGCCAATCACTTCAAACTGGCATCGATTCCGCTGACAGTATCAGCAGGGCCATGGCGGCAAGTACAACAATCCGCAGGCATGCGTGGTTGCGAAAGTCGGGCTTTGCCCCTGATGTACAGGCCAGACTTTTGAATATGCCCTTTGACGGCTCTTCATTATTCCGGAAAAAGGCTGATGACAGTCTGGAAAAGTTGCAGACTTCTAAAGCAGCAGCAAAATCCTTAGGAGCTGCTATCCGACAAACTCCTTTTCGCCCCTCAGGAACCCCTGGGAGAGGAAAGTCCTTTCGCTATTATTCCACATTCGGGAAAGGCAGAGGACAGCCGGCTCAAAGAGGCCAAAGGAGATCCACCCGAGGTGGACGGGTCAAAAGTACTAAGACCGCAGCAGCAGGTGCCTCTTTACCCTCGGCATCTGCATCAGCTGCCCCCAAACCACTCTGAGGCCTTCCCACACCCTACACCTGTAGGGGGCAAGTTAACTCACCATCTGACGGAATGGCAGGCTATAACGTCAGATGCTTGGGCATTGGAGACAGTTGCCCACGGTTACTGCCTACCCTCTCTACTCATCCCTCAGAGTCATCCACCGGGGAACAGCTCTCTAAAAGTTCCAGATCCGCTCCTCTTGCAGGAAATTATAGACCTGCTAGAGAAAGGTGCCATAGAACCGGTACCTGTAGCGGACAGGAACAAGGTCTGGTACTCCCCCCTACTTTCTCATACCAAAGAAAGACGGAGGACTGAGACCCATCCTGGACTTACGAGAATTGAACAAGTTCCTCAGGAAGGACAAGTTCAAGATGGTAACTCTCTCTCAGATCCTTCAGGCCCTCCAGCTCCAGGACTGGCTGGTATCTCTGGACCTTCAGGATGCTTATTTCCATGTGCCAATCCATCTCAAACACAGGAAATACCTGAGGTTCGCAATTGGCGACTCTCATTATCAATTTCGAGTTCTGCCATTTGGGCTGACCTCCGCCCCGAGGGTCTTCACCAAACTGATGTTGGTAGTGGCGGCGAGTCTAAGGAGGGAAGGGATCCACGTCTACCCCTACCTGGACGATTGGCTGATCAGGGCCGTATCTTCGGAACAGGCCCAGACCCAGCTAGATTATGTCTGCCTCTTCCTTCAGACTGGGCTTCTCCCTCAATTTAAAGAAGTCACAGATGCTACCATCACAGAGACTCCAGTTCATTGGAGCGGTCCTGGACACTTCCCTGGGAAAAGCCTCGCCACCAGAGGTGAGGGCTCAAGATATTCTACAGATGGTCACCAAGTTTCAAAATGCCCAACGTCTCCCAGCCTTCGACTTTTTGAGGTTGCTAGACCTCATGGCATCCTGCATCTTCCTTGTGCCAGAGGCTCGCCTGAGAATGAGATCTCTTCAGTGGGCACTAAGAACTCAATGGTCACAATTCTCAGGGAGAATGACCGATCTCCTCTGGATTCCGGACAAGGTAGCCCGCGACCTTCAATGGTGGGCCTAGCCAGAGAACATCTTGAAAGGAGAACTGTTTTGGCAACCATGGCCGGAGATAACAGTAGTCAGACGCCTCGCTCACGGGGTGGGGAGCACATGCCAACGACTTGACGATCAGCGGTCGTTGGTCTCCATCGGAGTCCAGACTACACATCAACCTATTAGAGCTGAGAGCGATCAGACTAGCGCTGAAAGCTTTCCTGCTATCAGTACAGGGGAGAAATGTCCTGATAATGACGGACAACACATGGCCATGCACTACCTCAACAAAAGAGGAGGCGTAGGATCACTGCCACTGTGCAGAGAGGCGATGCAGCTCTGGTTTTGGGCAATCCAAGAAGGAATCTCTCTATTGGCAGTCCACCTGTGGAAACAGAAAAATAGATATGAGGCCGGGAAGCCCAAAAGGAAACACACCAACACAGGTTACAAAGAACATACAAAGCGCTTTTTCCAAAGGTACAACAATTACCAAAAGTCAATTGACATACGGATAGCTATTCGGCCCTCAGAGTAACAGAACGAACTATCAACGGTTGTTCGCCGTGTTAGTGTGAGAGACCGTACATTGGGATACTCGGGTTTTTATACTTTTTATCCAGCTCTGGCCAACCCCCTCGCGAGTTGACCATTCTCAGAACCAGGCCTAGGGTTCGTTGCCAGGTCAATCCCATAATGTATGCATTTGATCGGTTCCGCTGATATAGTTGTTCATTTACACATAGGTCAGGGATAGGACAAGGTCTCAGTTTGCGACCCCAACAAGTGGCCTGCGGGCATATTACTTATTCATGTGTGCGGAGGTCACAACGGCCAGAATCCCACTCGAAATGTCATTCGGCCTCCATTTTGTTGTTCAGGGTGACTTCCACACTACAAGAGAACCTAAAATGGCGTCTAAATCCAAGATGGCGATTTACACAATACATTAAGGTCAAGACCTTGCCGCGGAATCCATGTACACAATGTTTTTAGACAACTTGGCGTAGGCCAACATACATTCAAACAATGCGATAGGAGGTATAATATTATTTCGATTTCCACAGACCCTCCTTTTGGCCTATGCCAAGTGCTAAACATCATCCCTAATACTTTCGAAAATAACTCCATGTATTATCATCCATAGATTCTGCATCATTGTCTGTAATGTCTATGTTGGGAGTCTCTAGGGGACAGAGTGTGAAGGTGTACAGAGGGGGTCAAAACAGTTGGTACAATCTCGGTCGGTAATAAAGGTTTCAAAGGATAGATTTCTTCGAAATACCAAAGCAGCAGTTGCAAAAATAACAATAATCATTATCAAAACACAACAGTACGTTTTCGGGGCCCAGGCACATTGTTCATTGTTCGGTTTGGTCACCCCCTTATTTACAAGTTCAGTACGGGGAGCAGCGGTGAAGGTGGCAGGCATCGTAGTTTCTCGATCGACGGCCCCAATGTTCGTTGCTGGCGACACTACGGTCGCGTGATTTCTTAGTCCTTCCCAACCCTAGCCAGCAGAATCCCTTTTTGTTCAACAAAACTTTCTCATAACAAGCCAATTTTCCAATCACTTCCTTTTCCAGATGCACGAAACTCGTGCCGTAGTTCTTTTCCTTGGTCGAAGGTTGTACCTGATGGTACCCAAAATTGTGTGGTCCGGAAGCAAGGTATCGTCACTTCCTGAGGGAAGCGACGTGTCGGTGTCGGTGGCGACGGAAGTCGCAGAGCTCGGAAACAGTGTTTTCCGGAAGTGATTTTTCAAAAGAGTCCGTAGACGAAATGGACTGTTCCCCAAGCTCCACGGGCTCAGAGAACTTCTCCGATGCACTCACAGCGATGTTTGCTACTCCAAGATCAGAGACTGTAGCATCAGCGAGGGGTTCTGCTTCTTCTGTAACGTGTGGCGTCGGGTGAGGAAGTTTCTTGACGTGCGTCGCGTGAATCCAGTTCTTCTTTCCAGCCACCCGCACTGCTGTCCTGGTGACCAATAACACCTGATGGGGTCCCCGCCAGCGAGGCGCGAGACAGGAAGACCTCTCGTAGGCCTTCACGAGGACCCAACTTCCAGGCTGTATATCGTGTCCTGGGCCCGTGAACCGTACAGGTAAAGCAGCATGCACCTGGTGGTAGATGAAATACAGGTTTTTAGTTAACTGGTTACAGTAGTCTACAAGCAATACATTTTCCACCTCACTCAGGGCTTTAGGTTTTGGGAGACCCCAAATGTTAGCAGGTCTCCCCATTACTACTTCAAATGGAGAAAGCCCAGTTCTAGTCTGAGGTGTGGTAAGCATAGCTAATAACACAATGGGCAAAGCATCTGGCCATTTTAGTTTGGTATCAGCACATGTTTTTTGCAAGTTTATTCTTTAAAATACCGTTGTGTCTTTCTATCAACCCAGCACTTTGAGGATGCCTAGCTGAATGAAATTGTTTCTCAATACATAGGGCTGCACATATTTGCAAAATTACTGCTGCGATAAAGTGCGGACCATTATCCGACCAGATTATCCTCGGGAGCCCAAATCGAGGAAAGAATTCTTTTACCATAATCTTTGCAGTGGTCATGGCGGTAGCATCTTTGACGGGGAAAGCCTCGACCCATTTACTGAAGGCACAAATAATTACAAGAACATATTTTAGATTATTACATCGCTCCATTTCAATAAAATCAAAGTGTATAACCTCAAAGGGGACAGAAGGGGGCCCAAAACTTCCCCTTGGAGTCACTGTCCCCTTACCCACATTGTGCTGCAGGCAGATCATACAGTTCTGGACATGCCTTTTTGCAGTGTCCAGAATCTTGTCATTCACCCAAACCTGTTCTAACATTCTCGTGATCTGCTGGGCACACACATGCGTAGGACCGTGTGCCATCGTAACCATTGCCAATACATAAGAATCAGGAAGCAACCATTTCCCTTCGGATGTATCCACCCAACACCCTTTGTCATCCAGTTTCCCCATTCCTTCAGCCCACTTTTTAGATTCTTCCATCGTGGCATCAGTCTGAATATCTCGCACAGACCCAATACTTTCATCCATTATGCAAACATCTCTCATTTCCCTCGAGGCATACATGTCCGTGCTACGGTCTGTGGTCGTTTGTCTGGCTATCAAATCCACAAAAGCGTTCCCTTTGCCCACATCATCTATGACCTTTCGATGTGCTGCACATTTCATGATCGCTAACTGTTTAGGATGTGAGAGTGCCGAAAGTAATTGCACTATCAAGGGGCCATGCTGAATCTTGGTCCCATGTGAGGTCAGGAACCCTCTTTCCGACCAAAGCTTTCCGAAGTTGTGAGCCACTCCAAATCCGTACTGGCTATCAGTATATATATTGACTCTTCGCCCTTGGGAAAGTTCACAAGCTCGGGTCAACGCTATAATCTCTGCGGCCTGCGCGGAGTTATGCGAAATTCTCTTAGTTTCAACAACCTTGCTCAATGTAGTAACTGCATAAGTAGCTGTAGATGTACCATTCGAAAGTTTGAAGCAGGAGCCATCGCAAAACAGCTCCCCTTCCGCATTCTCCAAAGGAGTATCTATGAGATCTATCCTGCCCTTCGTCTCTTTTTCAGTGGTATACAGGCAGTCATGTAATTCCTTGTCACCGCAAACGGTGTTTTGCGGGAAAGGTAAGAGTTCAGCCGGATTAAGAACACAACACCTCTTAATTTGAATATGAGGGGCAAACGGAATTAGTTCATACCTTGTTAACCGTGCTGAGGTGAGGTGTTGCGTTTGAGTTTTGTTCAATAGAATATCAACAGAGTGAGGTACCATCAAAATCAAATCATGGCCTAGGACCATTCCCTCACTCTGTTTTACAAACGCGGCGGCAGCAGCAGCGACAGCGCGCAAACATCTTGGCAAAGCGCATGCGACAGGATCAAGGGCGGAGGAGTAGTAGCCGCACGGCCTATTCTTCCCTCCGTGTTCCTGTGTTAACACAGCCAAAGCACATCCATCACATTCATGCACAAACAACACAAAGGCCTTGTCATAATTTGGAGTACCCAGAACCGGTCCCGAACATAGCGCAGTTTTGAGAAGCTCAAATGATCGTTGATGTTCCGATTCCCATGGCAGTGGCAGAGAAATGCCCTTCTTCGTCAAAGCCAACATCGGTTTTATCAGTAGTGCGAAATTCGGGATCCCCAACCTACAGTAGGAAGCCATACCTATCAGGGCTCTGACTTCCTTCTGTGTTTTTGGAACAGACATGCCAGAAATGTGTTTTATTCTTTCAGGTGTCAATCTTTCCCCTCCTTTGACAGGAGGTAGCCTAGATAGGCAACCTCCTGACAACAATATTGAAATTTTTTAAGCAAAGCTTTGTGACCATTTTTAGCTAGATGAACGAGCAACAGTACAGTGCCTTCTTTACAAGCACTCTGAGTCTGCAGCCAAAAGCAAATCGTCAACATATTGAAGCAGCGTGCAAGTAGGTGGCAATTCAAGGGTGTCAAGCTGCTCTTTCAAGGCTCTACTATAAATACTGGGACTTTCAGTATACCCTTGAGGTGCCGTTGTAAATGTAAATGAGCGTCCCCCCAGGGTGAACGCAAACAGAGATCTGCTTTCTTTATGTATAGGGATACTAAAGAAGGCGTTTTTCAGATCCACAACGCTGAAGTGCGTAGCCATAGCAGGGATCATTGTTAATATCGTCGTCACATCAGGCACAATTGGAAATTGTGGGGCGACCACTCGGTTAATAGCACAAAGATCAATTATAAACCGGTATGGAATTGCATTGTCGCCTTTCTTATATACGGGTAAGATCGGACTGTTACACAAACTACCTGTAATCTCCTCGATCACCCCACAATGTACAAAATCGGAGACAATGCATTTCAAAGCACGTTCGCCTTCGACTGATATTTTATACTGCGGAATGCGTGGCAGTTTCACCCCATGTTTCAGGACTATTTTAACGGGCTCAACCTGTAACACTGCGACATCATTGTCGTCCACCGCCCACAGCCTCAGTTCCGTTTTTTCCGCGAACGTGTTGCTTCGTGATTCTCGGTTCACGCCTCGACTCTTTTGAGTTCTGTTCTTCTACGGTTCTTCGAACCTGTTCGTTTTGTGGATATCCTTCGTGTGAAGATGTCTTCTACTTCGTCTTCGGCCCCGGGTCCGGGTTTCAAGAAGTGCGGGGAGTGTGGGTCCAAGATGTCGGTGACGGACTCGCACGACGCCTGCCTCTGGTGCCTCGGGGAGGCCCACGACACGGATGACTGTGTCGACTGCCAGTCGCTCACGTCCAATGCCTTACGCGAACGTAAGAAGAAGCTGTCGGTAGGTCGGGTGTCCAAGCCCAGGAAGTCGAAGTCTGCGGGGCTTTCGACGGATGATTCGAGGGGTGACTCTCCGCATCATCGTCGGAAGTCTCGTGGGTCTCCTTCTAGGAGTCGGTCTCGCCACTCCTCAGCCTCTTCGAGGCATTCTCGGAAGCGCCGACACCGGTCGTCTTCCAGGTCCTCTTCGGAGGACTCTGCCCAGCACGTCGCTTACCCCACCAGCCGTGCGACGCCGGAGGAATGGGCTTCCTTCGGGAAGAAAATGCTGGCGATTCTTGAATCGCAGGGTACTGCGCCGTCCGCGCCCCCGAGTGGGGTCGGTCGTGTGAGGTCGAGAGACACCGCTCGCAAGAGTGGTCGGCACGAGTCACGGGAGAGGTCCCGTTCGGACAAGGGGGCTCGTTCTCGACGTACCCGTTCCAGGTCCCGGCCCTCGACGCGTTCGAGACCGTGTGCACCTGTGCGGTCTTCGAGGAAGTCATCGACGTCTGAGGCGTCGAGGGCGTCGACAGGCTTTCTCGAGGCTCCGGCTCCAAAGAAGTCGTTGAAGCCGTCGACGCTCATGTCGTCGAGGGACACGCTCGGGGCTCCGGCCTCGAGGGCTGTGTCGACGCCGCCAATGCTGGAGGCGCTGCATCTGACGTCGACGCCGATTTCCTCGACGTCGACGCCGATTTCCTCGACGCCGATCCTCTCGGCGCCATCGACGCCTTTCGTGTCGGAGGTACCCCGTGGCACGGGAGAACCCCCTAGGAAGGCTCTGGTTAAGAGCAAGCACTCTCGGGTGCCTTCTTTTCGCCACCTGGACTATATTTCAGAGGCGGATGAGGATTCTGATGGCCTGGTTCCTAGTCGGGTTCCAGATGACATTGTCTTGGGCCAGAGTCAGTTTGATGATTTGAGACAGTCCCTGCATGTTGCCAGTGGACTGGACACCTCTCCGGAGGTGGAGTTTTGTAGGCCTGAGCCTGGCTCTCATGCCGACTCCTCGTACCGGCGCCTTATGGCCAGGGTTTCTGAGTACTTGGGATGGTCTGCTCCCCCAGGGGAGTTTGTGCAGGATGATCTGACAGACATCCTTGATGTTGGTCCCCCAACTGATCCGGTACTGCCGTTCCATATGGCTTTACAGAGAAGGGTGGCGGCGGCTTGGACTGCTCCGGAGAGTCTCCCGGCGGTGGGCAGATCCTTGTCGCGAAAATACCGTCCAGCCAGTAGCGACCCCTGCTACTTGACCAGGCACCCCACTCCGGAGAGTTTGGTGGTGCAGGTGGCCACGGCCCCGGCAAAGCAGGCGTCGTACCCTACCATCCCTCCTGATAGGGACGACAAACGTTTTGATGGCTGGGCGAAGAAAGTGTTTTCTTCTGGTGGTATGGGGCTTCAGGCGGCCAACTCCATTTGTGCCTTGTCTCGTTTCACACACACTCTGTGGAACTGTGTTGCGTTAGCGGCTGAACATATTCCCGAAGGGGACGAACGGGATGGTTTCCTTGCTATGGTCCAGGATGGTAAGGATGCCATGTGTGAGTCCGTTCAGTCGGGTTTGGACTTAGCTGAATGCGTCAGTAGGTCCATGGCGGCGAGCACCGTGATACGCAGGTTTGCGTGGTTGCGGAAGTCGGGATTTGCTCCTGATGTGCAGTCTCGGCTCCTCAACATGCCCTTTGACGGTGAACACCTTTTTGGCAGCAAGGCTGACGAGAGCCTTGAGAGGTTGCAGACCTCGAAAGCTGCAGCTAAGTCGTTGGGCGCTGCAGTTCGCCAACCTCCGCCTTTTCGTCCTAGGGGACAGCAGTGGAGGGGTGGTTCCTTTCGCTATTACTCGTCCTTCAGTAAAGCGAGAGGAGCTGGCAGTCAAAGAGGCCAACGTAGGGGTACCAGAGGTGGACGACAGGGTACCCGTGGTGCCAAGGCCGCTCGGGCAGTTGCCTCTTTGCCCTCAGGTAACGCCGCGGCCTCTCCCTCTCAGTCATGAGGCCATGTCCCATGGTTCGCCGGTTGGGGGAAGGCTGGCGCAGCATCTTGTAGAGTGGCGTGCCATTACTTCAGATGTGTGGGTTCTGGAGATCATAGCCCACGGCTACTGTCTTCCCTTTCGGCACAGGCCTCGCGACAATCCACCGGGGAACCTCTCTTTGCAGAGTCCGGATCCGCTCCTTGCGCAGGAAATTAAAGCCCTGCTGGAGAAAGGCGCCATAGAACTGGTGCCTGTAGCGGAGAGGAACAAGGGATGGTATTCCCCTTATTTTTTGATTTCGAAGAAAGACGGGGGATTTGAGACCCATCATGGACTTGTGCGGTTTGAACAAACTCCTCAGGAAGGACAAGTTCAAGATGGTTACTCTCTCTCAAGTCCTCCAGGCCCTTCAGCTTCAGGACTGGTTGGTGTCACTCGACCTCAAGGATGCTTACTTCCATGTGCCGATCCATCCCAAGCACAAGAAGTACCTGAGGTTCGCGGTTGGCAACTCGCACTTTCAGTTTCGGGTCCTGCCGTTCGGATTGACCTCCGCCCCGAGGGTTTTCACCAAGCTCATGGTGGTGGTGGCAGCGCATCTCAGGCAAGGGGGGATTCACGTCTACCCTACCTGGACGATTGGTTGATCAGGGGGTGCTCTCCCGAGCAAGTCCTGGATCATCTGTCCGTCACCTGCCACTCCCTTCACAGGCTGGGCTTCTCCCTCAATTTCAAGAAGTCCCATTTGACGCCAACACAGCGGCTCCGGTACATCGGAGCAGTGCTCGACACTTCCCTGGGGCAGTGTTTTCCTCCCCAGGTGAGGGCTCTTCACATTCAGCAGATGGTGCACAAGTTTCAGCATGCCCAGACGCTCCCAGCGTTCGAGTTCTTGAGGTTGCTCGGCCTCATGGCATCCTGCATTCTTCTGGTGCCCGAGGCTCGCTTGCGGATGAGATCTTTGCAGTGGGCGCTCAAGACGCAATGGTCGCAGTGCTCCGGCAGGATGTCGGACCCAGTTCAGGTGCCGCCTTCGGTCGCCCGGGACCTTCGGTGGTGGGCCGTCGAAGGCAACTTGATGAAGGGGGCTCCATTTTGGCTTCCCTGGCCGGAGGTGACGATCGTGATGGATGCATCCCTCACGGGTTGGGGAGCACATGCCAACGGGCTGACAGTCAGCGGTCGTTGGTCTCCGTCGGAGTCCAGACTCCATATCAATCTGTTGGAGTTGAGGGCCGTCAGGCTAGCCCTGAAGGCTTTTCTGCCGACTGTGCGAGGAAAGAGTGTCCTGATCCTGACGGACAGCACAGTGGCCATGCACTACCTCAACAAAAAGGGGGGGGCAGGGTCACTTCCTCTGTGCAGGGAGGCGATGCAGCTCGAGTTCTGGGCAATCCAGCAGGTAGTTTCGATCTCAGCCGTTCATCTGGCCGGAGACGAAAACGTGACGGCGGACGCTCTGAGCAGGCAGAGCACGATCTCTCACGAGTGGGAGTTGGCTCAGGAGATTCTCCTGGAGATCTTCGCCCTTTGGGGGACCCCTCAAGTGGATCTCTTCGCCTCCAGTGTCAACCGGAAGTGCGAAAGGTTCTGCTTGCGGGAATTTCCTCCAAAAGGAGCCCTAGGAGACGCGTTCGTGGTGGAGTGGTCGTTCCCGCTGCTGTACGCGTTTCCTCCAGTCCCCGTCATCCCGCAAGTGCTGCGGAGGTTACGGATGTTCGGTTCCCGGATGATCCTCATTGCTCCGGCGTGGGCTCGGAGGACGTGGTACCCGGACCTTCTCGACTTGTCCATCTGCCCTCCGCGTCGTCTTCCCTACCGAGACGATCTGCTCTCACGGGAGGGGGGTCAGGTTCTCCATCCAGAGGTCAGATCCCTCAACCTTCACGCTTGGCTTTTGAAAGGTTGAGGTATAGGGATTGGGTCCTCCCTGAAGACGTGTTGGAGGTGTTGCTTTCGGCCCGAAGGCCAGCAACAAAGTCTCTGTACCGTTGCCGTTGGCGTAAGTTCTGCGACTGGTGCAGAGTTATGAATGTGGATCCTTTTGCATGTGACATCCCCATGGTTCTGTCCTTTTTGCTTTCTTTGGCCCACAGGGGCTTGCAAGTGGGTACCATTAAAGGTTACCTGGCGGCGCTGTCCATCTTTAAGCGCTCGTCTGAAGATTGTTCTTACTTTAAAATCCCTTTGATTTCAGTTTCTGAAAGGGCTCACTAATGTATTCCCTCCGTCCCCTTTCCTGGTGCCCGGTTGGGATTTGAACCTTGTTCTTAAGTTTCTTATGGGTGCTCCGTTTGAGCCTTTACATTCTTGCCCTTTGAGGCTGTTAACTCTGAAAACTGTTTTTAGTTGCGGTTACTTCCGCTCGCAGAGTGAGTGAGTTACAGGCACTTTCAGTTAAGCCACCCTTCACTGTATTTCACAAGGACAGGGTTGTCCTTAGAGTTCGTCCTTCTTTTCTTCCGAAGGTAGTGACGGAATTTCATTTGGCCCAGAAGGTTGTTCTTCCGGCATTCTATCCTCCTCCGCATCCTGGTAAGGAAGAGGAGAGGCTCCATAGGCTTGATCCTAGGAGAGCTTTAAGCTTTTATGTTTCACGCATGTCCCGGGTCAGAGTGGACGATCAACTCTTTATTGGTTACGCTGGAAAGCGTTTGGGGCAAGCTGTGACGAAACAGACTTTGTCTCGCTGGATTATTTTGGCCATCTCGGAGTGCTACCGCTTGGCGGGTAAGGACCCACCGGCTGGCTTGCGGGCCCATTCTACCAGGGGTATGGCTGCGTCTACTGCCCTGCAGAGGGGTGTTCCTGTTCGCAACATCTGTGATGCAGCCACCTGGGCTTCAGTACATACATTTGTACGTCACTATTCCCTCGATTCCATCCGTGCACAGGATCTGGCCTTTGGCAAGGCGGTCCTTTGCTCTGCTATTTGATTGGCTATTCTAAATTTTGATTCTAAATTCTTTCCCTCCTCCTTGCTATGGTACTGCTTTGGGAGTCTGTCATAGATATGGAATATGTCGGAGGACCCAATCCCCTCGAAGAACAAGTTGCTTTCTTACCTGGTAACGTTCTTTCGATGGGATGGTCCGACGACGTATTCCATATCGCTCCCGCCCTGCCTTCCCCGCTGCAGAATTTCTTTTGCGATTGCAGCTTACGTTCCGCAAGGCTTTGTGTCTGACTGGCAGTTGACTGGTGTCACACGTTCTGGGGGAAAAAACTACAACTGAGGCTACGGGCGTCGTGCGTCCTACTTATCACATCGGATGACGTCGGAGGAGGCCCTCGACGACGGCGCATCGACGTCATCGACGCAGGACGCAGACGCCGAAAAAAGTTTCCGAAGCAGCACAGCTGTGGTGATTACATGTCATAGATATGGAATACGTCGTCGGACCATCCCATCGAAAGAACGTTACCAGGTAAGAAAGTAACTTGTGTTTTCTGGATCCCAAGTGAAAAGGCTCTATCCATATTTTTAACTGATTCTGACCGTTTTTCTTTATCATATAATAATGCTTTTTCAGCGTTTGTTTTATGACGACGTGCATGTTTATCCCTACTTTTAAGCTGCTGTAATGCTTCTTTCTTCCAATTCTGTAACACATCAAAGGCTGCTGGTCTAGCCTTTTTCTTTAACGAGATCGATTCTCAGTATTCAATACGGGGGATCTCAAAACTACCGTTGATTGGCCACTGAAATTCGGAGGCATGTCTGGTCTGTCTGTGCCAAATATCATTAAATACTATACTTCCAATGCCATACTTACAGTACATAGTACACGCCGGTGACCCCTCCTGTGGTGCCGGGCAGCTAAATTCCAAGGATTGTCGATCGCTGCGTAACAGAGCCCTAAAACAGCTAGACAATTTCCCAGGCATTTCACAAAATATTGGTGTTACCTGGTTCAATAATTGTGTCTGCAGATACAATACGCCAAATTCAAATTGTCAGGGTTAAATTAAGAGCCGGGTCACGACTACACCTGACCAAACCTAAGGAGGACCGTACGGTTTCCCAAAGAACTTACCTAACGAATTTTACCTTGTGTTTGGTGGTTTCGGCAAATCTGCCCGTCTCAAAATTGGACCCTCGTCAAGATGCCGTGTCGGACCACACGACTATCGTCCAAGGATCGGATCGTGCAGCGCTGCCGAGGTATCGCATCTCGATCGGTCGGGCCCGCAGAATCACACCGTCCGATCCCAGTTCGATAGTCTGCGTCAACCTTCAATGATCCGGCATCAATCTTGAGGGTCCCTGTTCGGGCGCCAACTGTGGAGACAGAAAAATTGATATGAGGCCGGGAAGCCCAAAAGGAAACACACCAACACAGGTTACAAAGAACATACAAAGCGCTTTATTCAAAGGTACGACAATTACCAAAAGTCAATTGACATACGGATAGCTATTCGGCCCTCAGAGTAACAGAACGAACTATCAACGGTAGTTCGCTGTGTTAGTGTGAGAGACCGTACATTGGGATACTCAGGTTTTTATACTTTTTATCCAGCTCTGGCTAACCCCCTCGCGAGTTAACCATTCTCAGAACCAGGCCTAGGGTTCGTTGCCAGGTCAATCCCATAATGTATGCATTTGATCGGTTCCGCTGATATAGTTGTTCATTTACACATAGGTCAGGGATAGGACAAGGTCTCAGTTCGCGACCCCAACAAGTGGCCTGCGGGCATATTACTTATTCATGTGTGCGGAGGTCACAACGGCCAGAATCCCACTCGAAATGTCATTCGGCCTCCATTTTGTTGTTCAGGGTGACTTCCACACTACAAGAGAACCTAAAATGGCGTCTAAATCCAAGATGGCGATTTACACAATACATTAAGGTCAAGACCTTGCCGCGGAATCTATGTACACAATGTTTTTAGACAACTTGGCGTAGGCCAACATACATTCAAACAATGCGATAGGAGGTATAATATTATTTCGATTTCCACACACCTAGCCGGAGAGAAGAACTTGACAGCGGACGCTCTGAGCAGGCAGAGCAGTCTCCCACGAGTGGGAGCTAGCTCAGGAAGTCCTTCAAGAGATCTTCGCCCTTTGGGGAACCCCTCAGGTGGATCTGTTCGCCACAAGCACCAACAGGTTGTGCGATCTGTTCTGTTCAAGGGAATTTCCCCCGAGAGGAGCTCTAGGAGATGCTTTCGTAGTGGACTGGGAGTGTCCACTCCTTTACGCGTTCCCACCAGTCCCTGTTATTCCTCAAATGATCAGGGGGTTGAGAAGATTCCGGAAAACCATGATCCTAATTGCCCCGGATTGGGCCAGGAGAACGTAGTACCTGGACCTTCTAGATATGTCCATCTGTCCTCCAATCCGTCTTCCACTCAAAGAGAATCTTCTCTCGCAGAAGGGAGGTCCGGTTCTCCATCCAGACACCAGAACCCTCAACCTTTAGGCTTGGCTTCTGAAAGGTTTAGGTACAAGGATTGGGATCTCCCTGATGACGTCAGGGAGGTGTTGCTTTCGGCCAGAAGACCAGCAACAAAGTCTTTATACCGCTGCCATTGGAACAAGTTTTTCAGCTGGTGTAGGGAAGAGAATATCGACCCTTTTTCATGTGGTACACAAACAGTGTTATTGTTTCTACTCTACTTGGCAAACTCAGGCCTTCAAGTTGGCACTGTAAAAGGCTATCTCGCAGCGCTTTCTATCTTCAAGCGCACTGCAGAGGAACCATTGTATTTCAAAATTCCTCTAGTGGTACAATTTCTCAAGGGTCTAACTAATGTTTACCCTCCAAAACCATTCCAGGTTCCCTTATGGGACTTAAATTTAGTCTTAAACTTCTTAATGGGCACTCCAATCGAACCACTTCACTCTTGCGCGCTGAGATTTCTCACGCTTAAAACTGTCCTATTGGTAGCACTAACATCTGCTAGGAGGGTGAGTGAGCTACAAGCTCTCTCCTGTAAACCCCCACATACAATCTTCCACAAGGACAAAGTTGTCCTACAGGTGAAGCCTAATTTCCTCCCAAAGGTGGTTTCTGAATTTCATATTACTCAGAAAATTACCTTGCCTTCATTCTACCCTCCTCTCCATCCGGGGAAAGAGAAGGAAAGGCTACATAGGCTGGACCCTAGGCGAGCTCTCAGCTTTTACATCAGCAGAATGGCTAGGATCAGGCAAGCAGACCAACTGTGTGTAGGATACTCAGGTCACAAGTTGGGACTCCCCATAACAAAACAAACCATCTCCAGGTGGATTATTTTGGCCATTCTGGAATGTTATAGACTAGCAGGGAAAGAGCCACCCCGAAATCTCGGGGCTCATTCAACCAGGGGTATCGCAGCCTCTTCGGCTCTCCAGAGAGGGGTACCGGTCCGGGACATATGTGCGGCTGCCATATGGTCGTCCGCACATACATTCACAAAATTTTACAATCTGGATTCCTCCACTGCTCAAGAGACCAGATTTGGCAAGGCCGTATTACATTCGGTCCCTCCCTAAAGGGATACATAACACTATCACCTCCAATTACATGCCACTGCTATGGGAGTCTATCAAAGATAAGGAATACGTCGGAGGACACAATCCCTTCGAAGAACAAGTTACTTCTTACCTGGTAACGTTCTTTCGATGGGATGTTCCTCCGACGTATTTCTTATCGCCCCTCCCATCCATCCCCGCAGTGATAACTTCCCTTGTGGTTGCAGTTTACGCTCCTTCAAGGTCACTAACCAATTCAGGCATGACTTTTCTTATGCTACAAAACGGAACTGAGCAACGGACGCAGTGCGTGGCTATTTATGGGCATGGTGACGTCGGCGCAGATACGGTGGCCGTCGAGGGACATCGACTCGGCGGACGTCGACGCGCAGCGCCCTCTCCAGAAAAAATTTACGAGGCCAGCAAGCTGGAAACGTATTATCAAAGATAAGGAATACGTCGGTGGAACATCCCGTCGAAAGAACGTTACCAGGTAAGAAGTAACTTGTTCATCTGTTTTATAGTTGGTCTCTGACAATATTTGCAGGTTTCATTTCCTTAGTGTGTATTTTAAAGGCATAAGACATCATGGTATATTTTTGTACTTGCCTGTCTAACTGGAGTTATTAGAGGTTTTCTGTGTGGACTTATTTTAGCTGTCTTCCTGAGTCTAAACCTTGCCACTCTGCTACCTTAACTTGTTTGAGTTTGCCCCCCAAAATCCAACCCAGGGTTGATTTTGGAAATCAATCTTAACATATAGGCAACAGTTTTACACCATAGGCAAAGGCGTCCCTGAATGTTTGCACATTTTTTTAAAACAATTCTGTTAGTCATACATTTCAGGGAACAATATTTGCAGTGTTTGCCTAGATTAGCTGCAATGTTACAAATACATTCTCTATTAGCAGAATAGAACTTTTAAAAATTACCTTTCACTTGTAAATTAAAAAGTACAAAAAACAAAGGCCAGGTGAATTGCATTCAAGGAAGACCAAAGAAGTCAGTCTAGCAGAAGGAGAAACCGTATGAGGGCTGCAAACTGTCAAAGGCCAATTGCAGTTTATGAAAGCAAGAAAAGCATAAGGAAGCTGTTTAGAGTAATCCGTAGAACAGCCTTTTCACAGATAACAATTGTGTTTGTGTTGATAGAATGCGAGCAGACTTATGCAGGATTTATTAACTTTTTTTGGTCGTTCTTTAAAGACTATTGTTTTAATTTTGGGGTGGCACAAGTATTGGATTTTCTGTTGACCACATGTTTGGAACTTTTCTTTTTAGAATAGGGTGTCCCAGGAGGGGCAATGATTTTCTAATGTTTGCATAATAATCTAGGGAAGGACTGCTGTAGCAAGTTGCCCATCGCTTTCTGTTGTCCCAACGTGTTTCAAGTTTATCTGAAATCCCCTTTTTGTTTCTAGTTTAACCCATATTCCCTACAGGCATTAATCCAAACTTTATCTTAAAAAAATCTACCAATAAAAGTATTTTTTTTTAAACTTGAAATGCCATGTGCATCATTACATTTAGGAATGTTTTTAAAGAAGGACTAAGGCATATCTAAAATACTTTTACTGCATATTAGTTTGTGCCTAAAGTCAAAATAGTTTTTCAGCACTCTGTAGGCCATCCGCTTTTAGCGATTTTTGGGTTCACAGTCAAAACTCATAGATTTTCCATTTTCATAACCCTCCTTGTGATAGATATCGAGGAGGAGAGGAACATAACCTGCATTGCATGTGGCAAATCAATCCGTGGAATAAACACCTATGTGTATTATTTCCTTACAGAAGAAGTTGTGAATTCTAATGTTAAAAGTCTATGACTTTTCTAAAAGTTTGAAGCAAGCCTTACCACATAGTACTTGTAGTAGTGTTAGGAGTTGTTATCCTGGGGGGCGAGTATACAAGGGAAGGGATTTCTAGATGTATTCCTGGCAGGTTAGTGCACCAGGAAGAAGATATTGAAGTACAGCTGTGTGGTTGAAGGTTGTGAAGGAACGAAAGTGGGAAGGCCACTAATGTGTTTGATGAAACGTGGAAAAAATCATCCTGACATAGTTTGTTGATGATGATTTGTGAAAGTGTTTGTTCCTCAAAGTGTTACTTTTCCAGGAGGAGAAGCGAAGTTGAAATATTAACTATAAGTGTAAAGACAAAGGGCCTCATTACAAGTTTACCAGTCCGGAAACAAGGGTGCCGGTAAGCTCACCGGCACCCTTGTTTCCTGACCAGTAAACTACGTGTTTGACTGCTGTGGCCGCTGTGCCACGGCAGGCAGACTGTACACGGAAGCGGCGGCATCGTTAACAATGGTGCCAGCGTTTCAGAGTCCCCACTCCCATAAAGTCATCTTGGACTCTATGGGAATGGGGACTTTAAGTTTACCGGCGCCTGACTTCCCGGGCAGCTGGACTTGTAATCTCCCGGTGGCACCGGAAAGTCAGGCATCAGTAATATTTTACGAGTCCAGTGGCAACCCACTGCTAGCACCGGCAGGGTTACATCTGCACTCGTAATGAGGCCCAAAGACTTATTCGTTTTGTGGAAACTTTGCCATAGGCCAAGTGGCAGACTTTTGGAGTGAGAAGAACTTAGTATTGTATTCAGAGCAGCTCTTGGCTACTAAAAGGAGCTTTCTTATTTCAAACTTTTAAATAGAAAATGCTGGCTTAAACCTTGGGAAAGGGATCCAACTCTGCCTACAAGGATAACTGGTTATAAGGTTTATGTTTAAGCATAACTGTTATTTTGTTAAACCTGAATTGCCATATCATAACTTCATGAGTTTGATGAATGTATAAGTGTGAGGGACAGATTCCTTTTGTTAGTGTTTTTCTTTAGATGGATAGGCAGGGAAATCTGCTTTATGTTGGGGATAGTGAGTTGATAAAATGGCTAATTGTGAAACCTTTCTGAAGTTGCCGGCTTCACATTTCTGACCCCTCACACATTGCTCACGATTCAGAACATTGCATCAAGGTTTTGGCGTTTGGCTCAACTGAAAAAGTTGGTTTTATTAAAGACCTTGTGAGCAAATTGCTTTCTCGTTAAAAGATGACCAGGTATGAAAATGATGGGAGTTATTTAGCTTCTTTCGACTCCCCAGACCAATTGGAGCATAGGCACTTACCTATCTCTCGAACTCTAATGTCTCTGTTACCAAACACTGTATGTTTGGGAATGTGTGCAAAGGAGGATACATTTCACATGTAGGATAGTGGGCATTCAAATATAATGGAAACAAATTGAGAATTTGAATTTCATGCACAAATTAGATTTGTGGTGCGCTCTGTGCTAGTTCGTGAGAGGTACAGAGCTCTCGCGTTTACCATGCCCATGGTTGCAAAGGCCATCCAGCCCAGTTTTTGCTTGGAATTTCTGTACTTGTAGTTTTCCTGTCTTGATATGGGAAGGAAAAACGACAAGTGCCAGAATCTAAAGTGGAAAAACAAAGGACTGGATGCTCTTCTTGCACATGGCCACTGGAAACCTGAGAGGTCCACAGGTATCTCCTGCCTACTGGTTGATGCCCGATACCCACAAGTTGCTTTTAGCTCCTGTCCATTTCTTAATTTCGATCCCTGAGATTACAGTTCAGTGGTTACATTGTATTCTGGGGCTCATGGTCTACTATGTGTTTTTCGCATACTGATTAGATACAATCTTCATTTAACACACATTCCACAATTTTATGCACATCTTTAATATATTATGTTAAAATGATTGTGTCCTTTAATAGACTAGCATCCATTGTAATCTCATACATTTTGCTCCTGGGTTTAATAGCTTAATGAACCTGTACCATCTGTTTGTCTTTCTTCAGCTTCTTTTTTTTTGTGAGAAAGAAGACCGAAGTGCATCGTGTGCCAAGCAGTTTCTGTCTGCTATATTGGAGAAGTCTATTCCGACTCTGATGTTCTGTCATGTGCTCTGCAGCCTTCAAGAGTCATTCCCAAATGTGCAGCCACTTATGCAGGAGCTGGAGCAAATGGGTAAGGCCAACCAGTACTTTTAAAGATTGTATTGAAAGGAAAGGTTAATTTTGTAGGCTTTGAGGATATTGCAGCAGTCTGTAAGTGGCAGATGTATCCAATGGTCCCCACCTGGCTGCTATGTTGCCCTGT
Source organism: Ambystoma mexicanum (assembly GCF_040938575.1). Lineage (NCBI taxonomy): Eukaryota > Metazoa > Chordata > Amphibia > Caudata > Ambystomatidae > Ambystoma > Ambystoma mexicanum. Next base: position 972,314,453 of record NC_090929.1, on the reverse strand, counting down.
GTCGTGCGTGACAACTCTGTTTTCCTCATTGCATGATGGGATTTGATGGTCCATACTCAATTGAACTTCAAGTGTCAGTCTGCAATTGGAAAATCCAGGATTATTACGAGGTGTTACGTATCAACCAGGGTAACAAGGCAAGTATGGCTCAACTTGCCTTTGTAAGTAAATTCAAAAGTAATAACTCAAAGGAGGGAACTTACTAAGCACTAGATTACTAAAAAGGCTTATAAAATCTAATGCATGTGTCACTTTGATTTCACAATAAAGTGTAGTCCCAACTTCCAAATGGTTTGAATGATGGCTGAATGTGAAGGGAGTCAATATAGTTTAGTTGTAAATGAAGTTATTTTGAATATTGCCAAACATGTGTATAGTAATGTTTCTGGCAAACCAAATATTGGTTGATTTGTGTTCTCTTCAGTTTTATTCTCCAGTGTTAGGAATGATTTTCTAGTGTGCTGCTTTCCCTCCATAGACCTCAATGGGACACAAAAACTTGTTGCTGTTACCTGTAATCTGTTCTAATTTTTGGAGCAAAGTAGAGCCTTACTTCGCATGCTTGACTAAACTTATCTATTTTGAGGCCCCTGATCAGTCCCCATGACTTTACGTGCTTGAGACCTCTATACCCCATAGTAAAATTCTGTTTACTTTTCCCTTCACATATCACCTTAGTGTGAAGTGCAGTAGATATACTTTGTGTACGTAAAACAGGAGTTTCAACCTTTGGCTCTCCAGATGTTTTGGACTACGACTTCCATCAGCCTTATCCAGCATAGTCAGTGGTAAGATATCATGTTAGTTCTGTTAAAAACATCAGGAGAGTCTCAGGTTGCAGACCCCTGCTGTAGCTTTGCTGTGTTTAACTGTGTGGCTACTTGCATAATGTCTCCAGGAGGAGGGGGTGGTGGCAGCAGATACACACCTGCCGTTTTTATTTTGATTTATATAGTGCATTTTTGCGCGTAATGCTATATAGAGTACCATATACTCTAAAATGGCCATGCCACAAGAAATGTGCCTTTCCATTGGCCATCTTGTTGATTGGGCGTTTTCTTGGCTTTGCAGGGCTGAATTTGCTATATTTGGTAAGCCGTTAGGGGGGAAAGCTGCAGCTTTCCCATGCTAAGCGGCAGTGTATTTATGGCTGGATGTCGGGCTGGAACTGTCTGTTCCCAATCCACATCCATTCCAAATGGCAGTTGCAGGTATGCTTTCCACCTGCAGGCCCACTAGTGCTCCATACGCACTGCGCTTCCGACCTTCATGCCTGGTACCTCCGACATCTGCTTACATCCCTTATTCTCTCCAACCTTTACCGGACCATCATTCTAGAAACATAAAGAAGCGCCTTCAAGTGGTATGATGGGCATGGGCCCTGCTTCGTTTTTTTCACCCATGTGGGCAGTTTCGCACTTGCTTCACGTTTTTTTCCCTTTGCACTACTTCCACTGGAACTGTTAGGAGCGCATGTGCTTTGCTCCAAATCTCTCCTTTCTGCCCATCTGCTGTGTACACTTGTCCATATACTAGCATCTGCGGTGGTTCCCAGCATCCTGGCATTCCTAATATCTCCCTTGGTCCTGTCTTGGGGTACTGTAACTCCTTCTGTGTCCCTACCACTGTTTCTCCCTTTTGCAGGCCTTCGGTGACATATTTGGTCTTGTCTGTACTCCAGTAATTGGCCATCATTTCTTGAGTCGTGATGTAACCATCTTCATACCGGAAAGTCTTTATGGACATCCATGTCTTCTGTTATTAAAACGCTTTGAGACTTATGGGTGTGTAGCGCTGTATAAGAAATACATTATTATTTTTCATCTTAGTGTGACCCGTCTTCCTTGGAACCGTCCTCTTGTGGTGCAGAGTGATAAACGCATGAGGCATTGTGCTCTGGCCTTTAGAATTTCAGTTGCTACAAATGTCTTGGATGAACTCCTGGCATAGGGGTCGAGAGAACAGACGTAACTGCTCTTTCCTGTGATTTCCTTCCCTACCTTGGCCATGTGTTTATACCACGTTATCGGAAATACAGGCTGAATCAGTTGGATAAGAATTTACATGGCTGAACTCTACGTCTGCACTGTGCCCAAGTCTCTCTACTTCCTTAGCAGTGCTTATCGCCTGGCCAGATATGGCTTCCGTGAATTTTTATTATTATTTATACCATGCCAAAGCCCATGGGCATCAGGGCGCAAAACATACGACATATAGGCTTTTAGGATCTGATGACGGGTTTACTCAAACAGAGTTCTTTTCAGGCTTTTCCTGAAGACCTCATAGTTTGCTTCTGTTCGCATTGGTATGGAGAGTTTATTCCAGATTTTTGCAGCAGCAGTTTAATTTGTATTCTATGTTGGTAGTTTTTATTCTCCAGCATGGGGTCTGGCATGGATTCACATGCTGATGAATATTCCCTGTCGTCAGGCTGGGAATCCTCGGTAAAATAAACAGTTTCAGTTTTGTTTCCAAACTGTCTTTCTCCTATAAACCAATCACTGAGCTCTGGGTCATTCTGCCCCCAGCCAATGACTGCCCTCTACCTAAGCCCCTCTTCTGGCAGCCATCTTCTGATTTTGACCACTCATTCAAGTGTTGGGAGTCCTCGTGCTTCGCTCTTCGAGTGTTTTGCTGCGTGTTCGGCTTTTTGAGAGTTAAACTCTATTTTTCAGTCAATCGAGCCATTGTGCTCCATCGATCAGCTTTCCGACTAACGGTGATCAGTTTTTCGGCTTGTTCAGAGCCCCTCAACGGCTGTTTTTCGTCGAGTGTTGTTCTTGTAGGCTTCACACCGTGTGGATCAGGTCAGACGAGAAGGACAACGGCACTTCCTCTTCAAGCTTTGCTCTGACTGCAGTTGGTGAATGTGTACATGGCCGACGAGCATTCCCAGTGCTTGTACTGCTTGCACCCGACTCATAAGGTGGAGGATTGGAGATTTGTCAAGGCTTCTCGAAGCGCACGTTGAAGGATTGACACCAGCGGCTGGAAGCGTGCCTCTACCCCAGTTGCACTCGGGGGCATGCCTCTCCTGGGTCTGGCAAACCTGAGCGGACGTTTAAGTCCTTTGAGGGCGTCCCACCAGTGGGGGAAGGCCAAGTCCGCTTCCGTCGGGGTCACCGCTGCTGCGGATGCCTTGACCGTCGGGGCGCGATCGTCCTCTCCATCAGCATCGATCTCCAGCCACCACTCTGGATCGTCGTCCAAGAGGAAGTCCACTACCCCAAGGAAGTTTAGAGAGAATCTGGAGAAGGCCAAGCAGGAGAAGGCCAGGCAGGGTGCGGTGTCCGACCCGCCCCGCGACGGAGAAGGCCAAGGTAGACAATCGGTCTGACAAGGCCCAGCAGGAGAAGGCCAAAATGGACAAGGGAAACAGCCTCTCAGTGAAGGCCCAAGTGCACAATGCGACAGACGTCCTGCCTCGAGGTGGTGGTGGCTTTGCCTTTGAAGGCTGTAGGGGCAAACCCACAGGGTACCCCGACGACGGCCAGGGTGTCTCTTCCTCCCAGGAGGGAGGCTTCGAGCAAGCCAACTGAGAAAACCCAGGAGAAGAGGATGCCCGACCTCAGCCCGAGACCGACCCCTCTGGACTCGACGAAAGCGGGGGTGGCGTTGAAGGCCTCCAAGGTGTGGACATTTATTCGGCTGATGAGGATGAGAGAACGTCTGTCCACACTACCCAGGAGGGCAATGACGATGAGGGAAATGCTGAAGACTCACCCCATGACCGGGGCAGCGATGACTGGGTAACCGTCGATGGAGGAGACAAAGGGCCCCAGGACGACGAGGTCCCGGACCCCAGCACTCCTACACCCCAGATACCGCCTCGAGACCTTTCACTGGACATCTTCTCAACACTACACACGCTGGTGTTTAAGATACAGAGGAGGATGACAGTGACACCTCCGTCTGCTCCTCCCGCGGCACCAGTACCGGCCACCCCGTTGCCACCGGGGGAACTGCCAGCCAAGAAGAGGAGGAGGGATCCTACGCCTCCATACCACCCATTGCCCCCTCTCCACTGCCCCTCTCCGACAGCAGTCCTTTCGTTCCTCAGGAGGGAAGTCTATCCGCTCTTCGAAGGGTTCTGGGGTGGGGGCTCATCTTTTTACCATCTGCCCTCCCGTTCCTCGACCCACGAAGCCAACAGGGGTCGCTCCAAGGCCTTCAGGGGCAGACATCCTCGTTGTCAGGGATCACAAGGCGGCCCGTCGACCTCCAAGCAAGATTGAACCGGGCAGGACGTCGGGCCCCCACCGTGCACCCCGGTGAGATGCCGACTGGCGTACGACGCCATGTGGGAGTCCATCTCCACCGACAGATTGGGTGCTGGACGCTCTCTCCCACGGACACACCTTAGAATATCAAACAAAGTGTCAGCGAATACCACCGGTGGCCCGGCAGGAAAACCACATCCCTCAACTTCTGCTGGAAGTTCGGGCCATTTTCCTGAAAGGGGCGATATAGCTGGTTCCAAGGCGACTCGGGGGCTCCAGAGTATACTCAAGATACTTCCTTGTAAGAAAGAAGACTGGGGGCTGGAGGCCCATTCCCGACCTACGGCGACTCAACAAATAGATCAAGTCCCAGAAGTTCCGTATGGTCACTCTGCAGAATGTGCTCGGCCAGCTGGAGGAGGGGGAACTTTCTGTTGTTGCTTACTTCCACGTCCCCATACACAAATGGCACCCCAAGTTTCTGCGCTTTGTCATTCAGGGGAAGCATGATCAGTTCAACGCCCTACCATTCGGGCTGAAGTCGGCACCCAAAGTCTTCACCAAGTGCTTGTGCCAGTGGCAGCCCATCTGCGACTGCAAGGGATCCATGTTTACCCCTACCTGGATGACTGGAACATCCAGGCCAAGTCGAGGGACATTGCTGTCGAACACATTGAGCGGACTGTCCGTCTGCTGACGGATCTGGGTTTCTAGTCCTGCTTAACTCCATCGCAGGACGTACTGTACCTGGGATCCAAGCTCAACACAGTGTTGTGCCTGGCGTCACCGTAGGAGGAAAGGATATCGGCCATCCTGGGCAAGGTGCAACGGCTGTTGGCACTGAAGATCGCCGCGATGAGGACCATCAAGTCGCTGCTCGGCATGATGTTGTCCTGCATTTACCTGATTCGACTCTGCAAGTTACGGATGCAGCCTCTGCAGGAATTCCTGTAGGCCCATTGGGTCCAGGTGTCCGGAAGCTTCCAGGTCATGATCACGCTCGACGAGGAGTTCTGACGAGCGATCAGATGGTGGGGCGTATGCTCCAATATCGCCAGGGGCACAGATTTCCAGAGCCCTCTGTACCAGGAAACGTCACGACGGATGCGTCTCTGGAAGGCTGGGGAGCCCACACCATACGTCTCCATGCCAGAGGCCTTTGGCTGGCGGAAGAGAAGACGCTACACATAAACGTACTGGAACTACAGGTGGTGTTTTGGCCCTCAAGTTGTTTCTACCGTCCCTCAAGGGCAAAGTGGTGAGGGTCTTCACTTAGAAATGGGGCATTGGCATGGACTCTATTAAAAAGGATATTAAAATCAACAAGATTGAAGACAGCCGACCTATCTAGTAAAACGAGTAGCGATACATGACCAACATCCATAATTTCTGACATACTCGATTTAAGGTCCAGTAAGGCGAATTTGGTGCTGTGATTAGCTCCAAAACCGGACTGTCTGGAACCCAAAAGCTCGTATTCATCTAGATGAGGATGAGCCTGTAACTGTAGATTAACCAAACAATAAAGTTTTTTCTTAGAAAGGGAGCATTCATAATGGGGCTATAGCTTGTGGGAGAACTAGGATCAAGTGTGGAGTGATCCAAGCCGGTTTGATGCACACTAGGCAGAAGCAGACGTAAAAGAAGCATTGACAAATTTGGTAATCAAAGGGGACACAAGTCGATGCTCATGACTTAATCTTTTAAGGATACAGGTCTCCTGGACAATTAGTAGGCTTCAACATCTGTATCACTATCGATAGTCTCAGAGACCCCAGAAAATGTGGTATTATGGACCAAAGAAGCCACAGGGCGAAGGCCCAGGGAAAAGGCCACATCCAGAGCTCTCGTCTGCTCTGCTGCGAGAGAAGGATCAGCTGTGGGCCCGAGGATCCCCCCCCCACCAGCATCCGAAATAGCACTGGAGTGCATTCGCCCCAACAGCCGTGCATCTGCACCCACGGCACTTGCTGCAAACCACAAGGAGCTCGGCCTCTCCAAAATGGCCGCCTGCACTGCCATAGCAACCAACATCAACAGAGATGGCTGCCGCATCATCACCGCCGCGGCCCGAGCATCCAATAGGCCCATGGAGCCTGCCAGCCCCTCCCCTACTGCTTTAAAAGTAGGTGGAGGCCACCGACAGGCGAAGCCACAGGGCGAAGGCCCAGGGAAAAGGCCACATCCAGAGCTCTCGTCTACTCTGCTGCTCGAAGGTGTGGGTTCCAACTAAAGCTAAGACCCCCCCCCATTAATTGGTCCCTCGCACCGCTAACAAGCAGGTTATTACGTCTACGAGCCCGTACAGCAGTCCCGCACGCCCGCATGGCCCCCCTATCACACCTCTGCAGAAACAAACGCCTCTGCATGAGGATATCACTCCCCTCAGCCGCTCTGCATGTCCCAGCCATCCTCTGGTGGTCACCGTCCCTGTACTGCCATCCTGTATCCTCCTCCATGCACGCTACGCCAAGTAGGCATCAACCATACCCCCCTGCAGAACGCCGGTTATCAGCAACAACCCCCACTAAGGAACCCACTACCCCCATCTTGGCCAAAACTGTACCTGCTGCTGGCAAGACCACTGCCGCTGTATCCGCTAGTGCCACTTGCAATATGAACGCAAGGCACAACATGGCCTTATGTACTGCCACCACTGAATGCAACACGAGGCGTGGTGCATACACCAACCCACCTGTTATGTATGCCACAGCCACGGCCACTGCTGCTACAGTTACACCATCTGCTATGTGTGACCCACTTGATTTAGGTGCGCCCAGCACTGCCTCTGCTGCTGCCACTGATGCTATTGTTGAACCACTTGATATGTGCGCTCCCACCACTGCCAGCGAATTGACCCCCAGCAAACCATCAACACTCAAATGTGCCCTCATCAATGCAAGCTCCCTCCCGGCACACGCCTTAGATATCCACGACCTCCTCTGCAACTCCAACCTTGATCTACTATTTATTTGCGAAACATGGCTCCATGAAGCAGCAGGCCCAGCTCTAGCCATTGCCCTGCCCGATGGTTGCACAATTTTCAGGCAAGACCGCAATACACAAAAAGGGGGGGTTGCATTGATAGCTAAAGAGTCCATCCCCATCAGAAGGATCCAAGGAGACCCCTCGCACAGTTGTGACTACATGCTCGTCAAAATCAACCCCTCACCAAGCTGCACCATAACCGCCCACCTCACATACCGCCCACCAGGACCAGCGGGAGAATTCCAGGAAGCGCTCCTACACACCATCAGCAACAACCTCAAGAAAACCACCATGTCCATCCTCCTGGATGACATGAACCTCAGCCTCAATGACCCTTCAGACAGGAATGCCGCTTCGTTCAACAAAGCCCTCGCAACACTGGGATTCAAACAAGAAGTGCTAAAACCAACACACAACAAAGGCCGCATCCTGGATTGGATTGCCCAACACAACTGTCAGGTATCGACGCCCATCATCTCTCCCATTCCCTGGTCGGACCACTCCATTATCCACTTCAATATCAACTACTCCAGAACTACACCCACCGCTCACGAAGCTCTGTTGCCTGCCCCTACCAGGAGCGCCAAGCAACTAACCAAGGAAAAACTCCTTCCCCACCTCTTGGTTCCCGAACTCAAACACCCTTTCTCCAACAACCCTTACACTCTCGAGCATCCTACAACACCATTATTACCAAGGCCATAGACACCATTGCTCCCTTGGCACACAGGAAAGCTAAACTCACTCGGGATCTCCTGAAAATACGCTCACAAAAACGATTGGCTCTCACAGCCTGGCAAACTAACCCCAATGACACCACCAGACAAGCGTTTAAAGACATCGCCAGACTATACAAATCCGCCATCATTGCTGCCAAAGCCAACTCCTTCAATTCCAGGATCGCCAACGCTAAATCAGGATCCAGGGAAATCTTCACAATCTTCAGAGAATTGGAGTCCCCAACTCCCCCCTCAAACCCCGTGAATA